>NC_056726.1:1267990035-1268260035 GCF_019279795.1 Protopterus annectens
TCCGGTCCAGCTGGTGAATCTGGGAATCTTGAGGCAATGTTATAACTGCCTCATGTACACAGACAACCCTCTCCTCCTCCCACATAACACAAATACGCAGAGATGCAGCTATTTAGCCAAACTGGAGGCTGAGCTCTCTCAACTCAGGACTGGCAAGACCAGACAGGAGGAGAAGGCAACTACACACACCACAAAACCAGCCTCACATAATGCTACCACTCCACTGAATCAAACACATAAACACACAAAGACATACTCGAGGCTCTGAGTAAAATTTACCTAAACAGCAGAGGCCTCCAAAGCAGACACCCAAACAACTGCTACCTCAAGACACCCCACAAGCAACACATAAACCACAAAAGCAGTGTGCAAAGCAGTCACAGCCCTTAAGGCCAAATACAACACCAAACATACTTGTCATAGGTGACTCCATAGTCAGACACACTGACGTCCCACTCACCAGGCTGAACAAGGAGAGGGTCACAGTAAGCTGCCTATCGGGCGCTAGAATCCGCCACATAACACAAGCACTCGGGTCACTCCACGGCAAGTACAAATATGACACAGTCATTGTCCATGCTGGTGTGAACGACCTGAGACGTACCTCCCTGGACTACATGAAAAGAGACATAGAGGAGCTCTCTGATTATGTAGCCCAGGCAGGTATGACCCTAACCCTGAGCAGTATCCTTCCTTCACCAAGAATGATGCCACAATATAGAGACAAGATGATCAGCTTTAACAATTGGCTTAATGTCTGGTGTCATTCAAAGGGGATCCAGTGTCTGTCTGCCTGGGATGACATGCTTGACAACCCACGCTGCTTCGCAAGGGACGGCTTGCACCTGTCACCCCTGGGATTCAGGATATTGGCTAAGGCTCTTGCCACCCCCATAGTGCCTTTTTAGGCAAGGCTCAAATTCTAAACCTACCACCCTAGAAAACAAAAATGGGAAGAAACTGAGGGTAATGCTGCTCAATGCCAGAAGTCTAAATCTCAAAATGCACACACTCGAGGCCCTTCTCAATATGGAGAACATCGATGTCTGTGCTGTAACTGAAACCTGGTTCAAGGCTCCTGAGAGCACCCCAGCACTATTAGGTTTTACCTCATATCATGCGTTCCGGCCCCAAAACCCGGACCACACCACAAAAGGAGGGGGTGTATCCATATTCATAAAGGATACCCACACCTCCAGGTTGGTGGCAACGCACAAAGCTTCGGAAACCATCCAGGTTCAACTAACCATAGGCAAAACTGCTCTACAAATTGTAGCATGCTACAGGCCACCCTCTCAAACTCAGGAACCCCACACAGCCTTCCTGAAGACACTAGAGGGTATAAATGTATCTCCAAACACCATCATATTGGGTGACTTCAACTACCCGAATATAGACTGGGAACATTACTCAAGCCCTAACTTTCTAGCCCAACGGTTCCTGGAGTTCATAAATTCAAATGCCATGGAACAGCTAGTCACTGTTCCCATGAGAGGAGAAAATATACTAGATCTCATTGTCACAAACATGGGGACAAAATGCTCCACACCGAAGTATATCCCTCATTGGTGAGATCTGATCATAAACTAATCTCACTGGAAATCCACATCCCGCCCCACCCCAAACAAAAAGACCATAGTGAAGAACTTCTCGAAAGCAAACTTCGCACTCCTCAAGACTGGTATGGTATCCTTCAAGGCCCCTGAGGCATTGGAAACCACAACCCAAGCTGGAAGCCCTTACAAATGCCTTCTATGAACACCTCCAGGACTGCATGGATCAGGCAATCCCAAATAAAACCAAGACTCTTTCCACAAAGGGCAAACGTCCAGTCTGGTGGACCCCAGCCATTAACAAACTTTACAATAAGAGGAGAAAGCTATTACATGATAGAACAAAATCCATAAAAGGGAAGTCACCCTGATCATTATTAGTAAAAAATACGAGCACTCATAAAATCAACTAAGGCCAATTTTGAGAGAAAATTGCCATGGATTCAAAGGACAATCATAAGGCCTTTTTCAGCTATGTTAGGAACCTGGGTGGAAACTCCCAGATATGCTCAGAATTAGTCCAAAATGATACAAAAATCACTGAACCCACAGACATTGCCAACATACTGGCAGACAGTTTCACTGCAAACTTCACCCCTCTCCCCTAAAGGAGAGATAACTATCCCAGCCGAGTGTAGCCTCCCGGACATCTCAAATGCGCAGGTGAAAGCTGCTCTCTCTAAAGCTAAAACACAGCATCAATGGGACCGGATGGTGTCCCCGGCTGTGTGCTACACGAGCTAAATGAGGAATTAAACCTGCACATAAGGCAGCTGTTTAATCTCAGCCTTACCACAGGATACGTGCCCAAGGAGTGGCGTACGGCAACTGTGGTCCCACTCCACAAAGGCGGCGCCTCTACAGACCCTGGTAATTACCGCCCCATAAGCTTAACAAGTCTAGTCTGCAAAGCTATGGAGAGGATCATAATGGAGCTCATAAACAAAGATATAGGGGACTTGCAGACATTGGACCCGACCCAGTTTGGCTTTGTCAAGGGAAGATCATGCCTTTTGAACTTGGTCGACTTCTTGAAACAGTCACCAAGGCCATTGATGAGGAAAGGCAGTCCATACAGCCTACCTTGACCTTGCAAAGGCTTCGACACAATACCCCACTCGGGTATTGTAGAAAAACTTACCAGCTTAAATGTAAACCCATATGTCACAAGATGGGTTGCAAACTGGCTTAAGGACAGAACCCACAGGGTTAGAGTTGCTGGCGCTATGTCAGACTCCAAGCCGGTCACAAGTGGTGTCCCACAGGGCTCGGTCCTTGGCCCCTATTGTTTGGCATCTACTTCTCAGAAGTACAGGCCAACATGGGAGGACTTTGGCTGACAAAGTTTGCAGGCGACTGCAAACTGGGCCATAGTGGAAAGTGCATCGGACACGGATATCCTTCAGAAGGGACTCACGGAAACAGATAGCTGGTGCCAGAGCCATGGCCTGAAGTTAAATGCCAAAAATGTATAGTCATACCCTTCGGGAAAAACAAGGTAACCCCAAGCTACCATATAGGTGGAAATCCACTAAGCACAGAAGAGGTTATCAGGGACCTGGGGACCCAGGTTGACAGTGGCCTTTCTTTTGACACTCACGTTGCTAAAGTGGTTAGAAAGACCTACTACATTGCCCACCTGATCATGAAGGGATTCACATCCAGATCTAGTGAGGTCATTGTTCCCTGTACTCTTCACTTATCAGACCAATGATCGAGTACAATGCCCCATTCGGGATGTATCTCACCCGACATCTGCAGCAATTGGAGAGACCCCAAAAGTTCCTCACCAAAAGGATAAAGGGACTCCAAAATCTGTCATATGCTGCCAGATTGAAGAAACTCCAGCTCTATTCAGTCGCATACCGTCTGCTCAGAGGTGACATGTGCCTGACATACAAGGCCATGTCCAACCCGGAATTAATGGACATGCTCCACCTCAAAAAATCCAAATCCACCAAAACCACTAGAGCAAGCGACTTAAACCTTAGCACGAATATAAATAGGATGTGCTGGGGGGATAGATTTATCACTCTGAGACTCCTATGCTGTGGAATAAAATCCCGGTCCATGTGAGGCAGAGCACCTCGCTGACTCTGTTCAAGAGAAATCTAGACCTGTGGATGGGAGATCGTAGGTTTACCCCGGGAATCATCTCTGTGTCACTGCTGGACAGAGGCACAACAAACTAATGGGCACAGTATTTTTTCATATAAGGGGTGGCGTAAGCCACAAAAATTTGGGCTAGGCTTATAAATGCCTTAGGGCAGATAGCCTAGTATAAACCTATGAACCTATGAACCTATGAACCTATGCTGAAATAGGCTCAATTAGGGACTCAATCCCTGACACTATAGGCCTACCTCGGGAAGGGAAAACATTTTTGTGTATTTTTGGTAGGATGTAAAATAATTGGGATTTCGAGTTATCAATCATTAATTCCTTTAATAAAGTATCATTAATAAAGCCCTTAAATTTATAATCTTTTAGGGTCTTATCAATATTATATTTAAGGTCAACAGGGGGATCTAAAAGCAGTTTTTGATAAAATCTGCTATCTCCCAATTGTTTTTTAACCTCATTAGTATAACCATTAATGTCCCACACTACCAATGCACCACCCTTATCGGCCTTAAGTATAACTAAATCTTTATTTTCCATTAAGCCTTTTAAAGCAGCCCTTTCTTTAACTGTTAAATTGCAATAGTGGTGTCTAAAAATGTTACTCTGATTTTTTATGTAGTTCACGTAGTGCACTTTCCTCAAACATCCTCATCCTTGGGTGATAAGGGGGTACAAAAGTATCTTTTTTAAATCTAAATTCAGAAGTTAGAGAAATCACTCTTAGCATGAAAACAATACTTCAAATTCAGGTTCCTACAAAATCTTTTAACATCCATGCACATATTATGCTGAGACAGAAAAAAAGAAGGTACATAGTTAAATCCTTTATTTAACGCAGCTTTTTCGTCATCATTTAGCTGGTATTCAGTAAGATTTACTATGTCCTTCATCATTTATTTCTCCTTCACCAATCTCGCAAATCTTTCTTCCATCTCTCTCAGATTCTTTCTTTCTATGTTTCTTTCCACCCTTACTAAAGGGCCCCCCTAAATCTAGCCTTTCTGTGTATAGGTGATTGTACATCAGCCAATTCACCTACTTCCAAATCAGTGTCAGTGCTTAGGGCATTTAAGGACATCTCTGATGTACTGGATTCAATATTGTCCATATTGTGAGTGTTTTTTAAAATCAACTTGTTTCTCATATGTTTAATTTGTTTAGGTTTGTTAGTATCAATAAATCTCACCGCTCTTTTATATTGTTTCCAGGTGTAGGTTTTATCACTTTTAGTATCACCCATATCTCTATTAAACTTTTTAAGTTTCTTAGCTTTTACATCATTTTCAAAAACATTCATATCTTCCATATATTTGTTAAACAAACTCTTAAATTCTTCCATTTCATTGTATTTTTGTACCGACTCTAAAGAGTCATCCACTTGCTGTTTGACGTCTGTTAGGTTCTCTTCATAAAATAAAATTAACAATTCAGTGAAAAGCATTGAAACTGTAGTTTGTATTGTGCACCATTTTGCTATGAAACTTTCGTTTTCTTTCCCTATGCCTGGTTCCACATAAACATGCAGACCTCTTGGCACTATACCAGCACCCAAATAAGCCTTTAACAGTTTAATATGCCATATAGTAGAGCGATATTTTTTGGTACCAAAAGACAATTCTTTAAAATCATGTTGCATCTGCGACAGGGTATTAACTTCTGTATTACTCACATTAACAGCATTCCACTGTCTGCCATCAAACCATGTATTATTTTCTTGATCCAAACTCAACGTATCAATATATTTACGTTAATCTCCCCCTTCTGCCATAGTACGAACAAAATCACTGTAAATCCACTCTAATAAGGAAAATAGTGACTCTTGTAGGCACCACGAATAACAGCACCAGGCACTCTACAGTATACAATCTCAAAATACGTTGCCTGTGCATTTATAACATGAAACGCGTGCACGGAAAGTTCAAATTCTGCAACAAAACAACAAAGTAACTCCAGCACAGCACCACAACACCATCAACCATAAATAAACATCAAGATCCTTTAAAAGTAGAGTGGCATTACATATAAGTGACATTAAATGCCAGCGGGTACGAAGTGCCCTATATAAACATAAAATTGATCATGTCACGGCACAATTTATATTTATAGGGATTGATACAATACATAGTATGACTAAGAGGGAGGCCGAAAAACATTTATTATTGGACACAAAAGAGAGAATGTGGATTTTGAATTTGGGGGCCTTGTATAAACCTGGTCTAAATGAGTTTCACTAAAAAGTTAGTTATTGGTTTTTGGGTGAATAAGCTATGAATCTTATAAGACTAATATATATATATATATATATATATATATATATATATATATATATATATATATATATTATATATATATATATATATATATATATATATATATATATATATTTTTTTTTTTTTTGTTAGGTATTTTTGCTACATTACTTTAGATTAAATTAGATAAGAATTGCATTAACGATAGGATTTTTGTATTTTTCTGCATTTTTCTGCATTTTTATATACATTAATGGTGCTTGCACAGAATAATGGAAAATGTCTCTTTAAGGGGAACATATTTAATGTTTTCATGATGAGGCACTAGGTACAATCCACTGATGACACCTAAGAGATGAAACCGGTTTGGAGTTTGTGTTTTTACTGTCTACAAGCTATTAAAGACATTTTGCTCCTCCTGATGCCTATGAAGTTTATTTGCGGTTGATGGTGTTGTGGTGATGTGCTGGATTTACTTTGTTGTTTTGTTGTGGAATTTGAACTTTCCGTGCATGCGTTTCACATTATACGTGCACAGTCAACATATCTGGAGATTTTTATATATATATATATATATATATATATATATATATATATATATATATATATAAATATATATATATATATATTAATTCCTATTACAAGAATGAAAGTTCACAACTTCGAACTTGTAATAGGAAGTCTCACTTACGCGAAAATTCACTTTAATGAAAGTGAACTTCCACGAAAGTGCACTTCACCGTAAGTACCGCAACACAGTGGAGGACATCAAAAAACAAGCTATGTCCTCCACTATGGTGCAATACTCACGGACCTTAGGGTTAGGGCATGGGTTAGGGTAAGGGGATAGTTAGTAAAGCTATCCCCTTACCCTAACCCATGCCCTAACCATAAGGTTCGTGACTATCACACCCTAGTGGAGGACATTGCTATGTCCTTCACTGCGCTGCAGTCATCATGGACCTTAGGGCACGGATCATGGTAAAGGGATAGCCCTATGGGCTATCCCCTTACCATGACGCGTGCCCTAACCCTAAGGTCTGTGAGTACTGCATGGAAGTTCAGTACAACGCCCGTTCGTTGTACTGAACTTCGCATAAGTTCACTTTCGATTAAGTGCACTTTCGCTGCAGTGTGCATTCCATACACTATTTTGAAGTAGTGAACCTCCGATGTAGTGTATGGAATCCATATATATATATATATATATATATATATATATATATATATATATATGGGATCCGTACAAATCCCCGAATGCACTTTCAACTGAAGCAGAAATCACCGAGCATACTTAACCGATAGTTCTGTTCACCAAAGCAGCACTTTCAGATAAGTATGCTCGTTGTGCCGGTCATACTACGGTGCGGATAAAGGAAAATTCTCTTTTCCCCCACTGTAGTGAAACCTCAGAGTGAGAATATTAAAGTAGGGGGTGTGGGGGTGCAGGGGGCTTGCCCCCCTACATAAAAGTAGGTTTCATTTTTTTTTTTACACATACTTTACCGTAAGTGCTTTTTTGGTGAAAGCGCTTTCGGTAAAGTATGTTCAGTAATTATGGATTCGGACTTTTGATCAAAAGTCCTGGATCGATATATATATAGATATATATATATATATATATATATATATATATATATATATATATATATATATATATATTACACACACACACACACACACACACACACACATATGTATGCTATACTGGCAAGAGTTTTGTCATTGTTAGTAGGATTTCTGGATTTCTGAGTTAGAAAAAGTTGGCTGAGTATGAAGACAAGGACATATCTTTTGTGTTTTTCTAGGAAATAGCAACATTGTCAGTTTTTTATTGCCATTGTCTAACTATTATGTTCTAGCCTGGGAGGGCAATTTTTCATTTTTCTTTCCTGGCATTGCCAAGTTTCAGTGGTAACTAAGATGAGTGCACTAGAGAGATTTTATTGTAAAAACTTCATAACTTAGTATAGAATAGATGAAAGCCAGGATAAGACTATGGATGAGGTGGACAATGGATAAAGAAGCTGATGAGGATAAGCCGTCTGGTGCTTGAATATTCTGAGCTGAGCAAGGGTGTGAGTGGATGCTACTGCCAAGTTTTATTGTTATGGAGCTGCAATGGCACAGGTAGAGGCATTCTTGCTTGGTTTATGTTTGATACACAATGTGTGAGTTAATGATTGTTGTTTTGAATAGTTGTACATAAACCATAGGATATATGAGTGCTAATTTAAATAGGGTGTGATTGGTTGATGAGATTCAGTGGTATTTTGCTTGGAGGACATGCCCGTTCCTGGCTGCTGTGCATCCTTGGCTGCGAGAGTGTTCTCACTTTCTTGCCCTGAATCTTCCCCTGTGTTCTTGCCTGGGTGGATAACCGGACCCAACTAAAGCTGTACACCCTTTTGCTAAAGTATTATTTACTCTCCACTGTAACAACTCCCTTCTGTGGAAAAGGGTATTCAGGAATCCTCCAAAAGAACCCAAGGAACTTTCTTGCCCTGAATCTTCCCCTGTGTTCTTGCCTGGGTGGATAACCGGACCCAACTAAAGCTGTACACCCTTTTGCTAAAGTATTATTTACTCTCCACTGTAACAACTCCCTTCTGTGGAAAAGGGTATTCAGGAATCCTCCAAAAGAACCCAAGGAAGTACGTGCATCTCCTGCTAAGTCATATATTACCATACTCTTTTCTCTGCTAACTGTTGTACGATTCTTCCTGTCAGAAATGCCAGCAGCCTAACCCCCTCAACTCTATCCCCCTGCTCTTCATACCCCTTCAGCTCCCCAGTTACTCTTACATCCTTCTCCTCCTAGACTTCTTAGCCCTAGTATTCCCACTAGAGAGCATTCCCCTCTCCTCTAATTTAAACTGTAACTCAAGCTCTCTTCTTCTGTTCCAATAGCACCAACATTTCTGTCCCTCTCTCTTTTCCCCTAATACCTTCAGCCCACTCTTCCTACCATATCTAGGCCCTCTCCTCTTACTCCTCTAGCACTTACCCTTTACAAACGCTGCTCCACTGATAGTTTCTCGCTCCTCTCCTGCCCTCCTGGGCTCTGCTACACTGTTATTACTCCGTGCTCTATTTTCTTTGCCCCCTTCTCTCTCCCTCTTATCCATTACATACACCCACCTAGACTATCTGTGGCCTTGCCATTACATCTACATTATTTGGTTCCCTTTGTGTACCGCTCTCTTCTCTCTCCCTCCCTCCTTCTCTCTCTCTACCTTCCATCTATTCTTTCTCCTGCTCTTTCTCTCCCTGTTTTACTACTCTCTCTCTCTCTCTACCCCCCATTTAATCTGTCTCCTGCCCTCTCTCTCCATGTTTTATTGCTCCTAGCCTCTTTCCATTGATCTCTCCTCACTCCCTGGTCTGTTTCATCCAGTTGAAACCACCTACATTTCGCACCCCCCCCACATCGCATACATACAGTCTTCCTCTCTGTTCCTCCCAGCTTTTTACTCCTGCTCCTCCCCCTTGTCCCATACATCCTCCAGGAATAGATAAAGTCCCTCCCAACCCGTGGGCGCCATCTTTAAACTTGCCCGTTCCTGGCTGCTGTGCATCCTTGGCTGCGAGAGTGTTCTCAGTAAGTAAAGGTTGTTATTACTGAGCTACTGCATATATTGTAAACGCTTGCTACTTAATTATCAGTTAATACTGAGCTACTGCATATATTGTAATCTCTCCTCTGTATATCAGAGGTTAGCTCTTTTTGTTATGTTGTCGCTGTTGTAATAATGTTTGCTGCACATTGAAACGCTAGCCTCTCGCATATCTACCGTGGTAAGCCACCATAGAATAGTGCATTGCTTATTTAACTACGAAGGCTGTGAGGTTTAGCTATTTAAGGGTTTATCCTGTTAGCGACAGCCTTCTCAGGCAAATGCTATCATTAATTACCTTGGTTTTATTCTACTGTGTAACAGCTGATGTTCTAGCTATTAGCGACAGCCTTCTCAGGCAAACGCTATCATTAATTAACTTGGTTTTATTCTACTGTGTAACAGCTGATGTTCTAGCTATTTGTGGCATATGGACACGCTGCTTTTACTGTCTACTGTATAGGAGCATTTCGCTCATGTACTTTATGAAGGTGCGAGGAGTAACAGTTACCTGCTGCTTCCGATAGCGGCAGTATGTTTAAGACTGCGCTATCATTTATTTAAGTATATCGCATCTAGTTAACATCTCTACCTCCTGCCAATGGAGTACATTGCTTAAGCAATTAATATGCTGTAAAGAATAATTTTAATTACCTATTTTGGCAGCAACAACTTATTATCTTTTTAGAGAGTGCTATCCATTAACATTGCTAATGCTTAAAGTTACCATCTACTATATACGAGGTACCACATATGGTATCATATACACTCTGTGGGGTTTAACTCTTACATGCTTTTGAATCTAGCAAATGCATTTATTTTACTTAGTTTTAGAAAGTGCTATCTTCTATTTATTGGCGACAGCTTTTACAAGCAAGCGCCGCCTTCCACGTGCTTCTTTTTGAAACGCAGCTGTGAGGTACTTAGATATTCCGACCTGTCCTGCCTAATTTTCTAAGTTCCAGTTGGACTTCGTGTTATTAGTCTTTGGTACTGTTTGTTTTTATTGTATTTGTCTATACAATAATTGTTTTTGTTATTCTGCGTGATCTGAATGCCTTAACTGTTTAAATGTACTCTGCCTTTATCCATTGCTGACACTGTAAAATTGTTGATTTTTATTTAGTCTCACTAACGTGATACCTGCCTATTTTAAGCATTACTATAGGTTAAAGTGTTTAGTTTTTCTTTTTATTTAGCTACTAATGAACTACTATTTATTTATTTTTTTCTCATTCTTTTTTCCCTGTCCTCCAGCTTTCTTGCCCTGAATCTTCCCCTGTGTTCTTGCCTGGGTGGATAACCGGACCCAACTAAAGCTGTACACCCTTTTGCTAAAGTATTATTTACTCTCCACTGTAACAACTCCCTTCTATGGAAAAGGGTATTCAGGAATCCTCCAAAAGAACCCAAGGAAGTACATGCATCTGCTGCTAAGTCATATATTACCATACTCTTTTCTCTGCTAACTGTTGTATGATTCTTCCTGTCAGAAATGCCAGCAGCCTAACCCCCTCAACTCTATCCCCCTGCTCTTCATACCCCTTCAGCTCCCCAGTTACTCTTACATCCTTCTCCTCCTAGACTGCTTAGCCCTAGTATTCCCACTAGAGAGCATTCCCCTCTCCTCTAATTTAAAATGTAACTCAAGCTCTCTTCTTCTGTTCCAATAGCACCAACATTTCTGTCCCTCTCTCTTTTCCCCTAATACCTTCAGCCCACTCTTCCTACCATATCTAGGCCCTCTCCTCTTACTCCTCTACCACTTACCCTTTACAAACGCTGCTCCACTGATAGTTTCTCGCTCCTCTCCTGCCCTCCTGGGCTCTGCTACACTGTTATTACTCCGTACTCTATTTTCTTTGCCCCCTTCTCTCTCCCTCTTATCCATTACATACACCCACCTAGACTATCTGTGGCCTTGCCATTACATCTACATTATTTGGTTCCCTTTGTGTACCGCTCTCTTCTCTCTCCCTCCCTCCTTCTCTCTCTCTAGCTTCCATCTATTCTTTCTCCTGCTCTTTCTCTCCCTGTTTTACTACTCTCTCTCTCTCTCTACCCCCCATTTAATTTGTCTCCTGCTCTCTCTCTCCCTGTTTTATTGCTCCTAGCCTCTTTCCATTGATCTCTCCTCACTCCCTGGTCTGTTTCATCCAGTTGAAACCACCTACATTTCGCACCCCCCCCCACATCGCATACATACAGTCTTCCTCTCTGTTCCTCCCAGCTTTTTACTCCTGCTCCTCCCCCTTGTCCCATACATCCTCCAGGAATAGATAAAGTCCCTCCCAACCCGTGGGCGCCATCTTTAAACTTGCCCGTTCCTGGCTGCTGTGCATCCTTGGCTGCGAGAGTGTTCTCAGTAAGTAAAGGTTGTTATTACTGAGCTACTGCATATATTGTAAACGCTTGCTACTTAATTATCAGTTAATACTGAGCTACTGCATATATTGTAATCTCTCCTCTGTATATCAGAGGTTAGCTCTTTTTGTTATGTTGTCGCTGTTGTAATAATGTTTGCTGCACATTGAAACGCTAGCCTCTCGCATATCTACCGTGGTAAGCCACCATAGAATAGTGCATTGCTTATTTAACTACGAAGGCTGTGAGGTTTAGCTATTTAAGGGTTTATCCTGTTAGCGACAGCCTTCTCAGGCAAACGCTATCATTAATTACCTTGGTTTTATTCTACTGTGTAACAGCTGATGTTCTAGCTATTAGCGACAGCCTTCTCAGGCAAACGCTATCATTAATTAACTTGGTTTTATTCTACTGTGTAACAGCTGATGTTCTAGCTATTTGTGGCATATGGACACGCTGCTTTTACTGTCTACTGTATAGGAGCATTTCGCTCATGTACTTTATGAAGGTGCGAGGAGTAACAGTTACCTGCAGCTTCCGATAGCGGCAGTATGTTTAAGACTGCGCTATCATTTATTTAAGTATATCGCATCTAGTTAACATCTCTACCTCCTGCCAATGGAGTACATTGCTTAAGCGATTAATATGCTGTAAAGAATAATTTTAATTACCTATTTTGGCAGCAACAACTTATTATCTTTTTAGAGAGTGCTATCCATTAACATTGCTAATGCTTAAAGTTACCATCTACTATATACGAGGTACCACATATGGTATCATATACACTCTGTGGGGTTTAACTCTTACATGCTTTTGAATCTAGCAAATGCATTTATTTTACTTAGTTTTAGAAAGTGCTATCTTCTATTTATTGGCGACAGCTTTTACAAGCAAGCGCCGCCTTCCACGTGCTTCTTTTTGAAACGCAGCTGTGAGGTACTTAGATATTCCGACCTGTCCTGCCTAATTTTCTAAGTTCCAGTTGGACTTCGTGTTATTGGTCTTTGGTACTGTTTGTTTTTATTGTATTTGCCTATACAATAATTGTTTTTGTTATTCTGCGTGATCTGAATGCCTTAACTGTTTAAATGTACTCTGCCTTTATCCATTGCTGACACTGTAAAATTGTTGATTTTTATTTAGTCTCACTAACGTGATACCTGCCTATTTTAAGCATTACTATAGGTTAAAGTGTTTAGTTTTTCTTTTTATTTAGCTACTAATGAACTACTATTTATTTATTTTTTTCTCATTCTTTTTCCCTGTCCTCCAGCTTTCTTGCCCTGAATCTTCCCCTGTGTTCTTGCCTGGGTGGATAACCGGACCCAACTAAAGCTGTACACCCTTTGCTAAAGTATTATTTACTCTCCACTGTAACAACTCCCTTCTGTGGAAAAGGGTATTCAGGAATCCTCCAAAAGAACCCAAGGAAGTACGTGCATCTGCTGCTAAGTCATATATTACCATACTCTTTTCTCTGCTAACTGTTGTACGATTCTTCCTGTCAGAAATGCCAGCAGCCTAACCCCCTCAACTCTATCCCCCTGCTCTTCATACCCCTTCAGCTCCCCAGTTACTCTTACATCCTTCTCCTCCTAGACTTCTTAGCCCTAGTATTCCCACTAGAGAGCATTCCCCTCTCCTCTAATTTAAACTGTAACTCAAGCTCTCTTCTTCTGTTCCAATAGCACCAACATTTCTGTCCCTCTCTCTTTTCCCCTAATACCTTCAGCCCACTCTTCCTACCATATCTAGGCCCTCTCCTCTTACTCCTCTACCACTTACCCTTTACAAACGCTGCTCCACTGATAGTTTCTCGCTCCTCTCCTGCCCTCCTGGGCTCTGCTACACTGTTATTACTCCGTACTCTATTTTCTTTGCCCCATTCTCTCTCCCTCTTATCCATTACATACACCCACCTAGACTATCTGTGGCCTTGCCATTACATCTACATTATTTGGTTCCCTTTGTGTACCGCTCTCTTCTCTCTCCCTCCCTCCTTCTCTCTCTCTACCTTCCATCTATTCTTTCTCCTGCTCTTTCTCTCCCTGTTTTACTACTCTCTCTCTCTCTCTACCCCCCATTTAATTTGTCTCCTGCTCTCTCTCTCTCCCTGTTTTATTGCTCCTAGCCTCTTTCCATTGATCTCTCCTCACTCCCTGGTCTGTTTCATCCAGTTGAAACCACCTACATTTCGCACCCCCCCCCACATCGCATACATACAGTCTTCCTCTCTGTTCCTCCCAGCTTTTACTCCTGCTCCTCCCCCTTGTCCCATACATCCTCCAGGAATAGATAAAGTCCCTCCCAACCCGTGGGCGCCATCTTTAAACTTGCCCGTTCCTGGCTGCTGTGCATCCTTGGCTGCGAGAGTGTTCTCAGTAAGTAAAGGTTGTTATTACTGAGCTACTGCATATATTGTAAACGCTTGCTACTTAATTATCAGTTAATACTGAGCTACTGCATATATTGTAATCTCTCCTCTGTATATCAGAGGTTAGCTCTTTTTGTTATGTTGTCGCTGTTGTAATAATGTTTGCTGCACATTGAAACGCTAGCCTCTCGCATATCTACCGTGGTAAGCCACCATAGAATAGTGCATTGCTTATTTAACTACGAAGGCTGTGAGGTTTAGCTATTTAAGGGTTTATCCTGTTAGCGACAGCCTTCTCAGGCAAACGCTATCATTAATTACCTTGGTTTTATTCTACTGTGTAACAGCTGATGTTCTAGCTATTAGCGACAGCCTTCTCAGGCAAACGCTATCATTAATTAACTTGGTTTTATTCTACTGTGTAACAGCTGATGTTCTAGCTATTTGTGGCATATGGACACGCTGCTTTTACTGTCTACTGTATAGGAGCATTTCGCTCATGTACTTTATGAAGGTGCGAGGAGTAACAGTTACCTGCTGCTTCCGATAGCGGCAGTATATTTAAGACTGTGCTATCATTTATTTAAGTATATCGCATCTAGTTAACATCTCTACCTCCTGCTAATGGAGTACATTGCTTGCGATTAATATGCTGTAAAGAATAATTTTAATTACCTATTTTGGCAGCAACAACTTATTATCTTTTAGAGAGTGCTATCCATTAACATTGCTAATGCTTAAAGTTACCATCTACTATACGAGGTACCACATATGGTATCATATACACTCTGTGGGGTTTAACTCTTACATGCTTTTGAATCTAGCAAATGCATTTATTTTACTTAGTTTTAGAAAGTGCTATCTTCTATTTATTGGCGACAGCTTTTACAAGCAAGCGCCGCCTTCCACGTGCTTCTTTTTGAAACGCAGCTGTGAGGTACTTAGATATTCCGACCTGTCCTGCCTAATTTTCTAAGTTCCAGTTGGACTTCGTGTTATTAGTCTTTGGTACTGTTTGTTTTTATTGTATTTGCCTATACAATAATTGTTTTTGTTATTCTGCGTGATCTGAATGCCTTAACTGTTTAAATGTACTCTGCCTTTATCCATTGCTGACACTGTAAAATTGTTGATTTTTATTTAGTCTCACTAACGTGATACCTGCCTATTTTAAGCATTACTATAGGTTAAAGTGTTTAGTTTTTCTTTTTATTTAGCTACTAATGAACTACTATTTATTTATTTTTTTCTCATTCTTTTTTCCCTGTCCTCCAGCTTTCTTGCCCTGAATCTTCCCCTGTGTTCTTGCCTGGGTGGATAACCGGACCCAACTAAAGCTGTACACCCTTTTGCTAAAGTATTATTTACTCTCCACTGTAACAACTCCCTTCTGTGGAAAAGGGTATTCAGGAATCCTCCAAAAGAACCCAAGGAAGTACGTGCATCTGCTGCTAAGTCATATATTACCATACTCTTTTCTCTGCTAACTGTTGTACGATTCTTCCTGTCAGAAATGCCAGCAGCCTAACCCCCTCAACTCTATCCCCCTGCTCTTCATACCCCTTCAGCTCCCCAGTTACTCTTACATCCTTCTCCTCCTAGACTTCTTAGCCCTAGTATTCCCACTAGAGAGCATTCCCCTCTCCTCTAATTTAAACTGTAACTCAAGCTCTCTTCTTCTGTTCCAATAGCACCAACATTTCTGTCCCTCTCTCTTTTCCCCTAATACCTTCAGCCCACTCTTCCTACCATATCTAGGCCCTCTCCTCTTACTCCTCTACCACTTACCCTTTACAAACGCTGCTCCACTGATAGTTTCTCGCTCCTCTCCTGCCCTCCTGGGCTCTACCCGCTCCGTTCGCCCTACGGGCTCACTCCGCTCCCCTACCCTGCCCCCAATTCCCACCCGCCCCCAGCACACCTACCTTTATCCTTCCTCTAACCACACCCACTACCATTCTACTCTAATCAGCATCTCACTTTTTGTACACACCCTCTTTTCTTTCCCACCAAAACCGACCTCCACCCAACTCCACATCAACATCCTACCTAACCAACTCTATTCCATTTCCACTCCCAAACCACACCTCCTCCACATCTAATACAACTCTCCACAGTCTTAATACTACATAGTAGTAACTACCAGTTCCTCTTACATAATTTATCTCCTTTATACCATATACCCTACTATATTTTCACCTCCTAGTAACTCTTCACAACATGCTCTCTAAACAATCCTTCATCTCCCTTTTACTACTACTCCTCCTCATCTTATCCTATCTGCACTATCTCTCCCAGCCCACTATTTCCTTCCATTCTCAATCCTTCCATGTAACCAATCATCAGAACTCACCTCTCCCACACTCATTATCTCCTATCTCCCCCTATTTATACCCCACAGATAATCTCTTTCTTTTCCGATACAAACTTATCACTTCCCAAACAATCTCCATTCCCATAACCAGTAACAAATTTCTCCAACTTACAATAAAACCTGATCTTATAACCTTACTGTCTTCTCATCTAAACAACTTCTTCCTTCATCCAATTATCGCTCTCATATCTGGTGATATACATCCTAACCCAGGCCCTTCCACTATAGCCACCACAAATAAATCCTTGTTACTTACTTCTTTAAACTCCCAAAGCATAGTAAACAAAGTCCCAAACCTTCATGCTTGGCTCATACACAATAAACCTGACATCCTATCTATTTCTGAAACCTGGTTGAAACCACGTATAAAGGACTCTGAAATAATTCCTCCAAACTACTCCATCATAAGAAAAGACAGGCCTCACAAAAAAGGTGGAGGAGTAGCTCTCCTCTACTCATCATCCCTAATAGTTACTCCCTACAATAAACCTATACCACACTTTAACAATGCCGAACTTCTTCTTACTCTACTACAAATCAATAATCACCAACACATATGTCTTGCTTCCCTCTATATCCCCCCAGGGGATAATATTCCCACACTTGAGCTCATCCTTTCGTGGCTTTCTAGTAACATTAGTAACGAAACCATAATCCTAGGAGACGTGAACATTAACTGGGCCTGCATTCAGTCTCCAACAAACTCCATTAACATCAACCTCTACAATTTCTCACAGCTAATCAGTTCCATAACTCGCCCTGCTAAAAATCTCTCCAGTGGAAGTATCCTGGATTGGATCCTTGTTTCCCTTCCCCACTATTTCTCCAAAAGTGGCACTCTTCCCGATCCCCTTAGTGACCACATACCCATCTTTACCCACCGACTTCCCTCTATCTTACATCGAACCCATAACTATATTACTATTCGTGACCAAAAATAATTCAACCCAACAACCTTCTCGAACGCCTTACAAGCAATTAATTGGAACTGTCTAAAAACACTACCACTGGACAGTGCAGTTTCCCACTTTAACTCGACATTCCTAAAAATATTAGACTCCCAGGCCCCCTTAAGGACAAAGAGAATAAAAACAAAATCAGCCCCTGGCTTTCCAAAAATACTCTTGCTACCATGAGACATAGAGATAAAGTCTGGGCACGCTACCAGAAAAATATGACACCACTGCTCCACAATGAATATAAAATGCTTCGAAATAAAGTAAAAAAACTCATCACTTCTGATCGACAAAACTACTTCTCTACTCTCCAAAACCATAATAAACACAACCCTCAGAAATTCTGGAAAGGCATCTCTAGTCTCCTTCACCCTAGTAAACCAGATTCTCCCACCCCAGACTCAAATGCTCCAGAATTAGTCTTGGCTACACAATTTAACTCCTTTTTATTGACTCTATTTCCAAATTGACCTCTTCATTCTCCAACACCACTACACTCCACAATACTCCCTCACCCACCCCTACTACTCCCCATTCCCCATCTACCAAATCCTCTACCTCCTCTTCTACACAAACTTCTCCCTCATCTCAATCACCCCTAATTCCCCTCTCCTGACTCTCCCTTATTCTCATTAAAACCCATACCTACATCTACTATAAAAAAACTCCTTCTGAAATTGTAGCCATGTACCAATGCTCCTGATAATATCCCTTCTTACTTTCTTAGTATAGCTGCAGAAACACTTGCCTACCCCATTAGCATCTTAATAAACCGTTCCATTCAAGAATCTACAGTACCTCAAATCTGGAAACAGGCCTTTATCTTACCTCTACACAAAGGTGGTAACAATAACAATGTAACAAATTTCCGCCCTATAGCTATCCTGTCCCCTATCTCTAAAATCCTAGATAAATGTGTCCAACTTCAACTCCTTCCATATCTCCTAGATAATCACCTCATAACTCCCACACAACACGGATTCAGACCAAATCATAGCACCATGACAGCCCTCCTCTCCTTCCTTGAACTTGTAAATAAAGCTCGTGATTCTGGCCAATTTGTCTCTACCCTGCTACTTGACCTCTCCAAAGCCTTTGATACTATATCACACAGCCTGCTTTTAGCTAAACTCTCTGAACTTAATCTATCTCCCTCCTCCTTGAGTTGGTTCTCTAGCTACTTAACCAACAGAAATCAAGCAGTAAAATGGAAGAAAGCCACCTCCCCATTCCTTAGTACCCCTACAGGAGTTCCTCAAGGCTCCATACTGGGTCCCCTTCTATTTAATATATTTATAAACAATTTCCACAAATCTATCCCATTCTCAAACATCATCCAATATGCAGATGATTCAACTATCATCTGTTCTGCCACTTCTATCGCTATACTTCAAAAAACTAACTCAAGATGCCTTCTCTACCACAGAGCAATGGATGTTAAGTAACCATCTAGCTCTTAATGCTTCCAAGACCAAACTAATGATATTTACTCCTTCTAAACTTACTCCTTTTGATATGAACACATTCTCAATCACTACTCAAAATAGCTCACCTCTAGAAATAGTGTCAGAGACTAAGTTACTTGGGGTCCAAATTGATAACCAACTTAAATTTAACTCTCACCTACAACTAAATATCAAAAAAACCCATCAGAAACTAGGCATGCTTTACAGACAGAATCCCTACCTCACACCTGCCACTAAAATTACTCTCTCCACTTGCTTCCTTATCCCCTCCCTTCTCTATGGTGCCCCACTCCTAACAAATCTTCAGTCCTCTTTAAAAAAACAGCTCTCCTGTTGCTACAACAAAATCGCAAAATTTGCCACCAGCCATAGGTCCTCCACCCATCATTGTTCCTCCTCCAGAAACTACAATGGCTAGAACTTCCCAATCAACTAACTTACATTCAACTAACTCTAGCCCATAAGCTTATTCTCAACCCCTCCGTCTGTCCATCCCTTTCATCTGCCTTTAAAATGCACCTACCCAACAGAGTATTAAGGTCAAACAATCAAAACCTACTAGAAGTGCATAAACCTACTCACCCCCCAGGCAGAAACCTTCTATCCTTCAGCCTAGCTCGCCATTGGAACTCCCTACCACCTTCCATCCGCACCACCTCCAACCACTCTACTTTCAAAAAATCTCTTCATTCACATCTAGCATCACAGTGGGAATGCTCTTGCTCCCACCCTACATAACTAACTCTGTCCTCTTACCTCCCCTTCTCCTTCCTGCTAACTTCCCTACTATACCTTTCCTCTCTCCTCCCCTTCTCCTTCCTGCTAACTTCACTACTATACCTTAGAATTTCATAAAATCTACTAGACAGGCCCTTAAGTCTACTTCCCCCACTATGCAATGTCCTTTAGCATCACATTGTACAATTCCTTAGTTAGTATGATTCCTCTCAAAGCTGTATTCATTGCTATATCTGTTGTACTATTGTTGTATATTCTTCTCAATCTGTATTAATTGTTATTTTTTGCGCATAATTTGTTTAAAAAAAAAAAAAAAATTTTTTTGCTTCCTTATTTTGTATAACTTTCATTACTACCTGCTGTACCTATATTGTTCTGTTACATGTATCTTTTTGCTTTTTGGAGCTTTTCTCCCCAGGACTCCATTGAAAACGGGTTCTTTATGGCCCAATGGACTATCCTGGTAAACCAATTGCAATAAATAAAATAAATAAATAAATAAGCTTGTTGTTGGAATTGTGAGCAGAGCTGCAGTTGGATCATCTAGTACCTGCTGCCTGTTCCCAGTGTAGCACCCTGACCCCTCAGCTTTTTAAGTGAAGAGCAAGAATAAACAAACGAGTAACAGACTTTGTCTTATACTGTACATCAATTGGTTTACCACTAAACAATAAGAAAGTAAGTGTATTTCTGCACTTCTCAATTCTGTCCCTAAGATTGTGCACCCAGGGCTACTGCCCTCTTTATCCCAACCTTGCTACACTACTGATTTTGAGGGTAATGGATGTTGGTAGGATGTTAAGTCTGCAAGCAGGAGAAAAGTCACTAGAATGAGAAATTGTAGGTAGACATGTCTCTGAAATGTAAGGCACAAAAGGGTGTGTAGAACAAAGGATGAGAATGTAGTGTAGTTAAGGTAGGAAGTAGAGTTGGCTTATTTGTGCAAAGTAGAAAGATGAAATTTAGAATAATAGATGAAAGTTGGGAATATGTGAATAGAAAGAGGAGTCATTATATGATAGTAGTAATGTTGGTTGTGGAGGTATAGGGATTGGGTGACACAGGTGATGGATATGCATGGGTAATAAAATGCTAAAGTAAGGTGGGGAGTGTGGGAATTAGGGGTAGGCTGGGTGAGTGAAGGAAAGCAAGGCATAATGTGGCTGAGCATAACTGGGCTTTTCAACCTTAAACATTATTTCTTGATAAAAAGCATTTGCAAATGTTAAAATACTCCAAATCTATTACAACTCTAACCATAAGTTCTTTATCTT
Source organism: Protopterus annectens (assembly GCF_019279795.1). Lineage (NCBI taxonomy): Eukaryota > Metazoa > Chordata > Ceratodontiformes > Protopteridae > Protopterus > Protopterus annectens. Next base: position 1,268,011,125 of record NC_056726.1, read on the forward strand.
TAAATTGTTTAAAAGAATGTTACTTTACATTTATTTTGCATTTTCATGTAGACTTTCCTCTCCTTCCATAGTTTTAGGCATCATATGTATCATGAAGTAAAAGTTTTTAAACTAGATCTAGCAGCCGTTTCTGTGTCTTCCTCTACGTATTGTTCATTGGATTTTGTACTTCAGACACACTGTGTGAGCCAGTTCTTTGTGGCAGTGCGTTTATTAGTTTTTCATCATATGTATAATATTTTTTCTGTAAACTTGGCAAAAGAATAAAGCCAAAAAAGTTCATTGATTTCCCTTTTTTCTCTCTTCTGCTCAGATATTGCTCAACTCTCTTTTTTGTTCTTGCTTTATTAAAGCCACTTAAAGACCATGCCATCTGTTATACACAGTTTCAATGTTAGTTACATATAATTTTAATGGAGCTCTAATTTTATACTTTTTCATGTTGCTGCACTCTCACTTATCTATTTTAGTTCCAGCTTTCCTCTTTTCTGTATTGTTTACAGATATTCAAAGATACGGTTAAGCATATTTTATCTGTTCTACCTTTTCTTCGCCCGTTCGATTCTCGGCTGGAGTGCGGGGAGTGCCTTCTGTGTGGAGTCTGCATGTCCTCCCCACTGTTGACTGGCATTCCGAAAGACATGCGTGAATGGGCGTGCCTTCGTTGAAGGTTGGGCTTCAAGCTGGCAACTCGGCACCGTAAAAATCTACTGCCAATCATTAGCGGACCGGAGATCCGCTGTGGCGACTCCTAACCGGGAAAAGCCAAAACACAAACAACAAGAACAACAACATCTGTTCTGCCTTTGCACCTCAGAAATATAATGTAATACCTAACAATATATTGTATCATGGGATGTGCCATATGTATATTTACCTTTTGCTATAATTCGTAAAAAAATCTAGCTTTACTCAGTTCAGTCTATTTATCCGAATTTTTTTTTTTTTATAACATACGGAACTGTGGAATAACAAACATATATCTTACATTTCCATTCAAACCGAACAACATACCCTCCATCAGGAAAAGTGTTTCCCATAAAGGCTTTATATACATAGGCTATACCTGTATTACGCCCTAGCTCTCCTGAGTACTTTTCAGTTGAACTGTATATTTCTTCTTCCACAAAATGATTACCCCATGTTAGTGTTTTTCACCACACTGGAAATGCCATGTAAGATATTACATTGTCCTCACTCTTTGGTTAAAAATTTAAATGCATTGTTTATTGTCCATGAGTGTTTATTCAGCATAGACATATCCATACCTCTCAACCTGTTAGCACAGGAAATCTGGACAAAGACTAAAATAATGGGGGGGGGGGGCTCAGAGACCACAAAATAGGGACAGATGTTAAATATTGCTCTTATAAACTTGGAAAGTTGCTAGAATAACAGGATTTGTGCTAGTATGCATTTTCTGAAAGATATAAACTGAAATGTGTGTCATTTAATGAATGCAATCCACAATGATTTGCTAGAAAACTACAAATTGTATGAGGAACAGACCAAAAATATGAGGCAAAGATATGGACATTTTACTGATATCTGGACAATAATCACACGTAAAAATAGATTTATTTTTTTATTTTCATCCTTTACCTGCCATTTCATCTATCTGCATATTTCAAAATAAAATTAGATTGAGATACAAAGAAAATAATTCCAGTTGCAAAGCAAGAGTTTACATGAATGTTCGTAATTATATCCCCTTATCTTAATCCTTCATGAAGCATATATTTTAATTCCGTTTTACTACATATTAGTTGAACGAAACCTACACATTTTCAGTCATTCAGTAAGTCTGTCAGTGTGTTATGAGTCACCATGTCAATGTATTTATGAATGTGTAAAGCTGCCATATATCACTTTCCTTTAATTTAATTATTAGGTTGAACAATCAGCAGATATAAGTGGCACCTAATATTTCTCAGTTGAATTCCATTGTCAGATGTCCCTTTTACTGCATTGTCTATAGTATTCTGCATAGACCAGTCTTTATTATGTTAGTCATGATTTTATATCTGTATTAAGACTGCTGCTGTCCAGCTTTCAAGTATCTAATATAGCCACCCTATTATATTTTGTAAAACACTACATAAAATCATTTGCACTTCTCTGCATATTTAATCCAGTACCTTTTTTAATCTTCATCACAGTCCAAGATTTAGTTAACAGATTTTTTCCCTGATATTGTCTCACATTACATACATCTTCAGAATGTTTAATTATCTTGCTCTAGCTAAACTTTGTATTGTATACTCATCGTAAAAAAAAAATGTCCACTACCAGATCCATTCCACTCTTCTCACCATGTTCTTTTCCCCTTCATAATCCATCTTTCCAAAATATGCCCTTGTTCCTCTTCTGTCTGCCATAAATAAAAATACATAGATCTGTAATATTTTCTACCTTACATTTTTGTTTTTCCATCACATCCCCTGGCTTTCTAACATTATATAATGTGAAACGTCAGTGTTAACAGAAATCCAGAATTTTTTTTCATGGGAAGTTGATTCAAGAGATGCTGACATCATCTTCAAACTGAATAGGTTACTGGTAGCACCACATCTAGGTAATATGTACAGTTTTGGAAGATCCCAGAAGAAAAAAGGTAACAGTTATGAGTTCTGCAATATTTATCAACATGCACTGAGATTACTCAGTAATGGCAAAGCCAGAGTGCTCTAACTGAGACCTAAGTGGATAAACATGAAAAAAATATATTCCCAGCATTAAGTATTACTGTTATAACATGGCCACACATTTATTTTCCTGTGTCTTGTATTTTTCTTCTTCACTTTTTACCTTTTTATGGATGAATGCAGTTTTAAAAATATACCCTTTAACTTATTTTACTCTTGCTAACAAATGTAAGTTTAAATATTTTTTGTTTAAATTAAAAATTAAAGTAAATTAAATGTTTGAATGCTGATGCTTTCATAACTACCAAGTAGTTTGGTTTTTGTAACTGGAACTAAAAGTACAACGTGAGACTTATTTGCTCAAATAATTTTTATTACATTCAATTTTGGTAGTTTGATTAACAAAAATAAATATAGGACAGCAACTTTCAGCTATCTTGCACTACTAGTCTTTGCAATAGTAAGAAACATTGTTTAAATACTTTTTAAATTAAATTCCATCTTGACAAGTTTATTAAAAAAATAGTTCACTGCTAAGTATTTGCCATCATGTTTAATATCCATTCTAGCTGAACAGAATAAAACAAGGTATCTAAAGTACTCCACAGACAGAATTGTAAATATACAAGAGAGTAAGCAGTGTTTGATACACTCGCAGATATGACTGTGAAAATGCAGGTCATGTTTATACAAAATGGACTACTAATTTTTGATAGACTATACTACTGAATCGGGAAAGTATTTCACCATACAGGGAATTAAATAAACTGGGAGACTTGTCTGATAAAATCAAGGAAAGAACCACCTAATACAAATAACACTTCATTAATGTAAGAAATGAATTTATGCTCTGATTTAGCAATAATCTTTGACTGTGGGTGGATATATCAGGATGCTGCCTCAGTTGGTGAGATTTGCTCACAAAGAAAACTGTGTATAAATCCTTATATACACACACACACCCAGGACTGGATTATTGCTGTTATACAATGACATTATTTACGGAAGAAGTTGCTTACCTTTCTTAAATATTACTGCTGTATAACAACACTTTGGTTGTTCATCCAGTTCCTGAACTGGACACTGATGTACAGTGCCTGTGTATCTCTGTCTGCACAGTAAATCAGAGCAGTGCAAGAGAAGGGAATGTATTCTCTCGCTCTCATTCTCTGTGTCATCAGTATTCATATAAAATTTAATAGAAAAATAGGCTTTGGCATCATGCGGTTTCACAGTAAGTATGAAGCTGCAATGTCTTGCATTACTGACTGCTAACAATCCTTAGTGATTTGACAGAAAATAAAAAAATTTACATGGTACAGGACAAAATAAATAGGAAAATATAGGACATTCTGTGAAAAGACTGGGCAGTTGAGTGGTATTGTTATGGGTAGTATGATTGAATATACTATTGGTAATTATAAGTCTCAACTGTCCAGAATTTTACAAAATTTCCCTTATATCCCTCATATTTCTGTCTTCTCTGACATAAAATGTTTCATTATTCAACTAAAACAGCATATCCAAATAGAAAGCCAGATGCTGATCAAAACATCAACAGCCAGACTTTCTTCCATTAGGATATGCTCGGTATACAATGGGCATGCTGATTAGGTGTCCAGTCAGTGTGTACACTTTTCAGTACTAATGCCCATTTATGGTATAATTAGTATTCACTGGAAGCCACTGGGGCACATGGTTAATATCACATGGTTGACTCTCATTTTAATTATATTTCAAATACTGCAAGACAGCTAACTGCTCACTTTGCAAGACCCATGGAAGAGCCCATTTCAGAGTTTGAGTGATGCAATTTTCAAATGGATGGGCTCGATATAGAGCATGTGGATTATCAGTATTTGTGAAAATACTCTATAGCGGTTTTGGTTGAAGATGTCAAACATTCTTTTGGTCATCACAAGAGTGAATGACACCATTTGGACAACTTTTGTTTTGTTGAACATTTGAAAGTTTCAAGATGGCTAATTGTTCCCCTGCAAGGCCCACAGTAGAGTTTGTTACATATCTCGTGTATTGAAATGAGACAGTGAGGCACAGAATGCATTCAAGTTGTTTATTATACAAACACTGGTACATATACTTTGAACTTCACATCCTTACTGACTCACTCATTATTTCGAACACACTCACATGTGCATCTCCATTCAAGCTTACATTCACACTGGCTAACTACACAAAATGGCACAGATCTCACACGTGCTTAAAAATGGCACAGATCTCACACGTGCTTAGTAACTTATATGTACATGCTGTTGAAATACAGTGACTGACTAGGTTCAATATACCCACTGATCTACAGAGTTCATCCTGGAGTTTTGGTGATCTGAGTTTGGCACCAGTTTGACATATGCATGTGGACAATAATGATTGTCACCATTTGTGAATGGGCATGTTATGGGGCATAGTCTTGTAAAAGGGTGGATTAAGGTAAACAGAGCTTATGTGGGTTACCTTGCTATGAGAAAGATATTGAGATGCATGGAGTTTTGGCACTAATGGTCATTCCAGTTATTGACTCAAAAATGGCAGTATTTATTGACTGTTGGCAGGTATTTCCTAGTAGATGCTAAGGGTAACAACAGAAGGAGCTAGAAGAAGCTAAAGTTAAATCATTAATATTCTGTCTCATGTTAAATTTTCTCTAGAGGTACTTCAGCTGAATCTTTGTCTTTGGTAGGTTAAACATGTTATCAGAGGATGACAGTGTTTCATTTGGCTGAAAAAATAATAAAAAGTTGTTTCCTATAGCTATCTTATATCCAGAAGTACAGTATTACAGTTTTTCCTTCTCTTTCTACTTTCTGGTTAAAAGCCCATTTTGCATTTGGTCCCTGCCTTTCCTATAACTAGTGTAGTCCAGGTACAGATTTGCTGTATCCAGGACTGTTGGTAAGCTTCTGAGCCCCCCCAAGCCCTTCTGTGTTGGAGAGAAGCCTTCTAGCACTAGGTAACCTATCTACCACAGGAGGAGGGGTTTCTGGCCCAGAAATTATAATTTATTGGCCGTTTGGGAAGCTTTTCCATCTCTTTCAACCTTCTGATTTAAAAGTCTGTGTTTGCTCTTGTTTCCTGCCTTTCCTGTTACTAGTCTAGTCCAGGTACAGGTTTGCTGTATCCAGGACTCTTTGTAAGCTTCTGATCCCCCCCAAGCTTTTCCGTGTGGGAGGGAAGCCTTCTAGCTTATCAGTGGGAGTGGTAAGCATCAGGTAGCCTATCTACCACAAGAGGAGTGGTCCCTGGCCCAGAAATTGTAGCTATTGGCTGTTTGAGCAGTTTTTTTCCATCTCTTTCAACTTTCTGGTTTGAAAGCCGCACTTGTGCCTGTTTCCCGCCTTTCCTATAACTAGCCTAGCCCGGTTACAGAGTTACTGTATCCAGGATTGTTAGTAAGCTTCTGAGCCCCCCGAGCCTTTCTGTGTTGGAGGGAAGCCTTCTAGCTTATCAGTGGAAGTGGTAAGCACTAGGTAGCCTATCCTCCACAGGAGGAGTGAGTTTTGGCCCGGAAATTGTAATTTGGCCGTTTGGGCAGTTTTCCATCTCTTTCAACTTGCTGGCTTAAAAGTCTGCATTTGCACTTGTTCCCCACCTTTCCTGTAACTAGTCTAGTCCAGGTACAGATTTGCTGTATCCAGGACTCTTTGTAAGCTTCTGAGTCCCCCAAGCCTTTCTGTGTTGGAGGGAAGCCTTCTAGCTTATCAGTGGGAGTGGTAAGCATAAGGTAGCCTATCTACCACAGGAGGAGTGGTTTCTGGCCCAGAAATTGTAGCTATTCACCGTTTGGGCAGTTTTTTTCCATCTATTTCAACATTCTGGTTTAAAAGCCGCACTTGCGCTTGTTTCCTACCTTTCCTGTAACTAGCCTAGTCCAGATACAGAGTTGCTGTATCCAGGACTGTTGGTAAGCTTCTGAGCCCCGCAAACCTTTCTGTGTTGGAAGAAAGCCTTCTAGCTTATCAGTGCTACTGGTAAGCACTAGGTAGCCTGTCTACCAGAAGAGGAGAGGTTCTTGGCCCAGAAATTGTAGTTTATTGACCATTTGGGCAGTTTGTCCATCTCTTTCAACTTTTTGGTTTAAAGGACCACATCTGCACTTGTTTCTCATCGTTCCTGTAACTAACCTACTGGGTAGCACGAGAAAGCCTTAAAGTGATACAAGCCTTCTAGCTTAGAAGAGAGACTTTGGAGTGATTATCAGTTTTCTGTACTTTCTTGCTGTACTTAACTGTTTTCCACCTAAATGCAGATTTCCCAGTGTTTATTGTGATTTAAAAGCATGTTGTTTAATACATATCGTACTTATTTGACTGCCTGCACTTTTAAAAAGTTGTTTTTTGTTTAAATAATTTAACTGTTGTAGGCTACACACTAAAGTGCGATAGCCTTTTCTGATCGTTTGTAGTCGTTTAAAGCTGTTTTAAGTGTATTTTTTACTTTTTTTTGCCTTATCTTTTCAAAAAACAAAAAAAACAAAAAAAAATCCTTGTTTCCCACCTTTTTAAGCTAGTATAGTCCAGTTTTCAGGCTAGTGCTGAATTCAGGGCTGTGATACTAGTTTCTGAGTTGCCCATACCTTACTTGGATAGAAGGAAGTTTCTCTGTTCACCTGTGAGAGAGGGGATCTTTGAGCAGCCTATCTGTCCCTGGAGGAGTGGTTCCAGCCCAGAAGTTAGTAGTTTATTGGCTATTTTGGGCTAATTTCTCTCTCTTTCATTTCCCTACTATAAAAAACGCATTTGCACGGTTTTGCGCACCAGGCAGTGCTGGTTAGCTACAGTTAAATTATTCCCGGCTCCACTAAGTCTCCTCTTCAGTTTTCCCTTGAAACTAGTCTAACTCTCAACCTAAGCACTCAAAAAGCATCTTACAGCCCAGCACTTGCTCAGACCTAATAGCAAGCACTAATATACCCTGACACTGATTACCCAGCAGGGCAAGGCTCTTTATTCACCCCTCACCAACCAAGCGACTAAGCAGCTCACCCTACTATTCAGGCATGACCAAACGGCAACTTCAGGTGCACTTTCCAGTCCAGCTGGTGAATCTGGATATCCTGAGGCAATGTTACAACTGCGTCATGTACACAGACAACCCTCTCCTCCTACCACAAAACACTAACATATGCGAGAGATGCAATTATACAGCCAAACTGGAAGCTAAGCTGTCTCCACCCAAGACTGGAACAGACAGTCAAGAGGAGAAGGTTAACACTTGCACTACACCTCCAGCCGCACAGAGACCTACTAAAACAGCACTGGCAAAAAATACACATAAATACACAAAATCATACTCAGAGGCTCTAAATAAAAACCTGCAAAAGCATCAGAGACCTCCAACACCCAAACAACCTGCACTTCCCCTCACAAACCAGACAACACTTAAAACACAAAATCAGTGTGCCGCACAATAATAGCCCTTAAGGTGAAATAACATACCTAACACACTAGTAATAGGTGACTCTATAGTCAGGCACACTGACGTCCTACTCACTAGGCTGGACAAGCAGAAGGTTACTGTTAGCTGCCTGTAGGGAGCCAGAATCCGCCACATAACACAAGCACTCAGTTCACACCAGAACAAGTACAAATATGACTCTGTCATTGTTCATGTTGGTGTGAATGACCTGAGACGTACCTCCCTGGACTACATGAAAATAGACATGGAAGAGCTCATTGATCATGCAGCCCAGGCTGGTATGACCCTGATCCTGAGTAGCATCCTGGCCTCACCAAGAATGATAACTCAGTATAAAGAAAAAATTATCAATTTCAAAAATTGGCTAAGCATCTGGTGTCATTCAAAGGGGATCCAGTGTCTGTCAGGCTGGGATGACATGCTCGACAAGCTGCGTTGCTTCACAAGAGATGGCTTGCACCTGTCACCTCTAGGCTTTCGAATACTGGCCAAGGCTCTTGCTGCCCCCATAGTGCCATTTTTAGGCAAGGCTCAAAAGTCAAACCCCCCTCCGTAAATAGCAAAAGTAACAAAAAAATGAGGGTTATGCTACTCAACACCAGGAGTTTAAATCTCAAAATGCATGCGCTCGAAGCACTCCTCAGTATGGAGAACATCGACATCTGTGCAGTAACTGAAACCTGGTTCAAGGCTCCAGAGAGCACCCCAGCACTACCGGGCTACAACTCATACCACATGTTTCGGCCACAGAACATGGACCGAAACACAAAAGGAGGGGGTGTATCCGTATTCATCAAGGATACCTACACCTCCAGGTTAGTGGCCCAGCATGATACCTCTGATATCATCCAAGTGCAACTGACATCGGGCAAATCTGCAATGCAAATTATGGCTTGCTACAGATCACCCTCCATGACCCAGGACCACCACTCCACCTTTCTGGAGACACTGGAAAACATGAAGGTCCTACCGAACACCCTGATATTGGGCGATTTCAATTACCCTACCATTCACTGGGAAAACTACTCGAGTACAAATTCCCAGGCCCAGCGCTTCCTGGAATTCATCAACTCAAATGCCCTGGATCAGCTGGTAAACTCCCCTACCAGAGGTGAAAACATATTGGACTTGGTCATCACAAACATGGGTGACAGGTGTTCCACACCGAAGGTCAACCCGTCACTGGTTAGATCAGGCCATAAACTAATCACTCTGGATGTCCACACCCCACCACCACCCCCAACTAAGGAAACCACAGTAAAAAACTTTTCTAAAGCAAACTTCACCTTACTTAAGACAGAGGTGGTAAGTTTTACAGTCCCCACGCTAAAGGATAATGCTGCCCAAGATGCAGAAACCTTTACAAATGCACTCTATGAGCACCTACAAGGATGCATGGATCGTGCCATCCCTAGCAAAACCAAGACTCACTCTTCTAAGAGAAGGAAACCAGTTTGGTGGACCCCTGCAATAAAATGGCTATACAATAGAAGGAGGAAACTAGTTCAGAAAAACAGCAAATCCCAAGAAGGAAAGACATCCCTGACCAGTATCAGTAAGAAACTAAGGTCCCTCATGAAATCATCCAAGGCTAACTTTGAAAGAAAAATAGCCAAGGATTCAAAGGATAATCACAAAGCCTTATATAGCTATGTTAAGAATCTAAGTGGCAACTCGCAGATATGCACTGAACTAGTGCAAAATAGCACAAAATATACTGAACCTACTGATATTGCTAACATTCTGGCAGATAGATTCAGTGCAAACGTCACCCCCTCTCACCTCCAAAAGGGCCCATAACAATACCAGAAAAGTGTAGTGTCCCAAAAATCACAGACACACAGGTGAAAACAGCCCTTTCAAAAGCCAACAACACAGCATCAATGGGACCAGATGGAGTCCCAGGCTGCATCTTGCACAAACTACAGAATGAACTAACCCCCCCACCTAAACACACTTTTCAACCTCAGCCTCTCTACAGGCTACGTACCCATAGAATGGCACACAGCAACGGTTATTCCTCTCCACAAAGGAGGGGCCACAACTGACCCTGGTAACTATCGCCCCATAATCCTGACTAGCCTGGTCTGCAAGGCTATGGAGTGCATCATCATGGAACTCATTAATAAAGACATTGGGAACCTCCAAACACTTGACCCGACCCAGTTCGGCTTTGTTAAGGGCAGATCATGCCTACTAAACCTGGTTGACTTCTTCTAGACACTCACCAAGGCCATAGACGAGGGAAAGGTGGTTCACACAGCTTACCTTGACCTCACCAAGGCTTTCAACAACATTCCCCACTTGGGTATTACAGAAAAACTCACCAGCCTGAACATAAACCCCTACATCACAAGATTGGTTGCCAACTGGCTTACAGACAGAACTCACACAGTAAGAATAGCAGGCTCCGGGTCCGACTCTAAACCAGTCACAAGTGGTGTCCCACAAGGCTCGGACCTGGGACCCCTACTGTTCGGCATATACTTCTTAGAAGTACAGGCAAGCACAGGAGGACTATGGCTAACCAAGTCTGCTGATGACTGCAAACTGGGAGCCATAATTGACTCTCCGGCTGACACAGACATCCTCCAAAAGGGCCTTACTGAGATGGACACCTGGTGTCAAAGTCATAGCCTCAAGCTAAATGCCAAAAAATGCATAGTCATCCCATTTGGGAAAAACAAAACACCCATGAATTACCACATAGGTGGCAGCCCCCTTAATACAGAAGAGGTAATAAGAGATCTGGGGACCCAGGTAGATAGTAATCTCTCCTTTGACAATCATATTGCCAAAGTAGTTAGGAAATCCTTCTATGTGGCCCATCTAATTACTAAAGGGTTCGCATCTAGAAATAAAGAGGTTATAGTGCCCCTCTAGTCGTCACTCATTAGACGCATCATAGTGTACAATGCCCCATTTGGGATGTACCTCACAAGACACTTCCAACAGCTGGGAAGACCACAAAAGTACCTCACCAAGAGGATTACCGGTCTCAAACATATGTCCTATGCAGCCCAAATGAAAAAACTCCGGCTGTACTCGGTGGCATATCGCGTACTCAGAGGTGATCTCTGCCTGACTTACAAAGCCATGTCCAACTCAGAATTGACGGACATGCTCCACCTAAAGAAATCCAAGTCACTGCGAGCCACATGGTCTAGTGAGCTAAACCTCACCACAACAATAAATAGAACATGTTGGAGGTATAGATTCCTGTCACAGAGACTCCCCATGCTTTGGAACAAAATTCCAAATTACATCAGGCAGAGCCCCTCACTAACACTCTTCAAGAGAAACCTTGACGAGTGGATGGGTAACAGAGAATACACCCCTGGGATCACTTCATTGGCTCTGTTTGACAGAGGATCAGTTAATTAATCAATGGGGTGGTGAAAGCCGACACACTCTGGCTAGGCTTATAAATGCCCTTGGGCAGATAGCCTAGTACCTACCTAAAAACCTATGAACGTAATAAGAACACTCAGGTATGTTAATGATTTTGGAACCTGTGCTAAGTTGAACCATTGTTTCTTGGTACTCTGTGCTATTTTTCAGGGTTTTGCTACAGTTCTGTAAGCCTCAGCTGCCAGAGGATTCTTTTCCCAATCTGCAACTCTCCAGTTTTGAACTTGCCAGAAAACATTTTCTACAGGAACTCTTCAGTGTGATTATGTGTGTTTGCATGCACTGCCAATCACCCCTTCATTTTAAAAGATTTCTCCCTTCTTTGGGTTTATGTAACTAATTATCTATCTATCTGTATGCTCAGGGGCATACACCCCCCCCCCCCCCGGGGACTTGCCTTCCTCTAAAATGCTTAAATCTTATTATTTATTTGTTTGTTTTGGTTCAGGCCATTTTTATGGCCAGGCTGATTTTTTTTTTTTTTTACCAGTTGTCATCAGTTATAAGTTTTTATTATGCTAAGAAACAAATAAATCTGGTATTTATTGTGTGTAAAACTGTTCATCATCTACTTTGAACAGTTATGGGAAAACTTTCCTATGGAATTTTTCCGCAGTTGCTGCCCTGTCTCTATTTTCAGTCAAGTCGCTTTTCTAGTGTGGTAATTCAAAATTTACTCAGCTGCAAACTGAAGAATTTTCACTACCCCAGCATAGTTAAAAGACATTTTGCATACCATTAGAGTAGCAATGAAGGAGATCTTTGGGGACAGCAGTTCAGATTCATGATTCTCCATTTTCACTCTTATGACTTCAGCAACCATGAAGTATAAAACTCATTAAACCCTAGTTGTTGTTGTTTTTCTTTCAGCTTTTCTCAGTTAGGGGTCACCATAGCGGAACTCCGGTCCACTAATGATTGGCAGTAGATTTTTACAGTGCCAGCTCAACACTCAACCTTCAACGAAGCCACATTCATTCACGCATGTCTTTCGAATGCTACTTGACCACGGGGAGGACATGCAGACTCCACACAGAAGGCGCTCCAGCCGAGAATCGAATGGGAGAACCTCTTGCTGTGAGGCGACAATGCTACCGCTGCACCACCGTGGCTTAAACTCATTAAATCCTAGTAATGCCTCCAAGCGTTTATGCAGTTACATCCTTGTGATGTGTCTCAGATATTGCTTGTTCATGTTTATAGTAATAATTCAAAAAATATGCTACATACGAATTCTTAGAAGATTTGTTCTTAAAGCTCAAACAGTCGCAAACACAACTGCATTGATATTTGACATCTGTCCAGTTCAGGTATAGAGATATTATTTTTTGTTCATATAATATTCATATTGTCATACATTTCACATTTCTCTCCACAACCAAGCAGCACAAACAGAACTGCTTGGCCTCATATGAGAGCCTCAACTTGATGAACAAAATGCTGCTGACAGTATGTGTATAACTTGAGTGGTTGCTGAGATATTGTAAGTTGTTTAACAGAATATTATTAATGTAGTAGTTGCTGTGTTTACTGTGACTTATAAAATCCAGTTTAAGACCTGAAGTCAAAAGAATACTGCCTCTAAAAATACTAGTTTTTGCTGAAGAGCTTGACATCTACATTTCGTTTGTGAGCACTATGGTTCTAGCGAAATAAACATTTGCATGACATGTGAAGACATCATTTGATTTTATCAAAAAGCTTAGGCTCTGCCTATTGGAAGTTACAGTGTAAACTTCCAATGTTCCATTGAAGGGAATGAGTTAAAAATGCTTCCTCCACTGCTGCTGTGCACCACACCTCAGGGACAAAGCCTGTAGCTAATTTCAGGTTAAATGGTTTATGCAGTGTCTCTGCCCTGGCTTCTTTACTGCTATTCATTAATCAGCAAGGTATATTATCAGGCCCCACAGAGAAACAATTTTTGGTTTTGGAAATTAACTTCAGTACATGTACTTTACTTATTTATTTACCAGGAAAGTCCAAGTGGGAGACAGTACATCTTCAGCGATGGCCCAGGGAGAAACGCTCCAGACACACGTCTCTGGAATGTGGGAGGAAATTGGAGCACCCAGAGGAAACCCATGTGAATGCAGGGAGGACATGCAGACTCCACACAGAAGGCACCCCAGCTGAGAATCAAACTGGAGACCCTCCTAATGTGAGGTGACAATGCTAACAGCTGCACCACTGCACCACCCAGTGACTGGGAATTCAAGAAATTCAGAGATACATGGGTTTTCTGGAGTCATTTCTTGGGGATGATTTGTAATGAATTTGTTTGATGGTATGTTTTAGTGTCTGCTGGAGCAGATAACATGGTGCTATTTTGAATACATTTAGACCACTGCTGGGTGTTATTTCTAAGTTTCCTAACATAGCTAAAAATGATTTGTAATTCTTCTTAGCTTACAATGCTGGCCCGTGCTTATAGACTGCTTTATTTAACCTAATAATATTTTTCAAGTTTCTGATATTATCCTTGATATGAGGATCTTTTGATATACTCTATACTTTAAGGAGTTTTCTTCTTTTACTGTTCATTTATGTTACTGGACCACCAGGGTGTTTATATATATATATATATATATATTTAGATCTGGTTGGGATTTATCTAAGTGGGAATAGTAATACTTTGTGAAGTTTCCTCCTGTGGCAACATTGGGGATGAGTTTGCAATAAATACATTTTGAAACTTCATCGTAGAATTTGATAACATTAGCGTGCTTGAAATCCTTTGAATTCCAAGATGTTGATTTCACAAGGTTTAGATATTTTGAAGATGAATGTCATTAGTGTATGATCTGACTTAATCAGGGAAAGAGATGCCAGGGTAATAGTGCATGAATAAGAAATACTAGTATGGATCAGGTCAAGGCTATTATGGCCTCTAACTGATTTGTTGACAATCTGGTCCAGCGAGCATATCCTACATTGAAAGTATTGGTACTCCAGTTTATTGAGGGATAGTTAAAGTCTCCTAACATAATGGAGTTCTTGTTTATGGGAATTCATTAAGTATATTTCAGAACACTTCATGATTTTCAGGGGACTTGGAATGTGTCTTATAACAGGCTACAAATTGATAATTAGTCCTGTTTAGAATAAGTTGGAGTTGAATGTGTTGAGTTTGTGGGTCTCTGGGAGTCTGTCTGACTTCAGGTCTTAAAATGGATTTTATAAGTTCCAGTAAATATAATATCTCAGCAATTTCATCTTTATGGGACTAGCAGGCTTTTGGCAAGGATTTTATGGGAATCAGAAGGTGGGGGAATGCACTATGATGGTATCTAACAAATATGGAAATCATCAAAGTTGACATTGGGTCTGTAAGCATGGTAGGTACAAAATCAGGTATGTGGTAGGCCCTGAAGACTAGGCAGTTTGTCACTGACACATCTGGCATTGAGCAGAACTACCTAAATGAGACTTTGGAGCTAATATGTTAGTTACTTTGGGATGTCCATTAGCTGGACTCTGCCTGAAAAAGGTACTATGGGGCAGCAAAGACCTTTGCTAGTATGTGAACGTTTTAGAATGAGAGATGCAGGTAGTTTATTGCAAAGGCAAGTAGGAGTATCTAACATCTTGTCCACTGCTGACACATACTGGATCCTTCTGGAATGACATCAACTATTTAGCCAATTGTTAAATCCAATTATTCTTTCTTTATACTGAGGCATCATTCTTGCAGAAGGAAGGACTCTACTCATGACCAGTGTCTTACCTGCATTTGTAACGTGCAAGAAGAATTGTGGCATGTACATCCCTCAGGGATTTGCATCCCAAACTGTTCACCTCCACCACAATGTCATAGTCATATTTGTTAGGAAAACATGTCTTAGGAGTTCTTGAGATTTATTTTTATTTATTTTATTTAACATTTGTTGACTGGGAATGTCCGACTAGGTTCCACAGATCCTGTTTTCAGCAGAGGCCCAGGGAGAAATGCTCCAAATGCATGTCTTTTGGAATGTGGGAGGAAACCGGAGTACCCGGAGGAAACCCACGCGAACACAGGGAGAACATGCAAACTCCACACAGAAGGCACCCCAGCCGAGAATTGAACCGGAGAACCTCTTGCTGTGAGGCGACAACGTTAACCGCTGCACCACTGTGCCGCCCAAGAGAGATATCAGAGGTTTTGGCACCTCAAAGACAGCTTACTGTTACCCTGTCTTTATCCAGTGCAGTGAGTAGAGAATCAGTGTGCCTGATTACAATTACTAATCACTAAAACATCTTTATTTCTAAAAATGGTCTGGTGTGCTGGATTTGAGATGATTTAATTCTTGGTGACTCTGGGTTAAAAGTACACTTAAAGGTGAAGAGGTATTAAATTTTTGTGGTTACCTCATCTTTATGGGACTAGGAGGCTTTTGGCAAGGATTTTAAGCGAATCAGATGGTGGGTGGGATGCACTAGCTTACCAGTGATTATTCTTAAAGTGCCTTACTGGCACCAACAACAGTATGGGGGAAAAGAGGGCCACCTGGGATTACACTTAATGGAAGTACTGTATCTGTACCAGAGGCAGCACAGGGATTGGGATAAACTAAACCACAACTTATTGCTCTTAACGGAAGTGCTGTACTGTCACTGATGACAGCACAGGGACTGGGAGGAAAAACTATACCATGGGGTATTATATTTAATGGAAGTGCTGTATTGACACCAATGACAGAACAGGGATGGGAGGGATAAACTATACCACAAAGTACTGCACTTAATGGAAGTGCCATACTGATACCAATGGCAGTTCAGAGATCAGGGAATTCACTAGACCATGAAGGATTACACTTAATGGAAGTGCCATACTGACACCAATGGCAGTTTGGGGATTGGGGGCTACACTAGACTATGAGGGATTGCACTTAATGGAAGTGCCTTACTGGCACCAATGGCAGTTCAGGGATCAGGGAATTCACTAGACATTGAAGGATTACACTTAATGGAAGTGCCATACTAACACCAATGGCAGTTCGGGGACTAGGGGCTACACTAGACCTTGAGGGATTGCACTTAATGGAAGTGCGTTATTGGCACCAATGGCAGTTCAGGAATTAGGGAATTCTGGATGACTAAATTTGGTCATCTGCTGACTAAATTTGCAGATGATTGCACATAAGGAGCTGTCATTGAATCTCACACTGACACAAATGTTCTCCAGGAGGGGCTGACACAGACAAACAACTGGTGTCAGAGCCATGGACTAAAACTAAATGCCAAGAAATGCATAACAGTATCCTTTGGGATGTCATCCATCCCTGGTGAATGTCAAATTGACAACATTCCCCCTAGAGCTGACACAGTAGTCAGGGACTTAGGGAGACCATAGATAACAATCTAGCCTTTGGCCATCACAAGTCTACAGTGGTGAGGAAATCATTCTATGTTGCACAACGTATAAACAAAGGTATGGCATCTAAGTCCATGGAAGTCATTGTTCCACTGTATTTGGCATTTATCAGACTTATCATAGAGTACAATGCCCCCTTTGGTATGTAAGTAACCAGGCATATCCAATAATTGGAATGTCCACAAAGGTTCCTTACCAAAAGAATATAGGGCATAAGTAAAATGTCCTATGCAGACCACCTCAAGGCTTTATCCCTGCATTCTGTCTGTTATAGGCTTTTGAGGGGAAATCTATGCCTGGTATACAGGACATTGTCAGATTCCACTCTGTTTGACCTCCTGCATATCCACAAAACAAACAACACCAGAATTACCCATTCTAAAGACTTAAACCTTGCCTGTGATATAAATAGGACATGCTGGAGAGATAGGTATGTATCCCAGAGACTACCCTGTCTATGGAACAGGCTACCCATCCATGTGAAGCAGAGTTTCACCCTAACCCAATTCAGGTGCAACTTGGACAACTGGATGGGAAACTGGAAATTCATCCCTGGTTTGTCATCTATGTCTCTAATGGACACAGGTAACCTGTAAATGGTTCCTCTCTGAAGCCCCTGGTTACACGTATCAAGGGTAACAGAAATTGTCAGAGATTTGGGATGCATGGATAGGCTTAAAAAGGCCCTTGTGGTCATTAGCCTAGTAAACACATACGAACCTGTGAACCTATGAACTAGACCACGAGGGATTACAATTAATGGGAGTGCTGTACTGGCATTAATAGCATCAGGGATCAGGGGATTCACTAGACTATAAGGGATTACACTTAATCAATCAGTACTAGAATATCAGATCTTATGTTTCAATACATACTAGATGCTTCCCTGTAAATTATTTAATATCAAGTCCAATATTTTGTAAGTTTTCTCTTAAGTTAGTACATATCATTAAAGTTATATTACTATTAATATTAATATTATTATTGATCACTGAAGTATAACTGCTAGGTATCTGAAATACAATTATTAGGTGTATTAGCACACAACTGAATGCTTGATTTTTTATTGTTTTATATTTTTAGTGTACATGAACCTGACATGCATTAATTCATTGTGGACAGCTGAAAGTATTGAAGAGTCATAAAATGCATGACTGTGTATCATCTATGACTTGCACATTTATTAGCGTCTTTTCTGGTATTTGGCCTATTGTATTTTGACTGCAATCCTCCCCACAATTTGTCAGAAGTAATGGGTAAGGCAATGTATTCTTATTTTCTACTGTATTGCTAATTTATCATTAGTGTATACTGTTAACATTGCGTATCCACTTGGCTCATAGGTCCAGCTACTTGGTTATCAAATAAATAAAATAAAACAAGATAAATAAATTCAGAAACTCTAAAAACATTTTGCATAATTTATATCTTCCATTCAATAAAATATCATGTTTTTAGTATAGTTTGAACAAAATAATAGTTTGTTCTTTCCCAAAATCTAGAAAACAAAAATCTTGAGATAATATAGTTATAGATATAATCTGAATTGGTGACTTTTAAGTTGCTTATACTTGTATAGTCTGGAGTGGGAAACAAATCAAGTTTTCATTAAAACGTAACCCAAAATATAGCCCAAACTAGAATCTAAGCTGTTTGATCAACACATCCATTCAAAATGTAAAATCATGGATACGTTGTGGTAATATGTAATGTGTACAGTTTGGAGTCATTTAACTGCCATTAACTTTAAGGACAACTAAATTAGCATAAGTAAACCTGGGAGATAATCACCAAATTTTCTGCTGTGGTCCAGAAATTTTCAAAAGAAATGGATTACAGTCATAGTTAATAAAAACTGTTACCATCATTACTTGGTGTGAAGACTGGGTAGAGATGGGTGAAGGCTGCCAGCCTAGCCAAATAGAATTTGATGCATAATTCTGGCATCTGCAAATATAGATGTAAAATACAGGCTTGTTTCTTAAATGAAAGAAAATACTGTAAAATGTTGAACTTCAAGATTGTAGCAACATTGCCATCTGCTGTAAGGAAAACTAAGGCAAGCATTTCAAATCTTTCTTTTGAAGTTAAAATTATTTCAGTTCTATCATTTGATCTATAGAGCTTGGAGTCAGCCTGTCTGAGCTAGCACATTCTTTCTACTGTTTTAACTTAAGGAATAATTTCTAGAGGGTACATGTGAAATGTCTTTTATTGTTGTAGTTTCCTGAGCAGGTGTTAGATTGTTAAATAATGTAGCCTGTTGGCCTGGGAACTCCAGACTAAGTGTCAAAATGATGTAATGTGCATACTGAGAAAACCTAAGTGTCAAAATGATGTAATTTGGGAGGGCCCAGCAGAAATGTTTGTTAGAGATTTTAAAAGCTATCGCTCAGCGAGAGACTGTAAGCATTTTGATCTTGGACATCTAACTCAGCACTGCCTTATGCTCTCTTTGTGTAAGTAATATGTTAGAACTGTGTTTTCTCCTAGAAGTAGCCAGGAATTATAAAGATTAGACTAAGTGTTTTTCTGTTATGTCAGAACTGTACTACTGAATTATTTTAAGTTGCTGTGTGAGCTCTGAACTCTCAAATAGCACTGTGGTGTAGTAGTATTGTCTTGTGTTTTTAGTATTTATAATTAAATATTTTAAACACTTTTCAACTGTGGCTGGTTTATGTAGAGATAAGTTAAGCTCTAGAGTACATTGCATATTTATAGAGTTTACTGTCTAAATCACTGGGCTATACTACCAATTGGATAATAATATTGCACAGTAATAATTGGACACCCTTTTAAGGGCTTTTGAGTAGCTGATAATTATTAGCTGGTGGTGGCAGTAATTACTACCCTATAGTCTGGATAAAGGGGCACAGCTGGAGAATCTGTGTCAGCCTTTCCCAGGAGTGTCTGTGAAGTTGTATAAATACTTATCTCAAAGTGTGTGTGTGTGTGTGTGTGTGTGTGTGTGTGTGTGTGTGTGTGTGTGTGTGTGTGTGTGTGTGTGTGTGTGTGTGTGTGTGTGTGAGCTGCTTGGGCAGGGACACGAAGCACTGTGGTTGGACAGAGAGGGTACTGGAGGTTAGCTTGCCAGCTAGGCTGAGATCTGGACCCTATGGCTATGCAAGTGGGGAGTCTTATTGGGAACCTGGGGAGCAAGGGAGCAACCAGCCTTGGACTTAAAGATAATACCGACAATGAGCATAAGTATTATCAATAGCTACATGGTTACTGCTATAAGACAAACAATGAAAGTACAAAACATACTGTACAATAAAGATACAAAACATGAAGTGCTGTAACAATACAATATTGTAAAACATGAAAGTCATCAAATAAAGATTTTTTTTTTTTGTAGAAGTTGTAGTCACTATCTAGGAGTAGACTGAAGTACAAAGGAGTTATACACTGGAAGAAGGTAGAGATTGGCTAAGTATATTATATTGTTTATGGTGGTTTAGACTTAAACAGGAACAGATAGGATTATTGAGGTAGTGGCGTTTTGGTGCAGATTTGAACGATTTTTAAGAGTCGAGTTGAGTGATGTAGGAAGGTAGAGTGTTCCAAAGTTTAGCAATGCTGTGAGAATATAGGTTCTGGCTGGCTTTTTTGCTGGGTTTGGTTATTCTTAATTGCTGCTTGTTAGTAGACCAAAGATTACGGGTTGGAATGTATGACTGTAGGAGAGAATGGAGTACTTGGCAATTATTAGGTTTGAGTAATAGTTTATGGGCAAGAATTAGTTGGGTGTAATGTAGGTAGAGAGGGAATTCAAGCCAGTTCAGCTCAGAAATGGCTTGACAGTGGTTTAAGCAGTTTGACATCTGACAGGCAAATTTTGTTAATTTATAATAGCAAGATTCAGTTTGTTGCTAAGAGATTTGTGAAGGTTGGTGAAAATGGGACTTCCATAGAGGGTTGAGTAGATAAGTAGATTGTTTGTAAGTTTTATTTTAATTGGCTTGTCCATATAGAGTTTATGACAGTGAAGTTTCCCAAGCTTGAATTTTTTTTTTATTGTATTGAGAATATGCTGCTCGAAGGTGAGTTTTTCATCAATAGTTATATCTAATAATTTTGCTGTCTTCACTACTTCATTTTCTGTTTTGTTTTGTGAGAATATTTTGAAGTCTGAAATTGGAGGTTTTATTGAAAATAGCAGGAGCTTAAATTTTAGGGGATTCAGTAATAGCTGTGAATCATTTAGCCAGGTCTCAATGGATGCAAAGGCATTTTATGTAATCTTTTGAAGAGCGGTGAAATTGCTGGAAGAGGAGATGATTGTGGAATTGGTGTATTGGATGAGTGTACTTTGTTGGGATGAATTGTGAAGATTATTAATGAAAATATTGCAAAGCAGTGGTCCTAAAATAGATCCTTGGGGAACTGCTGTATTATTGAGCAGGTATTCTGATTGTTTATTTTGTCACCTGACAGATTTTCTGTTTTTTCGGTAGTTAGAAAACCATGTTAGGGAATTTGGGGAGCATCTTAGTTTTTCTAATTGTTGCAACAGCTTAGTGTGTGATACTGTGTCAAAAGCCTTGGATAGGTCTAATAGGATGACTGAGGTAAACAGGCCAGCCTTCAGGGCTTTATTCACCGTATCTGTAAATGAGAGTTAAATTCTGTTGGCCACTACAAAACAGTTGCTAGAAAATTGAATTCAAAGTCTACACCAATTGTATTTGTGGTAGTGAATATTATAAAATAGATAAAAAATGGAAGCGGGATCTTTAGAAAAGGGAAGGAGCAAATTACATTAAAGTAAATGGAAACTGTGGGAACAATACATGCATAATGATATTCAGGATGAGGAGGAGTGAAGTTTAAGGGAAGGCAGGAATTCAGCATTTTTTATAATATTACACTGATGACAGTAGCAAAGAAAATATATATGATGTATATTTTATTTAAACGGAAATAGATGATCTGCTGTGGCAACCCCTAATGGGAACAGCTGAAAAAAAAAGATTTTATTTAAATGGACAAATGTTGGGAGGGTGGCTTAATGGCTAAGGTGTTTGCCTTAAAAGCACAAGGTACATGGTTTGAATCTCGCAGGGGATAATTGGCTAGGCTTGAAATGGCTCAGAAGGGCAGTTAGCCTAGTACTACTCTATGAACTCTATGAATCTATGAACTATGTTAAAGTGGTTTGTTTTCTTTTCTGTTAACATAGGTTTGCCTATGTCTTAAGTGATAATTTAATAAAATTGTTAAACAAATATCTTTTAAACTAGACTTCAGTAATACATGGACAATTAACTATTTCACATACAAGCTGATTTTAGGAGGAGCAGAGGCACCAGAAATCCAATTACCAGGATCTGCTAAATAATGGGAGGAAACAAGGGTGTTCCATAAAATCTGCTTTATTGACTACGGTAAAGGCTTGGACTGTATGGTCCATAACAAACCGTGGCATGTTTTGGAGAAATATGGATACGAGGTCTCTTTATTTAACTCCTGAATAATTTGTATATAAAACAAGATGTGACATAAGGAGCTAAATACAGAATAACAAACAAGTTCAAGATTGGCAAAGAAGTATAACAAGACTGTATATTGTCATCCTACTTATTTACGCACTGAATGAATCATGTGACATGAATGTTGGAAAGATGAATTAGATGCTGGAACTAGAATTGCCAGAAGAAATATTAACAACTGCAGATATGCAGATAGTGCCACTATGATGGCTGGGAGTGCGAAGGCTGTTAATGAAGGTAAAAGTAGAATACACCAAACCTAAATTACTGTCCAATGTAAAAAAAAATACAGTTTTGTCATCTATCCCTATCAATTCTTTGCAGTACATGTGGAAAAAATGGAGGGAATTACATTTTTATTCCTTGGCTCATATATCTATGCAGAATATGATTGTAGTCATTAAATTAAAAGATGCTTACTTTTTAAATGAAAACTGTGGGAAATCTGCATATGATTTTAAGGAAGAAAGACATTAAATAGTTCATATAGCCAAGGCTATCTTTTTCTCAGTAATAAAAAAATAGAGTGTTGAATAAATAACACTATGCTGTGGGAAACTGATGTTTTTGATTGTGGTGTGGGGGAAAACTTTGTAGAATTCTAATTACTGCAAGAAGATCAAATCCACCAATACCAAAGCAGAAAAATCCAAACTGTTTTTACTGGAAGGCTTGATAGTAAACTAAAAGTCAAATACACATACTCTGAAGATACAATTCATTCCAGGAGACACTGATCCTGGGAAACATTGAAAGCAAACTAAGGAAGCAGCTGAGGCTAAGGTAGATAGACCTTACTGTAGTAATGAATGTGACTCTGTTTTTAGACAGGCTCAGTACGCTAAAGTCATTGTGTGTGTGTGTGTGTGTGTGTGTGTGTGTGTGTGTGTGTGTGTGTGTGTGTGTGTGTGTGTGTGTGTTTGGATTTGTGATTCAGGTTTTTGCCCTAAATTATATGAAGTATCCTCGAGTATGTGCATGTATATTACACACACATGTATATAAATATATATAAATATATATATATATATATATATATATATATATATATATATATATATATATATGTATATATGGGTCTAGGACACATACTCAACTGCACTTTCCACCGAATGGTAAATCGGCGGACACACTTGCGCGAAAGTGCTGTTCATCGAAGCAGCACTTTCGTGTAAGTTTGTGTGTTGTGCCGGTCACACTATGGTGAGGATAAGGGAAAGTTCCCTTTTCCCCACTATAGTGTGACCTCGGAGTGAGAATATTAAAGTAGGGGGGTGTGGGGGGGTGCAGGGGGGATTGCCTCCCTGCATAAACGTAGATTTAGTGTTTTTTTTTTTTTTTTTTTTAGTGACATTCTTTAACGAAAGCGCTTTTTTGATGAAAGCGATTTCATTAAAGTGTGTTCAGTGGTTATGGATTCGGACGTTTGATCATTCGGTCAAACATCCTAGATATATATATATATATATATATATATATATATATAAACATTAAAGTATATCAATACTGTCAGTATTTTCATAAAAAACAGGAAAATACAATGGTGCAATATATAACAAATATACAATTCTAAACTTCCTAGTTACCTTTCATATTAAGTACATGGTACACACACATATTGTGACATTAGGACTATTAAAAAAGGGGACTGAGCCAAGCAAATACACTACTATACTATAGGTATTTATTTGGTTAGGTTGTTAACCAGGTGGATATGCTGGTACAAGACCCTTTTCAGCCACTACCCTGACCACAAGGCTGGACAATAATGAAAGGACTCAAGTATATATAGAGTTTACCCTTGGATCAGTGCAGTATACAGTGCAGTATACAAGAGCACATTAGAAATGAAAAAGTGTATAACTCCTACCAATAATATGAAGAATAAGCATATAGAATTAGATGTACAAGTAATGCAACAATGGTGTTTAATGCATCAGCGTAGTACACTGTATTGTACAATAAAGGTAAATAGGAAATATAACAGAATAAACAATTTAGCAGATGAAAGAAGATATTGTAAAGGAAAATGGTTAACCATCATCTCTGATGCAAAAGCAGTTATATTATTTGCACAGATAATATTTTAACTTTTTCTTTAAACAATGTCAAGTCTGTTGTGGCTGTAAGATTATCAGGTTGCTTTTCTCAGGAAGCAGGGGTAATTGTGTGAATGATCTTGCCTAAGTGAAATTCACAGCTGGAGTCTCATTAGTTTAAAGGTGTTAGTGCTATGTAGCATCGTTGATCAATGATGATGCATGCGTGGAGACTGTGTTTCTAAGAGAAAGACACTATCTGCCCTGAAGCAGTTTGCAAATGAGGGTGTTGAAAAGATAGGAAGCTAGTGGGCCCCACTGGATGGAAACAGTGCTGCTGTCTTTGATGAGTTTTGGTTAATGAAATGAAAGATTTTCTTTTCTGTTATCTGTTGAACAGACAAGTTTTGGAGATATCAGCTATTAGTGGTAGGGCAATGCAGACAAAGTGGAAGACTTCCTGAAGGTGCACAACTTGGAAGAAGTGGTCGCAAGCCATGTGTACAGAATTCAGGCATCCCATTTAATTGGGGACTCACTAGAGGCAAGTATAGACTGATACGATCCTGATCCCCATAATTACCAGAAATGGAAATGGGAAATTTCAACAAGGGTCAGACCTTCATCTGAAACTCAGTCTGTTATGCTCACAGCTTGACATTCAGTATGGACTGACCAGTAATGGCTGAAGTAATGCACACTCTAAAACTGTGGCTGTAATCTCATCTAAATAACATAAGTAAACATTTAAAAATCCTGACTGTACCTAAGTTTAAAAGGGCACTTCCTAATATATAAGTATTCCAGAGTCACCCTAAGCTGCCCCAGTAGCTAGGGGTTTTGTCACTCTTCATAGGTAGTCCAGGAGTCCATTGAGGAGTCTAGCCCAAATTCACAGTTGCCCCCCATGCAATCTCTGCTAAGAGACTAGCTCAAAATTATACAATAAGTAAATGAGGGCTTAGGGAATCAAACTTTGTACCACAGGAACTATAGCTCACAGCTTTAATGTTCTATGCAAACTGCCAGAATGCAAACAAGAAAAAAAATTACCATCTAAGTTGATTTGATTTGGTTTAAATGTTACAGAAAACGGCATACAGAGAAGTACTTAATTAATGAGAGCAGTGCTAGGCCTCTAATATGTTAATGTCTGACAAATAAAGTATACGTAGAAAGTATCTATGGTAGAATGTTGAGTTTTCATAACATTGAACCTGGAAAGACCACAACATAAAAAATCCAAAAAGCCAAATGTCGGAGCATCGCACAGTGGAATTAGATGGTTGTGCGAAACTGAGGGACAGGAAAGATCGGAGCTTTGTCCATTCTCAGATCTAGTGCAAACTTAGAGGTGGTAAGGTGGTGTATATGTATATATATATATATATATATATATATGTATATATATATATATATATATATATATATATATATATATATATACATATATATATATAGATATAGATTCACTTCAGAAGCTCAAAATACTAAAATCTAGAATTTCAGTATCTTGAACCCAAGAAGTTGAATCCACAAAACTACGAAAACTGAAAACCGTGAAATTCAAAACCTCGAATACCGGAGGTTTTGAATTTCATGGTTTTACTACATACACACACACACACACACACACACACACATACACACACACACACACCATCCACCACACAATCACTCTACTACATGAAAGCAGGGGGGCAGGTCCCCCTACAACCCCCATGTGGTTAGCTGCACCCCCACACCCCCCTACTTAAATATTCTCACTCCGAGGTCGCACTACATACAAACACACACAAAACACCACCACACAAGCTACTTTTTCTTCACACACACACACACACACACACACACACACACACACACACACACACACACATCACAGCAGCAAAACACACTGAAAAACATCACAGCCCCTACCCAAACCCCTTAACACACACACACACTTACCTGAATGCATGACCATAGCAGAACTTTAGAAGCGCGAAATTCAAAACTTTCGGAATTCAAGGTTTTTTAATTTTGTGCTTCTAAACTTTCGCTATTATGTGGATTCAGCTTCTTGGGCTTGAGATACTGAAATTCGAGATTTCAGTATTTCGAGCTTCTGAAGTGAATCCATATATATATATATATATATATATATATATATATATACATATATATATATATATATATATATATATATATATATATATTGCAGCCTCTCGTGTGGGGGGGTGCAGGGGGCCTTGTCCCCCCTGCAAAAAAATATATTTCAATGTTACAATGTTTAGCCATTTGTGCTTTCGAAGTTATGTTTTTTAGTCAAGTAGGTTCAATGTTATGACTTTTGACATTTTGAAAAGCTAGCATTCTAACATAGATCCTCATAGAAGCATGTCTATGGAAGTTGAACTTATGGAATATAATAATTCTGAGCTTTTAACTGCTAGAAGTTCAGAATCTAATTTTTCCTCACTGTGATGTTACTAATGTTGTCATGTTTAATACTGAGCTAGAAAAAAATAACTGCAATGATTATGGGTCTCAGGAAGCACAGTTACATTTGTTAGAACAAAATATGATTGCAAGAATAAAACAATTAGTTAGAAAACTGAAATATGTGAACCTGCAGATGAAAGAGAGTAAGCTATGTGTAAATATAGATGAAGAGAGTGCTATATAATACTTATAGAAATACATATTCTACTGTGTAAAGTATTACAGAAAGCAGCTCTAATGCTAAACTTGATGCATTATATGACAAATGACCAAGGGTTTTCCCAGTTTAAAGACATATGGAAGTTATGTGGGTGTGGTGGGGGTCTTCAGTTGAATATGTTGCCATAAATACATAGCTACAATAAAGAAAAAGGTGTAGAGCTAAAGCACAAAAAAATAAGATCTGGCTCTGGGTGGATGGTTAAATAAATATGACAGAGTCTTGCTAAAAAATCATTTTTTTTAATTATAAAGAACAGCAGTGTGGAACCTGCCAAGGAAGGTGGATCTTACCAAATCTCCAATTGTTAAAATAAAATAACAGGTCAGTGTGGAAACTACTAGAACATATACATAGTCAAGAGCATCTTGCAGGAGATAGATGTAGAGAACTAAGAAGGCAGGGCTGAGTCTCATGCATTAGAAACAGAAGAGCAGAAATCTGTACAGAGTATTACACTGCTCCCTGCTGTACAAAAGTCAAGAACAGGTCTGTACAGAGTATTACACTGCTCCCTGCTGTACAAAAGTCAAGAACAAGTCTGTACAGAGTATTACACTGCTCCCTGCTGTACAAAAGTCAAGAACAAGTCTGTACAGAGTATTACACTGCTCCCTGCTGTACAAAAGTCAAGAACAAGTCTGTACAGAGTATTACACTGCTCCCTGCTGTACAAAAGTCAAGAACAAGTCTGTACAGAGTATTACACTGCTCCCTGCTGTACAAAACTCAAGAACAAGTCTGTACAGAGTATTACACTGCTCCCTGCTGTACAAAATCAAGAACAAGTCTGTACAGAGTATTACACTGCTCCCTGCTGTACAAAATCAAGAACAAGTCTGTACAGAGTATTACACTGCTCCCTGCTGTACAAAATCAAGAACAAGTCTGTACAGAGTATTACACTGCTCCCTGCTGTACAAAAGTCAAGAACAAGTCTGTACAGAGTATTACACTGCTCCCTGCTGTACAAAAGTCAAGAACAAGTCTGTACAGAGTATTACACTGCTCCCTGCTGTACAAAAGTCAAGAACAAGTCTGTACAGAGTATTACACTGCTCCCTGCTGTACAAAAGTCAAGAACAAGTCTGTACAGAGTATTACACTGCTCCCTGCTGTACAAAAGTCAAGAACAAGTCTGTACAGAGTATTACACTGCTCCCTGCTGTACAAAAGTCAAGAACAAGTCTGTACAGAGTATTACACTGCTCCCTGCTGTACAAAAGTCAAGAACAAGTCTGTACAGAGTATTACACTGCTCCCTGCTGTACAAAAGTCAAGAACAAGTCTGTACAGAGTATTACACTGCTCCCTGCTGTACAAAAGTCAAGAACAAGTCTGTACAGAGTATTACACTGCTCCCTGCTGTACAAAAGTCAAGAACAGGTCTGTACAGAGTATTACACTGCTCCCTGCTGTACAAAAGTCAAGAACAGGTCTGTACAGAGTATTACACTGCTCCCTGCTGTACAAAAGTCAAGAACAAGTCTGTACAGAGTATTACACTGCTCCCTGCTGTACAAAAGTCAAGAACAAGTCTGTACAGAGTATTACACTGCTCCCTGCTGTACAAAAGTCAAGAACAAGTCTGTACAGAGTATTACACTGCTCCCTGCTGTACAAAAGTCAAGAACAAGTCTGTACAGAGTATTACACTGCTCCCTGCTGTACAAAAGTCAAGAACAAGTCTGTACAGAGTATTACACTGCTCCCTGCTGTACAAAAGTCAAGAACAAGTCTGTACAGAGTATTACACTGCTCCCTGATGTACAAAAGTCAAGAACAAGTCTGTACAGAGTATTACACTGCTCTCTGCTGTACAAAAGTCAAGAACAAGTCTGTACAGAGTATTACACTGCTCCCTGCTGTACAAAAGTCAAGAACAAGTCTGTACAGAGTATTACACTGCTCCCTGCTGTACAAAAGTCAAGAACAAGTCTGTACAGAGTATTACACTGCTCCCTGCTGTACAAAAGTCAAGAACAAGTATGTACAGAGTATTACACTGCTCCCTGCTGTACAAAAGTCAAGAACAAGTCTGTACTGAGTATTACACTGCTCCATGCTGTACAAAAGTCAAGAACAAGTCTGTACAGAGTATTACACTGCTCCCTGCTGTACAAAAGTCAAGAACAAGTATGTACAGAGTATTACACTGCTCCCTGCTGTACAAAAGTCAAGAACAGGTCTGTACAGAGTATTACACTGCTCCCTGCTGTACAAAAGTCAAGAACAAGTCTGTACAGAGTATTACACTGCTCCCTGCTGTACAAAAGTCAAGAACAAGTCTGTACAGAGTATTACACTGCTCCCTGCTGTACAAAAGTCAAGAACAAGTCTGTACAGAGTATTACACTGCTCCCTGCTGTACAAAAGTCAAGAACAAGTCTGTACAGAGTATTACACTGCTCCCTGCTGTACAAAAGTCAAGAACAGGTCTGTACAGAGTATTACACTGCTCCCTGCTGTGCAAAAGTCAAGAACAAGTCTGTACAGAGTATTACACTGCTCCCTGCTGTACAAAAGTCAAGAACAAGTCTGTACAGAGTATTACACTGCTCCCTGCTGTACAAAAGTCAAGAACAAGTCTGTACAGAGTATTACACTGCTCCCTGCTGTACAAAAGTCAAGAACAAGTCTGTACAGAGTATTACACTGCTCCCTGCTGTACAAAAGTCAAGAACAAGTCTGTACAGAGTATTACACTGCTCCCTGCTGTACAAAAGTCAAGAACAAGTCTGTACAGAGTATTACACTGCTCCCTGCTGTACAAAAGTCAAGAACAGGTCTGTACAGAGTATTACACTGCTCCCTGCTGTACAAAAGTCAAGAACAAGTCTGTACAGAGTATTACACTGCTCCCTGCTGTACAAAAGTCAAGAACAAGTCTGTACAGAGTATTACACTGCTCCCTGCTGTACAAAAGTCAAGAACAAGTCTGTACAGAGTATTACACTGCTCCCTGCTGTACAAAAGTCAAGAACAGGTCTGTACAGAGTATTACACTGCTCCCTGCTGTACAAAAGTCAAGAACAAGTCTGTACAGAGTATTACACTGCTCCCTGCTGTACAAAAGTCAAGAACAAGTCTGTACAGAGTATTACACTGCTCCCTGCTGTACAAAAGTCAAGAACAGGTCTGTACAGAGTATTACACTGCTCCCTGCTGTACAAAAGTCAAGAACAGGTCTGTACAGAGTATTACACTGCTCCCTGCTGTACAAAAGTCAAGAACAGGTCTGTACAGAGTATTACACTGCTCCCTGCTGGACAAAAGTCAAGAACAGGTCTTTACAGAGTATTACACTGCTCCCTGCTGTACAAAAGTCAAGCACAAGTCTGTACAGAGTATTACACTGCTCCCTGCTGTACAAAAGTCAAGAACAAGTCTGTACAGAGTATTACACTGCTCCCTGCTGTACAAAAGTCAAGAACAAGTCTGGACAGAGTATTACACTGCTCCCTGCTGTACAAAAGTCAAGAACAAGTCTGTACAGAGTATTACACTGCTCCCTGCTGTACAAAAGTCAAGAACAAGTCTGTACAGAGTATTACACTGCTCCCTACTGTACAAAAGTCAAGAACAAGTCTGTACAGAGTATTACACTGCTCCCTGCTGTACAAAAGTCAAGAACAAGTCTGTACAGAGTATTACACTGCTCCCTGCTGTACAAAAGTCAAGAACAAGTCTGTACAGAGTATTACACTGCTCCCTGCTGTACAAAAGTCAAGAACAAGTCCATACAGAGTATTACACTGCTCCCTGCTGTACAAAAGTCAAGAACAAGTCCGTACAGAGTATTACACTGCTCCCTGCTGTACAAAAGTCAAGAACAAGTCCGTACAGAGTATTACACTGCTCCCTGCTGTACAAAAGTCAAGAACAAGTCCGTACAGAGTATTACACTGCTCCCTGCTGTACAAAACTCAAGAGCAAGTCTGTATAGCGTATTACACTGCTCTCTGCTGTACAAAAGTCAAGAACAAGTCAGAAAGAGGAGCTGGACTCAAAGGACAGCGAAAGCCAGAAAAATACTGAAGAAGAAATGGAAAATACCACAATACCTGAGGGAAAAATGTATTTTTATGAGTTGCCTTTTTACTGGATGAATTATATAATAGAGAAAAACCCATAACATTCCTTACAGCAACAGGTGTCAAAGCTTCCATTTCATGTCAGAATACTGATGAAAATAATGCTGATTTAGATGACCTCCAGATAAGCTATGTCAATTTCAAAAAGATCCAGTTGGAAGACTAAGTAGAGATGGAGATACTATAGCTAGAATACATGGAGAAGCAATGGAACAGATCAACCTTACTTCATGCCTGGAGTCTAAGTGGATAATATGCTCTATGGGGTCACCAAAGAGAACAGATACTTAGCGAGATATCAATTCCAAGGCCTTTTAGAACATGTGGAATGCAATTAGCACATAACTAATTATTGCCTTGATATTTAGGAATGGGTAAGACAAAAGGTAGGATTTTTGCTAGATTTTAGTGGTCTGGTTTTCTTAAGGACATACAGAATATTTGTGGAACTTCAGAAAATCAAAGTACAGCAAGCATCGTGAGATATAAGAACCATGTGCTATCTCTATGTATTGCAGAGATCCCATTTGAATTAATAGTGATGAACGTTGTGGCTACATTTTTATACATTAGCAATTATTGATTATGCAATTACATTTTCTGATGCAGTACACCTATGAAGAATCACTGTAAAGCCAATTGCAAAGGAACTAAAGCTGCTTTTTTTAGGGTAGGAATGTTCCAATAAATTTGTATTGACAAAGGCACCACATTCATGCACAAAGAAATACATGAATTTTGTCATTGTTTTTAAGTGAAGCATATAAGAACATATGTATGCCAACCTTCAAACAGATGGACTAGTTGAGTGCTTTAATAAAAGTTTAATGTCTACATTACAGAAGGTTATATATGTGGATGGAAGAAACTGAGACCAACTATTTCCATACCTTCTCTTTGGTGTAAGAGATGTACCTAGGCCTTGAGTGAATTCACATTATTTGAACTGCTACTGTAAACTACAAATCAGATTTAAATGCACTGCTGTATGGCAGATATCTCTGATTCTTGCCAGACATAGAAAAAATGCAAAAGAAGGGAAACACTTCATTCGAAAGTGTGATACAGCATTTTTCAGACTTGTGGGCTACGTTAAACTCCACAATGCCTATACTAAGAGAAAGTAGAAACTATGGAAACAGTCCAGGAGTCACAACTGACAGCATATAATGAAAATAATCATCTCAGAGAAATTAAACCAGATGATAAAATATTTGTATTACTGACTGCTGAAAATAAATTCCTAGCAAAGTGACAAGAACATATTGACATTTTAGAGAATGTAAGCAAAGTAAATTATAAGGCGAAACAACCAGAGAAAAAGAAGTCTGTTCAGAAACCTTGGAAGGGAAACTGAAGTTTCTGAAGTAAGTATGTTTGTTCAGGAAATTAAGGTTGTCACAACATGTCCTGAAGTTAAAATAGGGGAGACTTTATCAACTTAAGATTGTCACAACATGTCTTGAGTTTAAAATAGGGGAGACTTTATCAACTTCACCAAACAGGTAGTAAACAATTCTATACTCGGGAGTAAGGATGAGTTCTCAGTGTTTCCTGGTAGAACCACTTAAATTCAGCATAACACAGAAACTGTCCATAGTGAGAAAGTGAATCTAAAATCATATCACATGCTATCATCTCATCATCAAGC
Organism: Protopterus annectens; assembly: GCF_019279795.1. NCBI lineage: Eukaryota > Metazoa > Chordata > Ceratodontiformes > Protopteridae > Protopterus > Protopterus annectens. Next base: position 1,268,043,956 of record NC_056726.1, read on the forward strand.
AGTTATGGAACAGGTACAGAAAATATGTAAACTTGGGAGCACAGAAGAATCCCAAAATGAGTTCAACAGTCCTAATATACTACTCCTTAAGATGGATGAGTCTTTAAAATTTTGCCAGAACTTCAGAAAGTTAAATAGCTTATCTAAATTTGATTCCTATTCCACGTCACAATGTTCCAAGGGTGGACATTCTAGGTTTCTGCCACTTCTGACCTAGACAGTGGCTATTGGTAAACTCCACTAGTCCCAGAAGCTAAAAAAACTGTCATTTTCCACACCAGATGGACTTTTTCACTACAGACTCCTTTCACTACTACACTGCCACAGAGTCCTATATTTTGGTCTTCGTGAAACACCTGCAATATTTCTACAGGTGATGGACACATTCTTAGACTCTATACCAGATATACAGCAGCCTGCCATGAACTATTTTGAAATTCCTGCATCAAGACTGACTACAAACTCTTCTAAAATCACATACGGCATGGCAAAAAAAAAAAAAAACACTACATGGGCTAGGTAATAAGCAGAAGGATATGGAAAGTGCAGAATGAAAAAAGGTGATGCTATAAAAAGTTAGCCCACACAAACCATTGAGGCTCAGCTTAGGAGATGTTTAAAGTGATTAGTCATTACTGAAAATGTTTTCATGCCTAGCTAGATTTGTGGCTTACAAGTATAAAACCCTGTAGTGCAGGTAACCTGGGTTTGAATATCAGCCTGGACATCTACAGGAGCTGGCCTGGGGAGATTGGAGTGAGTGTCCATTGCAAAGTCACATATCTAGGAAGGACAGAAGGAGTGGTCCTGGTTCACCACTTGGATTACACGTATCAGGAGCATTCAATGTCACATCTGTGGAGCACAGACTTTGGGATTATACACAGCCATTATGCAAATGCATGTACCAGAGGATTCAGCATTTAGAGGCATACTCCCTGCATACTCCTTGCATACTTCTTGCAAACTCCCTGCATACTCCTTGCGTATGCCCTTCATACTCCCTGCATACTCCTTGCATACTCTCTGCACACTCCTTGTGGCACCAGTGCATAGCTGAGAGAACTGATGAAGGAGAAGCAGGTGGTGCTCCACCAGGGGACGGCAGGTTGTCCCACAAGCTGGCACAATCCCTACCATTTGACTCTTAGCACTTGGAGAATGAATAAGATAATTGCACTTTATAGTCAGGAACAAACGGTATGGAGGGCCCTCACCTTGTCTCCTCAGGGGAATGCTCAGCCATTGCCCCTGTAAAAAGAGTGTACTGACTGGATACAGGTACAGAAACCATTAGGATGGATCCTACAGGGATGCAAAAAAAAAAAATAAATAAATAAATAAAACTTATTCCTGATCTTCTTACAATAGTTTGGTGCTGAATAACCTGACCAAAGATAAGGCACACTTGAAAGTTAAATCAGCACCTGGGCACTTTCATTCATAATGAACTATTTTTAATTACCATGTATCCACTATCATTTGAAAATTGTTTTATCCAGTATTCTGATTATCAGGGGTATATATTCAAGACCAAAGGAAGTTATCACCCACTTATTATCAAAGGCATATCTTCAAAGTCCAAGGAAGTTATCATCCCTCCATATTCCTCCCATATCAGGCCCATAATAGAGTATAATTCCCACTTTGGTATTTATATGTCTAAGCGAACTCAGCCAGAGAGACCACAACATTTTCTAACAAGACAATTAAGGACATTTCTTTCTTGTGCTATACTGATCACCTCGAAGCACTCTCTCTTTTTTGTTTTATACAGACTCTTAAGAGGGGAACTCTGCCTGGTCTACAAATCTTCAAAGGATCCAGACATATGTAACCTTATGCATATCCACAAAGCTAATAGCACCCTAAACACCACTCACGAGATCTAAATTTCTACTGAAATATAAATAGGACCTGCTGGTTAGGTTCATAGTTTCATAGGTGTATACTAGGCTAATGACCACTGGAGCCTTTATAAGCCTAACCATGCAACCCAAAGGTATTCCATAATTTTTTGTGCTTAGTGGTTGATTTTAGCGGTGTATGTTAGGATATGATTTGATAAATGCCTCTGTCCATCAGGGACATATGTGCCAAACCAGGGGTGAATTTCTGATTGTTCATCCACTTGTCTAGTTTGTGCTTGAATAAGGTTAGGGAAGGACTCTTCTTCCAAAGAATGAGAATTATCTGAAATATACACCTGTCCCTCCAAAATGTCATATTTATGTCATAAGAAAAGTTAAAATCCTTAAACCTAGTAGTTCTAATGCTGTTCATTTTGTAGAAGGTGTCTGAAGGTCCATCAGAGTGGTATGCAGGGATATCTTGTATGCCATGCATGGAGTGCCTCTCAGCAGTTATTAGGAAACAGAGTACAGAGATAGGTCTTTGAGTTGGTCTATATAGGACATAGTGATTACACCCTGCATTCCTTTTGTGAAAAACCTCTGTGAGTATTCCTGCTGTTGCATGCGCATGGTCTGGTATATATTGAAGGAGAATTGTACTCAGTGATGAGTCTGATGATGGCTGAATACAGATATACAATAACGTTCTGGACCTAGACGCCATGCCCTTACATATAAATTGTGCAACATAGAAGGATTTTCTTACTATCTTGGACACATGCTTGTCAAAAGCTAGGTTAAAATCTACATATGTGTCCATATCCCTGACTACTGGGTCTACTCTTAGAGATGTTTTATCAATGAGGAAGTTTTCCAGGGTGTCCAACTTCCCAGAAGGGAAGCTGTGGCATTGGCACCAGTCATTTGTCTGTATTTGACCTTCCCATAAGAAGGGGTTCTATGACTGCTTCTAGTTTGTTGTTATCTACAAATCTAGTTAGCTACGGGCCTTGACATTGGCCTTGACTTTTGAAGTAGATGCCAAAGAGGAGAACACACAGCACAGAGCCCTGAGGGACTCCACTTGTGACTGGACTCTTTATATGGCATCCCCTGTTCTAATTTCCTTGGTTCTGTCTGAGAGCCAGCTGGCTATAAAGCAGGGGTCTATGCCTAATACCATGATTTGTTTACAGTACCTGAATGGGATACTGTAACAAATACCTTTGCCAGGTCATAATAGACAGTATGAACTGTTTTGCACCCATCCAATATCTTTGTGACTTTCTCAAAGAAGTCCACCAGGTTTAGTATGCCTGACCTACCCTTGACAAAACCAAACTGAGTCGGGTCAAGTGTCTGAAGAATTGACATGTCATTATTAATCATTTCCATGATAATTCTTTCCATGGTTTTTCATAGCAGACTAATTGGACTAATGGGTGAGTCTGTAGTTCTTGGGGTCCATAGGTGTTCCAGCCTTGTTCAGAGTGATGACTGTTACAGACCTCCAAAGTCTGTTTGGAGGCTATGATGGATAGTGACTCCAGTTGTCCTGATAATTCATATTTCAGGCTATTTAGGAGGTATTCTGAGATATTATTGGAGTCCATTAAAGCTGTCATCTTGGCCTTAGAAAGTGCATCTAGAGCCTGCGATAACTGGGAGTGTAATGTTTAATGGCATTCAGAGGGTTGCAGTGGGGGGTGGGGCATAAACTTGGAGCCAAATTTGTCTGCCCGTTGATTTGCTATATCCACAGTCTCTGTGATTGTGACTCCATTTACAGCCAGTTCACCAGATTTTAGTGCTGCCCTTCAGATTGATTCCCAGTCTACAGGAGGGTAATTAATGACACGAATGAGTATGGTATTTGGATGAATGATGAGTGACTCCAGTAGTTCTGTGTATGAACCACAGGCTTCTTGGGTCATACACGCTGACCTATAGTTTGCTAGAATATGGTATGGGTCTTTGTCTGTTGTAATCTGGTATGTAGAAACTCAAGTATCTCATCCTGTTTCACCAACCTTGAGTTATGTTTGTTATTGATGTAGATTGAGAAATCTCCACCTATATTACCTGGAAGACATTGAAACCTTGTACTGCTGGTGTACTCCCTGTAGCTTTAAATCATGTCTCCGTAACTGCACAAATGTCAGCATCCTCCAATGTGAGGAGATCCTGGAGGGAGTGATGCTCCTTGTTTAGACTCCTAACATTGAGCAGCTTCAGATTTATCTGGGTTGATTTTGCTATGTGGGAAGGTTTCTTTCAGTTTGGCATTTCAAATAAAGGCTCTATGGGAAAGGACGATATTTTAGCTAATATTCAGAAGCCTAGAGGGTCAGGTGCAGACCATATTTGGCAAAGCAATGTGAGCTGTTGACCATATCCTCCCATGCTGACAAATACTGTATCCCTTAGAATGGCACTAGAAACTAAACCAATATTTAAAATCAATTATTTTGTTTCATATTGTGGCATCATCCTTAGTGAAGGTAGAATGCCTGTCAGTGCTAGGCTAATAATGCCCTGGAACACACATTCCTAGAGCACCATGATGTCTCTCTGTGTATAGTCTAGGGAGGTACGTCTCAGGTCATTTACAGCTATATGCACTATGACAGTCAAACTAGTACCTGTAGTACAATATCTTTAGTGTATGTATGTGTAACTTGACGGATTATGACTCCGATAAGCAGCTCACCATAATTTTCTTCTTGTACTGCCTAGTAGAGCCCCTATGACGAGAGTGTTGGCTTGTCTTATGAACTTCGTAGTTGATACTCTACTGTGTGTGATTGCAATTGTAGTGTTGGATATCTTTTTTGATGAGGGCTTCTTGGTTTGCTGAGGATAATTTTTGCAGATGGAAAGTATGGGAGTTCTTTGAGGTTTGGGAAGATTGCATTTAAGTCTCTCAGCTGGTCTATGTGTTACATACTATGTGTGGCAGGTGAGGTCTAGCTGTTTTTGATAACCTGATTGTTATTTTGAGTGCTTGTATGCAAGAGTTTTGCCTCCAGTGACATTGTGCATATGCAGGTCTTACATACTGCATCTGTTTCTTTAAAGATGGTTGTCAGTGACATGACAAAAAATTGCTATGTTGTCTCATATCCACCAAACCAACTGTGGAGAAATTGAGTAGACACACATCCATGATGAAGGACCTTTTTGGGTGAGTTACACGGGTATGGTACATGAGGATTTAATAGCAGGCTGCCTAAAGTGATTTTTCTACTAGGGAATAGACTAGGCTGTATAATACTAAAATTAAGAACAATGCTTCTCAATGCACAAACTAGATGCACTATGCTCCTCAATGCACAAACTAGGTGCACTATGCTCCTCAATGCACAAACTAGGTGCACTATGCTCCTCTACGCACAAACTAGGTGCACTATGCTCCTCAATGCACAAACTAGGTGCACTATGCTCCTCAATGCACAACTAGGTGCACTATGCTCCTCAACACGCAAACTAGGTGCACTATGCTCCTCAATGCACAAAGTAGTTGCTCTGTGTTTTATTAGTTACTGTGTACAAATTCAGAAGTGGTTTTGTAGGGGAAATTTAGTTTCTAGCTGTCTGCGTCTGCAGTGCATTTTGCTAACCACTGCTGCATGATGATCGGTGTCATACAAATGTGCCCAATTTATACAGGCACTAAAAGCACTGAAAACTGATTAATAAGCCCACTGGCCAATAAAAAGAGTGCACTTGGAGCTCCCTATGTGTTTCACAACTTGGATAGACCAGGCTACCCCTACTACCACAAGATGGAACCATACTTCTCAACCATTTTTTCATTGCTGGAACCTGTGTTCTGAGAGACTGCTTTTCAATCTATCTGGAAATATACAGAGCTAAGTATATTTTTTTGGTTTTAGAGTTTGTACTGTTAATTGTTGCTTATAGTTTTTCAGATCTCTGCTGAAAGTGTTTTGTCCCACCCACCTTCCCTATTTGTGGCTTGTAGTTTAAATCTGGTGGCTTTTGCAGTTGCCTGCCCCACTGTAGATTTGATCTGGGACACTCCCCCTGTCCTACCTCTTTACCACATTCTACCTAATAAACTCCTTCTGCACTTGCTTTTAGTCCTTTTTAATTTAATTGCATTTTTTAAACTGTGTTTGGTCTAATATTGCTACATACTCAAGTGTGCTAGCTTGCACTGCATGTGAATTGTTTTTACTGCTGTTTTACCTACTTTTCTATTAAAAAAAATAGTGTAAGCTTGTTTCCTACCTTTCCTGTAACTAGTGTAGTCCAGATACAGATTTGCTGTATCCAGGACTGTATGTAAGCTTCTGAGCCCCCCAAGCCTTTCCGTGTTGGAGGGAAGCCTTCTAGCTTATCAGTGTGACCTGTCTATCACATAAGCAGTGGTTCTGGCCCAGAAATTGTAGTTATTGGCTGTTTGGGCAATCTTTTACATCTCTCTCAACTTTCTGATCTGAAAGCCTGCATTGGCACTTGTTTCTGTCCTGTAACTCATCTAGTGCAGATACAGATTCTTAGTTTTAGCACTTAAATTTGCTTATTCGTGCTCAGCACTTGTTCAGAACTTGTAAGCACTAAATAAGCTATTAATTACTATAGCACTCAACCTTCCTCATTACCTAGAGGAAAGCAGTTTTTGTACTTACTTTCCTCACTTGCTTAGAGAAAAATAGCTCTTGTACTCACTTTCCTCACTTATCTAGAGGAAAATATTTTTTTATTCAGGCATGTCCAAGGGTCAGCTCCCAGTGTTCTGTCCTGTCTATCTGATGAATCTGGGCATCTTGAGGCAATGTAGAAATTGCCTCATGTACACAGGCAACCCTCACCTCCTACTACCCAACACTACAACCTGTGAGAGATCCACTTATCTAGCCAAACTGGAGGTAAAGCTCTCTCCAACCAAGACAGAACTTGACAGTCAAGAGGAGAAGGTAAACATTTGCACCACACCACACTCATCACATAGTCTCACTAAATCTACACCACCAAAATCCAGGCATAGTAACACAAAAACATTCGCAGAGGCTCTCAATAACAATCTGTCTAAGCAACAGAGACCTCCAAAGCAGAAAAGCAAACAAACTCCATCCCCCAACACAACCCAAATGACACATAGCCCACAGACTCAGTGTGCCACTCAACCACAGACAATAAGGCTAAACAACGTACCCAGCACACTAGTCATAAGTGACTCTATAGTCAGGCACACTGATGTCCCACTCACCAGGCTAAACAGGGACAATGTTACTGTCAGCTGCCTGTCAGGTGCCAGGATCCACCATATAACCCACTCACTCAGGTCACTCCACAAGTACATATATGACTCTGTCATTGTCCATGTTGGTGTGAATGACCTGATATGTACCTCCCTGAACTACATGAAAAGAGACATGGAAGAGCTCTCTGATCTTGTAGCCCAGGCAGGTATGACCGTAGCCCTGAGAAGCATTCTGCCATCACCCAGAATGATACCGCATACAAGAACAAAATGATTGACTTCAACAATTGGCTAAGCTTCTGGTGTCATGCTAAGGGGATCCAGTATCTGTCTGCTTGGGATGACATGGTCGACAGACCACGATGCTTTGCCAGAGATGGCCTGCATCTGTCGCCCCTGGCATTCCAGATACTGGCTAAGGCTCTTGCCGCCCCTATAGTGCCTTTTTTAGGCAAGGTTCAAATGACAAATTCATCACCATAACAGGAACAGGCAAGCAAAAACTGAGGGTAATACTACTCAATGCTAGAAGTCTAAATTTCAAAATGCATTCACTTGAGGCACTCCTTAAAATGGAGAACATCGATATCTGTGCAGTGACTGAGACCTGGTTCAAGGCTCCAGAGAGCACCCCTGCACTACCAGGTTATAATTCATACCACACTTTTCGGCCATGTAACCTAGATCGAAACACCAAAGGCGGAGGTGTGTCCATATTCATTAAGGATTTCCACACCTCCAAGCTAGTTGCTCAGCATAATGCATCCGAGGTTTTCTAAGTGCAACTAACTCAAACTACAATCCAAATTGTAGCTTGCTACAGATCCCCCACCATGCCCCAGGATTCCCACTCCCCTTTTCTTGATGTACTGGAAAATATTAGGGTTCAACCAAACACCCTAATAATAGGAGACTTCAACTAACCCACCATTAACTGGGAAAACTACTCGTGTACCAACTCCTTAGCTCAACGCTTTCTGGAATTCATAAACTCCAATGCCCTGGATCAACTTATCCACACCCCCACCAGGGGCAACAATATCCTAGACCTAGTCATTACCAACATGAGTTCCACACCTGAAGTCAACTCCTCATTGGTCCGATCTGACCATAAGCTAATCATCCTTGATATCCACATCCCGCCACCCACCCGCCCCATTAAGGAAACCACAGTAAAAAATTCTCCAAAGCCAACTTAATGCTTCTTAAGACAGAAGTGGTGAACTTCATGACACCCATGCAGATGGACAATATGGTTGCAACTGCTGAATCCTACACAAATTCACTCTATAAGCACTTACACGAGTGCATGGATCATGCTATCCCAAACAAAACCAAGACGCAATCCTCCAAAAAAGGAAGCCAATCTGGTGGTCCCCTGCCATAAACAAACTGTACAACAGAAGGAAGAAGCTGTTGCAAAGGAGAGTAAAATCCCATGAGTGGAGGAGCTCCCTGGTCAGCCTCAGTAAGAAGCTGAGATCCCTTATAAGATCCTCCAAAGTTAGCTAGGAAAACAAAATCGCCACTAATTCTAAGGACAACCACAAAGCATTCTATAGCTATGTCAAGAATCTTGATGGCAACACCCAGATCTGCTCTGAGTACAGCACAACGGCACGAAAATTACAGAACCAACTGATATTACCAACATTCTGGCAGATAGGTTCAGTTCTAACTTTACCCCCCCACCCCTAAAGGGCCCATATCTATACAGGAAGAATGCAGAGTCCCTGTAATCACAACTACGCAGGTAAAAGCTGCACTTTCTAAAGAAATTTGATATTTCAGTATTTCAAGATTGTATAGTGAATTCATATATATGTATATATATATATATATATATATATATATATATATATATATATATATAAGATATGGATCTAGTTCAGTAGATCGAAATTTTACAAGTTCGAACCATATATGGCAGAGACCAAAAACAAATAAAACAACAAACCTGAATGTCTATAGCACCCCCCCACACCCCCTTACTTAAATATACCAACTCCGAGATCGCACTACATTGCAGAAATGGGAAATCTTCCCTTTCCGCATAGTACGGAGATCTCCATTCAGTCCAATCAAACTTTTACAAGTTCGAACATATGGCCTCGGCCATATGTGGTTCGAACTTGTAAACGTTTGATCTACTGAAGAGGACCCATATAATATATACATATAATGAATGCAAATTTTATGTTAATTATTGTCCCAATTTTTGACCAGTTATAACTACTTTTTATGGGCCTTTGTCCAGATTTTTGATATCTCTAGATTGAGAGGTATGGGAATATCCCAGTCCTTTTAATATAAAAACATACAATTTGCTAAAAGTGTATTGCTACCACAAAAACTTTAATAACTAGCTAGATGAGACCTCAAAGACAATTTTAAGACAATCAAACCTTCAGCAAGAACATTGAAAGCAAATGCATGATTTTCAATATGAAATACAGACAAAATACAACAAATAATAAAATAATAAAAGAATTCAACAGCAGACCACTTAAATGTCTTATGAAAGTGTAGTTTTTAAGTACAAGTACTTAGCATTTGCTTAGATGGCTTTAGATGCAATGAAATTTCTTCTGAGACACTGACAAAGACACCAGCAAAGCTGTGTTGTGTGAAAATATAACATTCTCACAGAGAATCCCTCTTTTATGGAATAGACCTCACTTGGATGTAAAACAAAGTGGCTCCCTAACCCACTTTAAGTATAAGCTGACCAAATGGATGGGGAATTGTAAACATATCCTGGGTGTGGTTACTTAACATCTCAATGAATTTAAGTACCGTATACTCCTTCGGTCTGCCAATCAAGGCCTGACTGAATTGGGTTAGAAATGGGTATTAATTATTCGTGTTTTGGGTATTCATAATTTGGGATCTTATGGTTAGGCTGCAAATATTCTTCTGGATCAATCGCCTAGAATTAACCTATAAACTTATATAATAACAGCTAAAACAGAACAAGTCTTTAAATATCTGAAAGATATGTTATGTTTTGAGCCAATATTAATAGCTGCAGATTTGTCTAAACCATTACTGGTATACATGCGTGTCTTGGAGGTTTGGTATACATGCATGTCTTAGAGGTCTGATATACATGCATGTCTTGGAGGTAGACATAGATGTATATTTGTCTCAGAAAGGAAGTTGAACATCTTAGTTTCATAGGGAGGTACTAGACTACTGGCCCTGGGGCCTATATAAGCCTAGCCAAATGGTACCCTGGCTTTTGTCACCCAAGAAAATAATTTTCCTGTGCTCCTGTCAAACAGAGCCACAGAAGTGATCCCCGGGGTGAATTTCCTATCTCCCATCCAATCATCAAGATTTTTCTTGAAGAGTGCTAATGAGGAGCTTTGTTTGATATAGATATATAGTTTGTTCCAGAGTATGGTAAGTCTCTTGGACAGGAATCTATCCCTCCAGCATGTTCTGTTTATTGTGGTGACAAGGTTTAGGTCCCTAGAGCATGTAGTTCAGAGTGATTGGGATATCTTTAAGTGGAGCATATCCAACAGCTCTGGGTCTGACATAGCTTTGCATGTTAGGCAGAGTTCGCCTCTGAGTAGGCGATATATGACAGAGTAAATCTGGAGTTTTTTGAGACGGTCAGCATAAGGCATCTGTTTGCGGCTGGGAATCCTCTTTGTGAGTTATATCTGCGGTTTTTCCAGTTGTTGTAGATGTCTTTTGAGGTATTTATCAAAAGGGGCATTGTACTCTATAATGGGTCTAATGTGTGATGAGTAGATGGGAACAGTGACTTCTTTTTTCCTGGATGAGAAACCTTTTGTGATGAGGTGTGCCACGTAGAAGGATTTCCTGACTACTGTGGCGATGTGATTATTGAAGGAGAGACTACTGACCACCTGTGTCCCAAGGTCTCTTGGTGGCCTAATGGTTAAGGTGTTTGCCTTACAAACACAAGGTGCAGGGTTTGAGTCTCACAAGGGATAGTTGGCTAAGGTTAAAATGGCTCACAAGGGCAGTTAGTTTAGTACTAATCTATGAATCACACTTTCGGTCTCATCTCATTTGTTTCCTCAGCAGAAAGGCCAACAATGATGAGATATCCTATTCAGCAATTCAGAGAAAGTATCTCACCATTATCTGGACCCTCAGCAATCTTAAGTAGTGCTCATTAGGGAGTTCATACTAATTGCAGAGCATATCCCGTTACAGTTGTTTTTCCAGCAAAAAGACTGCATTCACAAACTCTCCTGGTTAGCATTGGTCTGACAGCCCTTTATTGTCAAGGTCTTTCACTGTCCTGCTTGCAGTCACTTAAATATGGATGAGCTGAATTAGGCCTACAACCCATCCACTAGAGTAAGAAACAGTGGTTCAATTGGTAGACATGTAACATCATGACTGCCAAGCCAGGGACTAAGCCAAGAAAACATACTGCTGTAATACAGGCAGGGTTAACCCGTTTCAGAAACAGGCAGGAGGTTAATAGGAATTGGATGTTTTTGTCCTACATCAGGGTAACTACATCAAAGTCATTCACCCAGCTCAGAGTTAGTTCTCTGACCTCTAGGCTAGCACAAAGTCAGCCAAAAAATAGGGTTACACAACCTGTGAAGGATGAAGGCTGGAAGGTGCCCCTCAAATAATTGGCTGAACTACTGTCTTTTAAGGAAGACACTAAGAGGAAAAAACTTATTGAAAAGGATAACTCCCTATGTAGATGGCAGGTCTTGGATTGCAGAGCCATGAAACACGCGCACACACACACACACACACACACACACACACACACACACACACACACACACACACACACAAAATGTAAATACAGGAGAAGAGAAAATATTGAACATTGCTCTTCTCCTTTAAACTTCTTTTTTTGCAGGAGGGCAACCCTGTCTGAACACCTCCCACCCCTTAAACTCATATATACCAACTCTGATATCACCAGAAGAGAAAGTCTGGAGTTTTTTGGGCTTTCAGTCTCCTCAGCAATTCCAGCATTACAAATTTTTCTGAAAATGATTTATTCTGCTACAAACCCTGTGAGATAAAGAACCAAGAGCAGTATTGGCAAGTTGTGATGTTTGTATGTCTAGTTTTATTACAAACCCTATTTGAGAAAGACGTTATGAACACTGTCCAAATGTTGAAAAAGACTGAGGTTTGTAAATCTTGTTTTACTACCAAATGCATGTGAAAGAATTCAAGAGCAGTTTGGGAAACAACATGGATTTTCTTTTTTTTTTGATACTCCATATTTGCTGTAAGGAATCATTTATTCATTGTGCCTGCAAATGGACTTGACCTTAAAGACTGAAAACTTGGGATACAGAGTATTTTTTCATGGTACAAACACACACACATACACACACACACACACACACACACACACACACACACACACACACACACACACACACACACATGCACATGCACATTGCTGTATTAAGTTATAAGCAATTATCTTAAAATAAAAGTTTAAAAAAATCCAGACTTGCTTTAGTCATCCTTTTCACATTTCAGGCTCTCCCCTGGGAAATAGGCCTCACCACTTGAGAAACATTGCCCTACCCTCTTCACACAGTGCAGTTATACCCTTCAATTTATATTCATGGAAAGAGTGGACTCGGCTGCAGTTTCACAGCCCAGTGATTTTTTTTTTTCATTCATGACAAGTACCAGTAATTGGAACAAAATTAATCTATGAGGACAAGAACCTTTTTTAATAATTCATTAGAATTCACAAGCTCATTGTGAAGAAGAAGAAGCAACTTTAAAAAGATGTGCTTCACACAGTCACGGATTAGTGAGAGATGACATCTATCAGCACTTTAAAAAATTTGTACAGCAGCTCTATATAAAGTATACTAATCTCATAAAAAAGCTGAACCACCAGGCATCCGTACTGCTACTGCCACTTGCATATATGGAAGTGTCTGCACTCTCAGGCTGTCTACTTATGTATGTTTGTTGTACCATTATAGAATGTAAGCACAACACCATTTCACTTACTTTTTTTTCTACTAACAGCCTGTTCCTTTTAACTTATGCATTAGTAGACAAATCCTGTTGGCTTCAAACGAATATATCTACGACATCCTGAAACAAAATACGTTTTTGTAAGAGTTTCTTCCTACTGTCTTTCCAGCTCATTCTTCCTGCATCTTTACACAATATACCATTACCGTGACTTATTTGTTTTTTTTTAAATACTACTCCTATCTGCCTTATTGACCCCACAAAGTATTTAAAGTCACTGTTTTCCTGCTCTTTGTTAGTTTGTATACAGTAAGATCATTTTCCAGATGTAAACTGTATAGCTCTGTTTTCTGTCCTTCAGATGCTGTCTTGTTAATGATTTACAATGTAGTGCAGGCATAGGATGTGTGGAGCAGCACCACACCCCAGCTTCTGTAAGATAAATCCATCTTCGTGCCTTTGCATTATTTTGTACCCCATTTTGCTGAACAGCTCAGTATTATTTTTTTATAAAGTTCTTAACTAGTTGATGTTATACAACACATTTCCTTTTACAGAGATGAACCTGAAGCATTTTCTAGATAAGTGACTTGCTCAAAGTCACACATTAGGCAAATGGAGGCAGAATGAAGCAAGTCCTGTACCCCTTGTTTACAGAAACAGCTTATTAACACTTCATAGCCTTAATCCTCTGCACTAACTGCCATTTAGACACTTAAATACTCCAGTTCAGTAATCCAGGGGCTCTTTCCTACTCAATGTTAGAACTTAGTAAAATCAAATCATCCCCTTGACATACACACACACACACACACACACACACACACACACACACACACACACACACACACACACACACACACACACACATACACACACCATACCTCTCAACCTGGAAACATCAAAAATCTGGACAAAGCCCATGAAAAATAGGTACAAATCTGTATGCTGATTAACATCTAATTTGCATACACAATTATGTAGCCCCACCCACTCCAATGGAATTGTGGGATACCAACTTTCAAACGCAAACTGAAGAAAATACAACCAAAATATGGCACCAGAGTCCCCCTACAGCCATTCCAATGTCCCATTACCTGGCTATTTCACCCCGTTTACCATAAACACTAATGTATGCATACTGCTTTACTTCTACAATGATTATATGGATTTTATTTTTACATTTTGCAGCACAACAGTGCACACACACTAATAGACATCTGCTAAACAAAGCAATACTGTCTCACAATGAAAATGGACTTGGCATTAAAACTTCTCTGCCCTTGAAACTCACATTCATTGAAACAGCACTGAAACCCACAAAACATCTAAAGAAAATGCATCTGGCCAGTGGTGCATAAAGATTACCTTTGGGCTGTTTTCAAATCATTGGCCCCTTGCACACAAAACAAGAAACATACATGTATTCTTTTCTTTGATACACCTTCCTGACTTTATTAAATTATATTCCTTGTATAATACAGCACACTTGTTAGACAGAGCGCATTTTAAATTTATTGTGTGAACATTTTTCCAGTAGGCTGTACTGTAGGCAATGAAACAAAATGCATGAACCAATAATGACAAAACTGCCCAATTCAGAACATTTCCATCATAAAAGTCTGCTTCTACACCCACACTATAAATAGAATGACAGTAGTGTTCTTGCACTTATTTTCAATTTCAGTTTTTTTTTTTTTTGGGGGGGGGCAAAAAGTCAAAAACCCGGGACGCATTTTAAACACTGCTTGTATAATTTTGGAAAGTTGCTAGAATAACATGTTGTGTTACCATCATGCATTTCACTGGCAAGTTTTGAACCAAGGACCCTATTCACTATAGTCAGAGCAACATACCACTATGCCAAATCAGCAGTTTCCTGAAAGATAGGAAGACTGAAACTTAATGGCTATCATTTAGTGAATTCATTTCTCATTTCTCACCATAGCTCTTAACCTCTTAGCACAAAAAACCTGGACAAAGCCAATAATGGGGGATTACAAATTCAGTTCTCACTTCTGACCATAGCTCTCAACCTCTTAGCACAAAAAAACTGGACAAAGCCAATAATGGGGGAATACAAATTCAGTTCTCACTTCTCACCATAGCTCTCAACTCTTAGCACAAAAAACCTGGACAAAGCTCACAAGTCATGGTGGCTAGGGACTTTATGCTCTTTTTACCCTGTACCCAAGGTATAGGGTTTGAGCTTGAGTACCTCTAGCCACCAGGTATAGTAAATAGGGGATAAAATCAGTTCTGGGGTACTTGCTGTCTTTATTAAAATTATCTGGTTGGTACTGAGTCTTTCATCCACTCATGCAAATTTCATCAGAACTCTTTTGTACTGACAACATTTTGCCATTTGCCTTACAAAATAAATACTTCAAAACATTTCAAATAAGCCAGTAGATTCAGAGATGCAGAGATGCATTCCACTGATTTTACACATGAAAGACCATTTACGAATTGTCAAACAAGCCAAGCAGTTTCTACAAACTCCCTGGTAGAAATCACTAATAGCTAACAAATAAATCAATGTGTAGGAATCAAAAGCCAATTAGCAGATAGCTATTGTGAACTCAGCTGTAGGGTAAATTAGTCGATCAGAAGCTTACATTTAAATCTAAATTTTCTGGTAGTAAAATCTTGCAACCAGCAAGAATGCAAACTTTATTAGTAAAATATATGCAACAAATGGATCCTTTAGTGGGTTTGACCGACTACTGAAAAAGGTCAGTTTAAACCAGGCATTCATACATATGCACTGAAAATAAATATGAGCACCATAGAAAATGAGCAAAAAAAAAGTGAAGCAAATAGTCCGGATAAGTGGCAATGCTTTTAGAACCAATACTACTATAAAGCTAAGCTGACCATTTTTTTCACTAACACACACACACACACACACACACACATACACACACACACACACACACACACACACACACACACACACACACACATCCTCTTCCCTGAAAGTTTCCTTACTTGCCAATTCTTCATTCTTTTTCTCCATAGTGCCGTTTCCATTCCCACAGGTCCAATTCATGTTCCCCGACGATAAATAATTCATGCCATTCCACAAACATAATCCGTTCATTCCTGCAGGCCGTTGCCATTCCCACTCACATTTGAGCAGCCAGGTAAGCCAGAAATGCATGCACAATGTGAGCTCCTTGAGCTCAGTTCTGACAGGCTGGTAGCCCTGACAGAGCTGACATCATCACATGCTACACTTAAAGAAATCCGAATCCCTCAGAGCTACACGCTCCAGGGATCTAAACCTTGTCATCACAATAAACAAAACATGCTGGAGGGATAGGTTCCTGACCCAGAGACTCCCCAGACTCTGGAATAGATTGCCCATACATGTCAAGCAGAGTGCCTCTTTGGACCTCTTCAAGAGGAACCTTAACGATTGGATGGGAGAAAGGAAATTCACCCCAGGCATCACGTCAGTCACCCTGCTAGACAGTAAGTAAATAATGTGGGAAGAAATAGCCAGGGAATTGTTATGGCTAGGCTTGTATAGGCCCTAGGGCTGATAGCCTAGTACCAACCTATGAACCTATGAAAATAAAAGAAAAAAATCTGAAGTGAAGGGGTGCCACTCAGGAACTGTGGCACCCCTTCATTTGGACCCCAAAACTCAGTCAAAACCAAGTAATTTGGTATGGTTGGGAGGTATGACACACACACACACACACACACACACACACACACACACACACACACACACACACACACACACACACACACATATACACCCTATTGGTTAAGTGATTTGCTCAACTCCATACCGCAGACTAGTGGAGGCTGAGAGACTCAAACCTTTAACATTCCAGCACATCAGATTTCAGGGCATGTGCAGGTCAGCACAGTAGCTCAGTGATTATTTATTTATTTATTTGTTTGTTTGCTTGTTTGTTTACCAGGAAGGTCCACTGAGCTGAGATGAGCCTATTTTCAGTGGAGGCCCTGGGAGAAAATAGTTGTTAATAATACAATAGCAGCATCAGAATAACACAAGTCCATGAAACATTTAGAGTCAACAAATGAATACAGTAGTAACAGCATCAGAAAAAAAAACAAGTCCATGGAATATTTAGTTTCAACAAATGAATACAGTGGAATGTAAAATTCTAAAAGTAACAAATACGGACATATGTATAGGTACTATGTTTTAGTTACCAAACTAGGTTAGCATGTCAGTATTTTAGGTTCTAAGAACATAGTATGAATATTAACAGCTTATATGGTCAGAGAGACCTTGGCTTCAGATGAACATATCTTCTGATGTGATGTCCTGAAACAAAATACGTTTTTGTAAGAGTTTCTTCCTACTGTCTTTCCAGCTCATTCTTCCTGCATCTTTACACAATATACCATTACTGTGACTTAATTGTTTTTTTTTTTAAATATTACTCCTATCTGCCTTATTGACCACATAAAGTATTTAAAGTCACTGTTTCTTGCTCTTTGTTAGTTAATATACACTAAGATCATTTTCCAGATGTGAACTGTATAGCTCTGTTTTCTGTCCTTCAGATGCTGTCTTGTTAATGATTTACAATGTAGTGCAGGCACAGGATGTGTGGAGCAGCTCCACACTCCAGCTTCTGTAAGATAAATCCATCTTCATGCCTTTGCATTCATTTGTACCCCATTGTGCTGAACAGCTCAGTATTATTTTTTTATACATTTCTTAACTAGGTGACCTCATACAACATGTTTCCTTTTACACAGGTGAATCTGAAGCATTGTCTAGTTAAGTGACTTGCTCAAAGTTACACAGGCAAATGGAGGCAGAATGAAGCAAGTCCTGTACCCCTTATTTACAGAAACAGCTTATTAACACTTCATAGCCTTAATCCGCTGCACTAACTACCAGACATTTAAACACTCAAATACTCCAGTTCAGTAATCCAGGTGCTCATTCCTATTTAATTAATGTTAGAACTTAGTAAAATCAAATCCTCCCCTTGACATATACATGTGTGGTTCCCCTTCAGAAGGTCGAATGGCTGAAATCTCAAAATGCACATGGCCGAAGCCATATGCTCGAATTTCAGAAGCTAGACCTTCTAAAAGGAGGGGAAAAAAAAACGTAACACAAAACAATATTTCTGCAGGGGGGCAAGCCCCCCTGCACCCCCCCACACACCACCACTACTTGTTTATACCAACTCTAAGATCGCACTACACCGCAAAAAGGGAAATCTCCCATTCTGCGCTGTATGCCGATCCCCATTCAGACGGTCGATCTTCTGAAATTTCGAGCATATGGTCTCGACCATATGCATTTTGAGATTTCAGCCATATGACCTTCTGAAAGGGAACCACATGCGCGCGCACACAAACACACATATACACCCTATTGGTGATTTGCTCAGCTCCATATTGCAGAGTAGTGGAGGCTGAGGGACTCCAACCTTTAACATTCCAGCAAATCAGATTTCAGGGCATGTGCAGGTCATCACAGTAGCTTAGTGATTATTTATTTATTTGCATTTGTTTACCACAGAGGTCCACTAGGCCGAGATGAGCCTATTTTCAGTGGAGGCCCTGGGAGAAAATAGTTGTTTATAATACAATAACAACATCAGAATAACAGAAGTCCATGAAACATTTAGAATCAACAAATGAATACAGTAGTAACAGCATCAGAAGAAAAAACAAGTCCATGGAATATTTAGTTTCAACAAATTAATACAGTAGAATGTAGGATTCTGAAAGTAACAAATACGGACATATACATAGGTGCTATGTTTTATTTACCAAACTAGGTTAGCATGTCAGTATTTTAGGTTCTAAGAACATAGTATGAATATTAACAGCTTATATGGTCAGAGAGTAGGTGTTATACAATAGAGGGGTTAAGGAAGTGTTAGTGGAACAATAGAATGAAAGCAGAAGGTTATAGATAGAAGGTTGTGATATACAGAGGAGTAGTAGAATGTGAGAAGAGTGGAGAAAGAGTTATAATTTCTGTTACTCAGATTCAGCATCTGGACTCAGTCCTGCTTGCAGATGGCCTACCTCTATAGAGCCTGGATGTTCTTCCCATGTCTTTGTGTGCATCATAGCTCTCAACCTCTTGGAACAAAGAATCTGGACAAAGTCAAAGATAATGTGGGACAAAGCCCCAAAAATTGGGTCCGATTTTAAATATTCCTCTTATAAACTTAGAAAGTTGCTAGAATGAAAGGTTTTGTGGACAGGAAGAAATGGAAACAGATGATCCACTGTGGTGACCCCTAACGGGAGCAGCTGAAAGAAGAAGAAGAAGAAGAAAGAGGATATGCACAAATATCATTTTTCTGGTTGTTTTAAATATCTTGATAAGGTATCACATATTTGCTACTTAAAATGCTAGATAAATGAAAACACTCAGATGTAGGCATTATATCACAACAGGGATAATGCATGCACAATTGGAAGATGAAAAGTACCAAAAATATAACCAGGAGAGCTGTGATATTTTAATGTTTAGCACTTTCAGCTTTATTCTGTCAGTACATACATATGCACGTACATACATATGTACATATGAGAACTTATAATTGCTAGAAGTTCTTGTATAACTAGATGTGATTATCGATTATCAGATTTTAGCACAGGAAGAATTAAATGCAGTTGATAAATAGTGTTCAATAATAGCCTCCTTTTCAGCACTGAAAAATATGTCATTTTTTATTTCACACATTTGTTAACCAGGTAAGCCTACTTGACACAAACGTGTCCCCCTTCAGGGCAACACAGAACCTTTTTGTTGGTAAATGACTTGTTCAGAGTCACACAGAATGCATGTGGAGGTGGTGGGAATCAAACCCTGCATCAAACAGCTTATTGATGTAATTCCCTGTTCTGGTAATCAGTTATGTAAATGAATAAAACAAGACTTTTTATTGTTAGAATAGAAAATAATTAAAGATGTACATGATCTCAGAAATAAAATTGCATAGTACAATAACAATGGTAAAAGGCATATCTACTAACCGTGCTCCCAAGCAAGGTTATTAAAACATCATAGGGACTGAAAGGTCTGATACAAAAGTGGTAATGTTTGGTAAGGAATTCATTCCACAGTTTAGGACTAATAGAGGGGACAGCTCCTGGGATAAAGTTGGGAGGCTTAAGGAGAGGGGACAGCTCCTGAAGGTGCCCAGAAGAAATGCAGAGAGAAAGGCAGACGTAATAAAAAGTCTGTATTTTTTTCTGAAAAGAATTGGAG
Source organism: Protopterus annectens (assembly GCF_019279795.1). Taxonomy (NCBI): domain Eukaryota; kingdom Metazoa; phylum Chordata; order Ceratodontiformes; family Protopteridae; genus Protopterus; species Protopterus annectens. The sequence continues at coordinate 1,268,064,240 of NC_056726.1, forward strand.
AATGTAAGTAACAGCACAACGTCTAGTCCAGCATTATGAAAATATGTGTCCATGTTTCTCCAGAAAATGAAACATCAGTTCCTATATGCACACAAGAGTAATAATATGCATTTTAGAAGATTCCCTCATTATAAAAAATATAATTAGACACTGGGAAAGCAGAAAGATACCAGAGGTATTTCACATATCAGAGTAAAAAGGGTTTGTTCAGAGCAATTAGATTCAAAATTCCTTATTAATATTCATTAAGTTGTAGATGACCTTAAGACATTTAAGTTCTGCTATCTAATGAAATGCTTTAGACTTGAATTTTGTGTTATTAATTAAAGTACCAGATTACATAATTTTCAATTTAAATCTCAGCAGTGCAGTGGAGACTGAAGAAAACATCAGTTTCCCAATGAATTACAGGTATGTGAAATATATTACCTCAGGATTTAACTAGCAGTATATTTTACTGTTATTTAAAAGGACAACTATGATTTTTATCAGAATTTCTAATGCCAGTACTCAAAAAATGTAACTGCTTCACTTTCTTTAATTTATGATTATGCTTATAAAACAAAGAAAAGTTGAAAGATTAGCATAATCACCAAGCTTATCTGTCAAAGTCTCTGCAACAATCTCGTTTTTTATCGTCATTTATTTAAAACTCCTTTTGCAATACTAAAGTTAAACAATGGTGTGTAATTCTCGATGTGGGATATGCAAAGGATTTGCACGAAGGTTGGATGCACACTATTATATTTGGTGCCAGCTAGTTATGGACAGAAACTCTTTTATTGAAGTGGCGATCTGTGATTTCTATGTAGAATTCGATATAAAGGACAATATTTACTTATTTATTTGGCATTTGTTTACTGGGAAGGTCTGACAGGATCACAAAGAACCCATTGTCAGCAGAGGCCCAGGGAGAAAAGCTCCAGTTACAGACTGAAATGTACAAGCTTTGTAAAGCAGAGAAATACAATATTACAAGATAAATACAAGTCGTAGGTACATTGTGATAAGGAGTAGGGTTACCACCTATCCAACTTTGAGAGGGACAGTCCCTCTTTGGGCAGTTGTGCCCTGACAAAAAATATTAAAAAGGGCAAATGTCCTGAGAATGTAGGATGTAATTATGTCCCATATTTTATGTAATAGTTGCATAAAATAGTTATTTCTGTATCTAAAATACCTAAATGTTACAAGAAACATAATAAGCAACTAAACTGCTACACAAATAAGCTTTTATTTAGGAAAAAAAATAAGTTCTATCCTTTGTACTGACCATGGGTATGTGTTGGCCTGTAAAATTTGATGTGTGTCCCAAAAATGTCCCACTTTGGCCATTTGAAAAGGTGGCAACCCTAATAAGGAGAAGAATAGCATATTAGTCTTTAGTATCAAAGGAAATAGGATCAACAGGACAGAAGTACTATATGGAATGTTACAATGACAGTTACTGTTGTAATTGAATTGTTATAGAGTTTATCTGTTTCTTCTCATCTCTTCAAACTAATAATGATAAAAATTGCCATGCTCACAACTATATTCTCACATTATGTATTCTAAAACTAGATCAAAGACCAAATTACCACCATAACAGCTATAAATAAATGCAATCTGAGGGACATGCTGCTCAACACTAGGTCTAAATCTCAAGATGCATTCGTACGAAGCACTCCTCATAATGGATAAAATCGAAATTTGTGCTGTAATGGAGACCTGGTTTAAAGCAGCAAAAAGCACCGCTGTGCTACCAGGCTATAACTTATTCCACACCTTTCGGCCCCAGAAAATGGACTGAAGCTCTAAAGCTGGTGGCGTCTTTATATTCATAAAGGTTATGTACACCTCCAGACTTGTATTTATCTTATTTTTATTTATTTTATTTTACATTTGTTTACCGGGATTGTCCGACTGGGCACAGGTCCATTTTCAGCGGAGGCCCTGGGAGAAAAGCTCCACATTAATTGATACATAGTTAAACATGTGTTAATTAAAAAAAAAAAAAACAGACATAATGGCATGAAAATTACAGTACCAACTGATATTGCCAACATCCTGGCAGATAGGATCAGTGCTAACTTTACCCCTCTCTCACCCCCTAAAGGGCCCATATCTATACAAGAAGAATGCAGAGTCCCTGTAATCACATCTATGCAGGTAAAAGCTGTACTGTCCAAAACCAAAAACACAGCATCCATGGGACCGGACAACATCCCAGGCTGCGTTTTACACGAACTTCGGAACGAACTGCCTCCCCACCTAGGCACCATGTTCAATCATAGCCTTATGTTAGGCTTTGTGCCCACTGAATGGCGCACAGCAACAGTTATCCCACTCCACAAAGGGGGAGCCACCACTGATCCTGGGATCGTCCTATTAGCCTGACGAGCCTGGTCTGCAAGGCCATGGAACATATCATCATGGAACTCATAAACAAAGACATTGGTAACCTCCAAACTCTGGACCCCACCCAGTTTGGGTTTGTGAAAGGCAGATCATGCCTTCTGAACCTGATCAACTTCTTTGAGGCAGTCACCAAAGCCATAGACGAGGGTAAGGTAGTTCACGCAGCCTATCTTGACCTCGCCAATGCTTTCAACACCATCCCCATTCTAGAATTATTGCTAAACTCACTAAACTAGGTATAAATCCCTACATCACAAGATGGGTTGCCAACTGGCTCACTGACAGAACCCACACTGTAAAAGTTGCAGACTCCAAATCTGACTTCAAACCAGTGACAAGTGGAGTACAACAGGATTCAGTCCTGGGACATCTCCTGTCTGGTATCTACTTCTCCGAAGTACAGGCTAACATAGAAGGCCTCTGGCTAATGAAGTTTGCAGATGACTGCAAACTATGAGACCTAGTCGAGTCCGCAGACAATGTGGACATCCTACAGAAGGGCCTCACTGAGACAGATGCTTAGTGTCAGAGGCATGGCCTCAAGTTCAATGATAAAAAGTGCAGTGTCATCCCCTTTGGTAAAAACTCTGTACCCATGAACTACCACATAAACAGCAGTCTACTTAATGCCAAATGTGCGATAAGAGACCTTGGGACCCAGGCAGACAGTAGTCTCTCCTTTGATAATCACATCACCACATTATTCAGGAAATCCTTCTATGTGGCACACCTCATCACAAAAGGGTTCTCATCCAGGAAAAAAAGAGGTCATTGTCCCCCTCTACTCGGCAATCATTAGACCCATTATAGAATACAATGCCTTTTTTGGAATTTACCTCACAAGACATCTGCAGCAGCTGGAAAGGCCACAGAAGTACCTCACAAAGAGGATTATGGCCTCAAACAGATGCCCTACACTGACCGTCACAAAAAATTCCAGCTTTACTCTGTAGCATATCGCCTACTCCGAGGAGATCTCTGCATAACATATAAAGCTATGTTAAACCCATAGCTGTTGGACATGCTACACCTAAAGAAATCCCAATCCCTCCGAGCTGCATGCTCTAGGGACCTAAACCTTGCCACCACAATCAACAGGACATGCTGGAGGGATAGATTCCTGTCCCAGAGATGTCCTATACTCTGGAACAAGCTACCCATCTATGTCAAGCAAAGTTCCTCATTAGCACTCTTAAAGAAAAATCTTGATGAGTGGATGGGAAATAGGAAATAAACCCCGGGATCACTTCTGAGGCTCTGCTCAACAGGGGCACAGGAAATTAACTTTCTTGGGTAGTGTAAGCCAGGGAAGCTTGTTGGCTAGGCTTACTTAGGCTCTTGGGCTGATAGCCTAGTACCTACCTATGAATCTACCTATGAACCTATAATGTACATGTACATCAAATAAAAACATTTTATATACAAAAACCCATAGTACAATCATGGATGATTATGAGATATGAAATCAGCAAAGAGAAATATATCTAAAACCGTAGAGATTAATAACAGAAGTTGAAAATGGCATAGGTAGAAGTTAGCAGTGGGTGAACAAAAGAGTCATGTAACACATGGACATAGTAGCCCAGCATAATGCATCAGAGATACTCCAGGTACAACTAACAGTGGGTAACATGGTAATTTAGGTCGTATCCTGCTATAGGTCCCCAACCAATTCCCAAGACTCTCATTCCACGTTCCTAAGCACCCTGGGAACTATCAGGGTTGAACCCAACACTCTCATACTGAGTGGCTTCAACTACCCTTCCATCAACTGGGAAAACTACTCATGCACCAATACACTTGCCCAACACTTCCTGGAATTCATTAAGTCCAATGTGCTGGACCAGCTCATTCTTACCCCCACTAGAGGAAGCAACATCCTTGACCTGGTTATTATTAACATGGGCAACCGTTGCTCAACACCAATAGTCAATTCCTCCCTGGATAGATCTGACCACAAACTAATTACCATGGAAATCCACATCTCACCCACACCACCAGCAAAGGTAACCACCATGAAAAACTTCTCCAAAGCTGAATTTGGGCTCCTAAAAACAGAGTTGGCTAACTTCCCAGTACCCATGCAAATGGAAAATAGGTGCATGAACACCGAATCATACATCAACGCACCGTATGAACACATACATAAATGCATAGAACTAGCCATACCCAATAGATCCCAGAAGCTCTCGTCCAAAAAATGGAAGCCAATCAGGTGGTCCCCTGCCATTAACAAACTCTACAACAGAAGGAAGAAACTCTTGCAGAAAAAGGTGAGGTCCCAAGACTGAAAAAACTCCCTTATTAGCCTCAACAAAAAGTTGAGATCCCTCATCAAATCCTCTAAAGCCAGCTGTGAAGCCAGAATTGCAGCAGACACTAAAAACAACCACAAAGCCTTCTACAGTTATATCAAGAATATCCACGGCAATACCCAGATTTGCTCTGAGTTACTGCACAATGGTAAATCCTATACTGAGCCAACAGATATTGCCAACATACTGGCCAACAGATTTAGTGCCAACTTTACCCCCATCTCCCCCCAAAGGACCAATCACAATACCAGAAGAATGCCAGGCACCCAGCATTACTGCTGCACAGGTTAAAGCTACATTGCAAAAGCCCAAGAATACAGCTTCCATGGGACACAACAATATATCTGGCTGTGTTCTACATTAATTACAAAGTGAATTAGCACCACAACTGTGTGCCCTGTTCAATCACAGCCTCACCTCAGGCTTTGTCCCTACAGAATGGTACACTGGTACAGTCATCCCTCTCCATAAAGGAGGAGAGACTACAGATCCTGGGAATTATCAACCCATTAGCCTGAAAAGTCTGATATGTAAGGCTATGGAGCGCATCATCATGGATCTAATTAGCAAGGATATAGGGAGCCTCCAAACTCTGGATCTCACACATTTTGGTTTTGTGAAGGGTAGATTATGCCTACTCAACCTGGTTGACTTCTTTGAGTCAGTCACCAGAGCTGTGGATGAAGGCAAGGCAGTTCATACAGTCTACCTCAATCTGGCCAAGGCCTTTGATACCATTCCCACAGGGATCAGTCCTGGGTCCTCTCTTGCTTGGCATCTACATCTCAGAAGACCAGGCCAACATGGAGGGACTCTGACTGACCAAGTTTGCTGATGATTGCAAGCTGGGAGCCATTATTAACTCCTCAAGTGATGTAGATATCCTACAGAAAGGCCTCACTGAGACCAATGACTGGTGTCGAAACCATGGCCTTAAACTTAATGCCAAAAAATGCATCATCATTCACTTTGGGAAAAACTCAGTTCCCACTAATTACCACATTGATGGTAGCCCACTGAACACTGAAGGTGTTATAAGAGATCTGGGGACACAGGTTAACAGCAACCTCTCCTTCGACCACCACATTGCCACTGTGGTCAGAAAGTCCTTCTATGTGGCATATCTCATTACCAAGGGTTTTGCATCCAGGAAGAAAGAGGTCATCATCTCTCTCTACTCTTACCTTATTAGACCAATCATCGAGTATAATTCCCCATTTGGCATGTACCTCACTAAACTCCTGCAACAGCTGGAAAGACCACAAAAATAACTCATGAAGAGTATCCTAGGCCTTAAACACATGCCCTACATGGACAGACTCAAAAAACTCCAGCTTTTCTCTGTCTCATATTGTCTATTAAGAGGTGATCTCTGCTTGACTTACAAAGCCATGTCTGACCCAGCCCTATTAGAAATATTTCACCTAAAGAAATCCCAATGCCTCCGCACCACACGCTCCAGGGACCTCAACCTCATTACCACAATCAACAGAACATGCTGGAGAGACAGGTTCATAACCCAGAGACTGCCCATGCTCTGGAATAAACTTCCCATATACGTCAAGCAGAGCACCTCACTGGCCCTTTTCAAGAGAAATCTTGATGAGTGGATGGGAAATAGAAAGTTCACCCCGAGGATCACTCCAGTGGCTCTACTTGATGGAGGCACCAGGAACTAATGGTGACATGATGCCAGGGCACTTCTATGGGCTAGGCTTGTAAAAGCTCCAGGACCATTGGCCTAGTACACACCTATGAACCTATGAACCTATGAATTACTATATGTATGTGTGTTGCTTCCTGTCTTTGGTGAGTGGAACAGGTTATGGCTGTAAAGGTACGTGGACAAGTTCATTCATCTGGTTATTAAACAATAAAAAAAGTTTTGACTGAACACATGCCTGCTTTGTGGTATTACTAGCATAGTCTTTTCTCCTAGCTTCTTCTTGGGACACAAAAAGAGTTGTATCAAAGACATTTAAACATCTAATCTGTCTCATACTTTCTCTATGATGTTCAACTAGTTGCCATATACATTACTTTTTATTAGAAATACTTTTTATTAGAAATATTGCTGCATTTTTAATGCATTCAGATGTACATAACTGTTAATGTTACTGTTTTAGAATTATATTATGTGAATTCTAAATACTACATTACACATTTTACTCAAATGTTTAAGATTAAACAGTACAATTACTGTGGTCTATTTTGTGATCTTATTATGCTTATTCTAATTATGCTACTGTTGTCACCTATTGTACTTTTTCCTTTGCCTGATGAAACCTATCTGGTTGAAAGTGTCTTCTGCACTTGCAACTTTTTAAGTACGTTGTGGATTTTAAAGTTGTGGAATAAGCACTTCTAACTACATTATGAATTTTAAACTCTTGGAAAAAACAACTATTACTTTTAAAAAAAGCAGCTCTTCAAGTAAGTTGTGGACTTTGATTTTTTTTAATTAGCTACTGTGTATCCCGGCTCATGGTTGCAGTTACTTTTTTGTTTTGCTCATCTGTTGTACTGTGCAGTTTTCTTATTGTACCTCCTGAGGCTGAATTAAGCCTTATGAGCTCATCAAACTCTTCCTCTGTGATGAGGACATTCTGAGCACTTTACCCTTCCTAGTGTTCATGCTTCTATCTGGTGGAATAATTGGAAGGAAGGGTTTGACATTTTATTTATTTATTCATTCATTTATTTTACAGTTTGTTTACCAGGATAGTCCATTGGGCCATGAAGAGCCCGTTTTCAATGGAATCCCGGGGAGAAAAGTTCTGTAAGAACATTATACAATTTAGGCAAATCATTAAAAAATAATCAATAAAGTATACAATTTACAAATGAAAAAGGTCAATAACATTTTAAAAGTGCAAAAATCATTAAAAAACGAGTAATACAGTACACAATTTACAAATAAAAAAGGTCAATAACATTTCAAAAGTGTCAACACTTGATGTCTCACTGCTATATGATTTGTAAATATCTCTCCTTTCCTAAGGATGAAACAATGGGTCATGCCTGCCTTGAATCTAGTCTAGATGCAATATTAAAATGGTGGAGGGATAGTGATCAGAAACTCAATGTAGCAACAGTGGAGGCTTTGAGTGATTATACTTCCTTAATGTCCACCACAACTCCCCACCTTTAAGACCATCCTGAAGTCACTGTAACTCCATATTATTGACCTAAATCGATTACATACGGGGCATAATATACTGGGTAGATGTAGAGATCCAGAGCAATAGAGAGTTCCAGTTAAGCAGTGCTAACTAATTGATAGTATACCATCTGCCAGCCTATAATGTACATATGCTACAGTATATATAACTTCAGAAACCAAATCACAGTATACAATGATACGGCATGTATAACCCCAGCCATCAGCCAACAGTGTACAGTTGGCATGGCATGTATAACCCCAGAATCCAGTCCATAATGTACATATGTTAAGGTATTTATAACCCAAGAAACCAAATCACAGTGTACATAAGGCACGGCATGTATAACCCCAGAAACCAGGCTGCAGTTTAGATATGGTACAGCAAGTATAACCCCAGAACACAGCCTACAGTGCACATACGGTAAGGTATGTGTAACCCCAGAAACCAACCCACAGTGTACTTATGATACTGCAGATACAACCCCAGAAACCAACCCACAGTGTGCTTCTAATATGGCACGTATGACCACAGAAATCAATCTACAGTGTACATATGGTATGACATGCATAACCCCAGAAACGAGGCCACGATGTAGATATGGGATGACACGTATATGCCCAAAAATCAGTCCTCAGTGTACATATGATAAAGCACATACAAACCCAGAAATCATAGCCACAATACACTTTCAGTAGCTAGTTGCTGCTAGGCAAACACCAATCACTGAGTAAAAAAAAAACAGTTCAGACGCAGCATAACTATGATGCAGTCTTCATCCACTCGGGCAGGTTGTATGAAAGTAGTGAGTCTGTGTGTGAGTGTGTGTGTGTGTGTGTGTGTGTGTGTGTGTGTGTGTGTGTGTGTGTGTGTGTGTGTGTGTGTAAAACAGCATAACTAGGCAGGGGAGAAATTGTTAGGGGGGGTGTGATTAGCCAAACCAAATCAGTCTTTAGTGCATACCAGATTTTAAATGCTAGTATTGCAATTGAGGTCAAAAACTGAGTAATATGATTCAGTAAGTTGGGACTATCTGTTTACCTTAATGAAGTGCACAAACTTCTTGGATGCATTTGTAAATCTAATTGAACATTTATACAAAGGAACGTTGGCTTATATTAAGGTAGGAACATATGTTTCACAAAAAATACCCATTCTTAAAGGTACAAAACAAGGATGTCCACTTTCTCCACTATTATTCACTTTAGTAATGGAGCCTTGGGCTAATTTGATCAGAAACAGTACTGACATAGAGGGTTTTGAAATAGATGAAAATACAACATCCAAAATTCAACTTTTTGCAGATGATGTTCTAATTACATCAGCAGGATCTAATTCTTCTATACAGTCTCTATTTGATAACATGATGAATTTTAAAAGTATTTCTGGTTTAATATTCAATGAAGAAAAACTAAAATACTACCTATATATACACTAAAAAATATTCTCATTAGTGATTTTACTAAATATGTACCCAATTCAGGTCAGATAACTTATTTAGGTATAATACTATCTAAAGATATTAAATCTATTATATATAATAATTATAATACCTGTTTTCTTAATATACAAAATCTTTTAATACCTGGAATAATATGTTTCTACTATGGAGGAGAGACTTACAATTATTAAAATGATAATATTCCCCAAGATTTTATACTTAATACAATCAATAATACTTCCACCTACAAAAATAATTATCAAGAAACTGAACACACTAATGTTAAATTTCTTATGGGCACCTAATAGACCTAGGATTGCATTAAAGAAACATACTAATAGCTGATCTCAAGGGGGTATTTCTTTTCCAGACTTTAATTTATATACTATCTCTTCTATTGTAAAAGTTATTACTTTATTAATAGATCAGTCATATGTCACAAAATGGAAAGATTATTGGGAGCTAATTAGTATACACTTCATGAAAATCTCCTTAACACATAAAAATATGATTGTAAATAACTCCATGTTATGGTTACTAAAGGAATTTTGTACTTCACCTATTACACCTAAACATATGGTTTGTTACCCATTAAATATTATTATTAGTTATCGTTACTTTATATTCATGCACCATAAGTATAGGGAATGGAATTTTATTGTATTTCCTATAATGTATACTCAGGGTATGCTTTTGTCATCTACTTCTGTAGGAACTCATTTAGCTATAGATAATGATCTAAAGTACTGGTATCAGTTGATATCTGATAATAAAGTTAAAAATCTAGATTTCTTAAAACAAGAATTTGATCTAAGAGAAACTTGCTGGTTAGAGGTTAAGACCTTTAGACAACATCTCATTAATAAAATAGATTTAATGTCTATAAATGTTAAAGAATCTATTCCAACACTGATTGATTACTTGATATTAAATTTACAACATAAAGTTTCTGATAAAGGTAAACTTTCATACATACATAAAGTTATCAGACAAGAAACTTTTTACAGTGTAGATTCATACTGGAATTATTTCACTTCTATTAATGGGGACCCACCAGATCAACAAGATAAACAATATATATTGGAATCTGCTTATAGAACTATGTCTTCCATTGTCTGGATACTTTATACATGGAAATTTTTACATAGATCTTTTTATACACCTTTGATGATGAATAAAATAAATAATAAAGATAATCTATGTAAGAGATGTAATGTAGAAATTGATGCTGACTGGTCTCATATGTTTTATGACTGTATAAAATTGAAAGATTACTGGAAGTCAATTAATGAATTTTTGCAGTCTCTTTTTACAGATAATTTCATTATTTCTAAATCTCTTATATTATTCAACACACCTGTACCTCAAAGTGTTAAAAAGGTTAAGCTTCCCTTGTTATGGTCTATTCTAGCAGTGGCTAGGAAAATAATAACTAGAAATTGGATTTCAGATACACCTCCTTCGTTCAATGAATTTAAAAATGTTATGAATATAGTGTGCCATATGGAAATAAACACAATTAGGACTAGAGACACGTAAGTGAGCACACCAAGCCAACGGAGCTCAAACCCTGATAAATAAATAAGAAAAACGATGTATACCAAAGAATACAGGGTTAAATGGCGGAAAATGTCCAGTATGCAGCTAAATTCTGAGGATAAATTCTTCCAAAAGCAATTGTAGATGTAACTCAATAAAAAATAGGTACTGTAAGACAGATCTGATAAAATTTATTACACAAACGTTAGCGCTTTCACCCAAATGGCTTCATCAGACGTACAAATACAATAAAATGCAGTGGTATATATACTGATACAATCAATCCTATTGGATGGTAACACTACGTAAAAATTTTAAATGCAACAAGCATTACAATGAATACATTAATTAAAAACACATAAAAACAATGTATTGTCATAGAAAATGGATAAAATGAAATGCATAGCCTACAATCAACACGCAAAAAAATTACTATAATGTCCGTAATGTATGTACCTATGCAAAAGATGTAACTTATGTATCAAAATGTATAAAAAAGGTATATAAAGGCCATCTAGCACTAAACATAAGGGACATATATGTACTGTTCTAGGGAGCTATATAAATATATATAATATAAAGTGAGAAAGTCTGAAGGTATAAATCAATGACATAAATCTATAGAATGTGCATAAATATAGAAGGAATATTGAAACTGGACAAACCTAATAACTAAATACTGGCCATCAATGAGTGAACAAATGTAAATGTGTGTGAGAGAATGACTACAAATATGCATGAGTAAAGGTGTAGAAAACAAATGTAGGGTAAACCCAGAGGATGACCTAGAATGTCCACATATGGGCAAAGAGCAATAAGATCATATCTTGGGCCTATAACATTTCCTTTTCCTCAAAATGGGTCTTATGTTAACCCTCTCATTAAGGCCAGGTGGTCGATCTGCCTTACACCTTATTATCCACCTCATCTCACATTCTAAAGTATAATTAACCAAATCACCTCCTCTATTGCTCTCAAACACCTCTTGTATCACTAGAAACAAAAAAGTATGATGGGCTCCTGAATGTTTAAGCTTAGCCAAAGCATTAGTATCAGAACCAATTCTGATGTGATACAAATGCTCCCTTATCCTTTCTTTAAGGGTCCTGTTCGTTTTGCCTATATAATAAGAGGTACAGGCCTGACATTTGGCTAGATATATAACATTCTTACTCATACAATTGGTCCCTGTGTTGAAATTATACACAAAATTATTGTTAGGATTTGTAAAGGTGGTACTAGTGTCGATGGCCACACATTGATTACATCTACCACAGGGTCTCGTATTATAATCAAAATCACTGCGTTTAACCCTTGCATCAAAGATGTTCCTATAACATAACATATTCTTAAGGTTTGATTTATTCTTGTATACGACCTTAGGCTCAGGGCCCACTAATTCACTTAAATCTTGATCTAGTTTGAGTACCTGCCAATACTTATTCAAAAAATTTCTAAAATGTATAGCATCCTTAGTGTAGAACAAAGGCTCTCAATACTGTGTAATATCAGTCCTAACAGCATTCCTAACTCAACACCTTCAGAGAAATATGGTTTAGCAATGGTAAGCCTCAAGTTGTTAACTTCGCATACCGTTTTATCAAATGCTTCACTGGTGTATCCTCTCACGAACATTTCCTTAGTTTGGCTGACTCTTCATGATAACCATCATTACTAGGGTTCAGTCTAGAGGCTCTCATTAGCTGACCTTTCAGTACATTATCAAAAGCATTCTGGGATGCATACTCTGGCGGTGGAGAAAGGTGTTCTTATAACAAAGCTTCCTATGTATGCACGTGTTCAGCAACCCACTATTCAGTCTATATATACACACATCCAAAAAGTTAATAGATTCTAAGGAGTAACATAAAGTGAACTTCAGGAAGCTAGTAGAGTTATTGATCCTATCAACAAACGACAGCAAATGTTCTACGTTCCCATGCCAAATAAAGAAGAGGTCATCCACGAAACTCTTATAACACCCCACATTGTCTTTATAATCACTAGTCTGAAAAAGGAATTCCTCCTCCCATTGGGCCATCACTATATTGGCGTAGCTATTGGCACAGGGTGTGCCCATAGCCACGCCATCTTTTTGTATATATGTGGATTCACCAAATATAAAGACATTATTCTGTAAGATAGTCTCCATGAATAGGCATAGCATGTCTATTTTCTCATCAGAGAGCGTAGAACAGGCATGCAAAAAACGTTGCATATACATGACCCCTATTTCATTGGGAATCACAGTAAAGAGACTCACCACATCAAGGGTGACCAATAAATATTCACTGGAGTCAGTATTCTCTTTTAAATAAGTATATAATTCTAATAAAAATTGCTTGCTGTCCTTAAGGATATGAGGGACCATGTCTACCAAAGGCCGTACAAAATGTTCTATATATACTGACATTGGTTCTGTTAACCAACCCTGACCTGCAACTATAGGTCTCATGGGTGGTTTAATGAGTGACTTATGCACCTTAGGAAGGCCTTGTATTATAGGTATTCTGGGATTGCATCTAGCTTGATATCCAAAGACCTTTATGATTATTTGAAGGTCAATAATCCCAGAATACCTATAATACAAGGCCTTCCTAAGGTGAATAAGTCACTCATTAAACCACCCATGAGACCTATAGTTGCAGGTCAGGGTTGGTTAACAGAACCAATGTCAGTATATATAGAACATTTTGTACGGCCTTTGGTAGACATGGTCCCTCATATCCTTAAGGACAGCAAGCAATTTTTATTAGAATTATATACTTATTTAAAAGAGAATACTGACTCCAGTGAATATTTATTGGTCACCCTTGATGTGGTGAGTCTCTTTACTGTGATTTCCAATGAAATAGGGGTCATGTATATGCAACGTTTTTTGCATGCCTGTTCTACGCTCTCTGATGAGAAAATAGACATGCTATGCCTATTCATAGAGACTATCTTACAGAATAATGTCTTTATATTTGGTGAATCCACATATATACAAAAAGATGGCGTAGCTATGGGCACACCCTGTGCCAATAGCTACGCCAATATAGTGATGGCCCAATGGGAGGAGGAATTCCTTTTTCAGACTAGTGATTATAAAGACAATGTGGGGTGTTATAAGAGGTTCGTGGATGACCTCTTCTTTATTTGGAATGGGAACGTAGAACATTTGCTGTCGTTTGTTGATAGGATCAATAACTCTACTAGCTTCCTGAAGTTCACTTTATGTTACTCCTTAGAATCTATTAACTTTTTGGATGTGTGTATATATAGACTGAATAGTGGGTTGCTGAACACGTGCATACATAGGAAGCTTTGTTATAAGAACACCTTTCTCCACCGCCAGAGTATGCATCCCAGGTACGTTTTTGATAATGTACTGAAAGGTCAGCTAATGAGAGCCTCTAGACTGAACCCTAGTAATGATGGTTATCATGAAGAGTCAGCCAAACTAGGAGAAATGTTCCGTGAGAGAATATACACCAGTGAAGCATTTGATAAAACGGTACGGGAAGTTAACAACTTGAGGCTTACCATTGCTAAACCATATTTCTCTGAAGGTGTTGAGTTAGGGAATGCTGTTAGGACTGATATTACACAAGTATTGAGAGCCCCTTTGTTCTACACTAAGGATGCTATACATTTTAGAAAGTTTTTGAATAAGTATTGGCAGGTACTCAAACTAGATCAAGATTTAAGTGAATTAGTGGGCCCTGAGCCTAAGGTCGTATACAAGAATAAATCAAACCTTAAGAATATGTTATGTTATAGGAACATCTTTGATGCAAGGGTTAAACGCAGTGATTTTGATTATAATACAAGACCCTGTGGTAGATGTAATCAATGTGTGGCCATCGACACTAGTACCACCTTTACAAATCCTAACAATAATTTTGTGTATAATTTCAACACAGGGACCAATTGTATGACTAAGAATGTTATATATCTAGCCAAATGTCAGGCCTGTACCTCTTATTATATAGGCAAAACGAACAGGACCCTTAAAGAAAGGATAAGGGAGCATTTGTATCACATCAGAATTGGTTCTGATACTAATGCTTTGGCTAAGCACATTAAACATTCAGGAGCCCATCATACTTTTTTGTTTCTAGTGATACAAGAGGTGTTTGAGAGCAATAGAGGAGGTGATTTGGTTAATTATACTTTAGAATGTGAGATGAGGTGGATAATAAGGTGTAAGGCAGATCGACCACCTGGCCTTAATGAGAGGGTTAACATAAGACCCATTTTGAGGAAAAGGAAATGTTATAGGCCCAAGATATGATCTTATTGCTCTTTGCCCATATGTGGACATTCTAGGTCATCCTCTGGGTTTACCCTACATTTGTTTTCTACACCTTTTACTCATGCATATTTGTAGTCATTCTCTCACACACATTTACATTTGTTCACTCATTGATGGCCAGTATTTAGTTATTAGGTTTGTCCAGTTTCAATATTCCTTCTATATTTATGCACATTCTATAGATTTATGTCATTGATTTATACCTTCAGACTTTCTCACTTTATATTATATATATTTATATAGCTCCCTAGAACAGTACATATATGTCCCTTATGTTTAGTGCTAGATGGCCTTTATATACCTTTTTTATACATTTTGATACATAAGTTACATCTTTTGCATAGGTACATACATTACGGACATTATAGTAATTTTTTTGCGTGTTGATTGTAGGCTATGCATTTCATTTTATCCATTTTCTATGACAATACATTGTTTTTATGTGTTTTTAATTAATCTATTCATTGTAATGCTTGTTGCATTTAAAATTTTTACGTAGTGTTACCATCCAATAGGATTGATTGTGTCAGTATATATACCACTGCATTTTATTGTATTTGTACGTCTGATGAAGCCATTTGCGTGAAAGCGCTAACGTTTGTGTAATAAATTTTATCAGATCTGTCTTACAGTACCTATTTTTTATTGAGTTACATCTACAATTGCTTTTGGAAGAATTTATCCTCAGAATTTAGCTGCATACTGGACATTTTCCGCCATTTAACCCTGTAGTCTTTGGTATGCACAATTAGGACTAGAACAAACAGAAAAACATCTTATTTTATTGTATGGGATAATTTACAAAATTTGTTAAAAAATTTTAATTTCAATAGCATGGTATTTTAGTTTAATTAATTGATCTGATTGTAGTGGATGTCTTTGTAAATACTTTAGTTGTTTTGTTGAATATTATAATAATACCTATTTTTAATTACTTGTATAAAATTGTTATGATATTTCTCTTATATGTTAAAACAATAAACCTGTTTTGAAAAAAAAAACTGAGTAATGAAGCACTACTTGTGTGGTCTAATCTGTAGGAACTACTTGCAATTTAAACTGAATTTTTTTGTATATATATTTTAAATATAAGTGCATTAGTACTCCATGTTCTGCATGCATAAATTATACCATGGCGTCTATATCACGTTATCAAAAGTTTACTTAATCGAATCAAAAAGGTCAAACTTTATTGATCAATTAAGTAAAACATCGAATAAAGTAAAAAAAAATTAAAAAGTAAAAAACTAAATGGCGTAGGCAGGGGAGATTACGGAGATTTCCATTTACTTGCACAATGTTCTTCACTTTCGATATTGTCGTGCCGACAATATCAGACTTGATATTCTCATCTTACGACAACATGAAGTAGACCCGTAGCATGGAGTTCTTCGACAGTTTCAGGAAAGAAGCTTTTTTTGTTTTTTGATTTTTTACTTTTTTTTTTTTTTTGCTCCTCAGTTGAGGAAGGTAGGATGGAGGTGGGACACAGAAATTATGACTGACTCCTGCATTTCCAGAACACTAGGTACCAGACAGTAGATGAGGAGGAGCAGGGGCGGGACACAGGAACATCACCTGGTTGGCTGGTTGGCACCTGCATTTCAGGAGCATCAGCCAATACCAGATCAGTTTTATTTTGTTCCTCAATGATGTTGACAGTTGTTAAACTGGGGAATAGCCATGAGCACTTGATGAGCCAGCTACAGCTATAAGTGTGTGTTTGTATGCATGTGTCTGTGTCTGTGCATCTTGAATAAAGTTTATGAATTATGTGTTCCATTAACACATAACTTATATTTTAAATGCAAAATGCTTCCTCCAGCAACAGTTGTATATCTATATATTGATAATGAAAAATGCAAAATAATGTAGCCCTCTTTATAACTGCAATATAGACTCCAAGTTGAGTATTCCAAAGAAATACAACACTGCCCAGGAATGAGGAGACCCTATTATGGCACTGGGATTCAAAACAAACCCCGGGTGATCTGTTATTTCCCTATTACATCTTCCCGTCAGGAATTTTTGCATGCTTATTTTTATTTCAGGAATGTTTCCTACATTTGGTATTTTGTTTTACCTGACTATTTTGCTATAATACTAAATGCTCTGGTCTCTGTTTTTGTATTGCTGCATTGCTTCTGTAGAAAGATCTCGATCATTAACAGTGGGTACAGACCTCTGCAGCACTACAGCTGTTTACTGATACTTGTCATCAGATTGGTATCTCTGCGGTCCTTCAGGTTTGCTTTGCTGTAGTTGTGAGTTCAACATACATAGTTTTTGATTTAACAAACCAAGCCCTATGTGACCTGATTTCTTTATATCTTAAGGATCTGCTGCTTCCCTGTCAGCTGGTGTAGCCAGATTGACTTTTAAGGGTCTGACTGTTGTCCTCATAAAGAGGTTACAGCATTCAGAAGAATGTTGTTTTTCTTACCTGGCTTTTCACCAGTGAAACTCACTATCCTGCCAAATTCAGAAATGTATCAGCTGTTTAACTTTGAGACCTCCCTAAAGATATTTCTTTTTTGAGGGTTTACCCTCTGATCATCCTGCAGATTGCTAATTATCTTTACAATACTATTTTAGCTTAGAAGTGTTCCTTTATAATTTGTTTATTGCTTATTCTTTTAGCACTTTTTAACATCGGCCATTTTACAGATTATTCACTTACTCATCATTATGACCAGAATTTAATTTCTGCCATGAGTATCCATTCTTGTACAGGACATGCAGGAAGTGTAGCAACAATATTTGGCTTTGTCCTCTGACCATCTCGCCACCCCAAGACAATTGCTCTCCAACTCCAATTGGTCCATTTACTCCTACCTTCCTACCAGCGCGAAGATACATTGGGTGAGGAAAATAAGGCCAAAAATGACACCTGCCATCTTACACTGCAGGAATTATCCTATTTTTGTAACTTCATTTTGTCATCCTATGTAATACCAACCATGCAAGCCCTAGTGTGGGAGATTGCTTCTACACACAAACTATACATAGCTAGGTAAAAGGTACTCACCAATCCTGGATATTAATCCCCATAGGTTCATAGGTTCATAGGTAGGTACTAGGCTATCAGCCCAAGGGCCAACATAAGCCTAGCCAACAAGGTTCCCTGGCTTACACCACCCAAGAAAGTTCATTTCCTGTGCCACTGTCTAGCAGAGACACAGAAGTGATCCCCGGGGTGTATTTCCTATTTCCCATCCACGCATCAAGATTTTTCTTGAAGAGTGTTAATGAGGAACTTTGCTTGACATAGATGGGTAGCCTGTTCCAGAGTATGGAAAGTCTCTGGGACAGGAATCTATCCCTCCAGCATGTCCTGTTTATAGTGGTGACAGGGTTTAGGTCCCTAGAGAGTGGAGCTCGGAGGGATTGGGATTTCTTTAGGTGTAGTATGTCCAACAGCTCTCGGTTTAACATAGCTTGATATGTTAGGCAGAGATCACCTTGGAGTAGGTGATATGCTATGGAGTAAAGCTGGAGTTTTTTGAGGCAGTCAGTGTAGGGCATTTGTTTGAGACCAGTAATCCTTTTTGTGAGGTACTTCTGTGACCTTTCCAGCTGCTGCAGATGTCTTGTGAGGTGCATTCCAAAAGGGGTGTTGTACTCTATAAAGGGTCTAATGAGTGTCGAGTAGAGGGGAACAATTACCTCTTTTTTCCTGGATGATAACCCTTTTATGATGAGTTGTGCCACGTAGAAGGACTTCCTGACTACTGTGGCGATGTGACTATCAAAAGAGAGACTACTGTCCACCTGGGTCCCAAGGTCTCTTATCACACATTCGGTGTTAAGTAGATTTCTGCCTATGTGGTAGTTCATGGGTACAGCGTTTTTACCAAAGGGGATGGCACTGCACTTTTTGGCATTGAGCTTGAGGCCATGGCTCTGACACCAGGCATCTGTCTCAGCGAGGCCCTTCTATAGGATGTCCACATCATTTGGGGACTTGACTATGTATGACTCCTAGTTTTCAGTCATCTGCGAACTTCGTTAGCCAGAGGCCTTCTGTGTTAGCCTGTACTTCAGAGAAGTAGATACCAAACATGTCACGCTCTCCTGTACAAAATGCAGATTGGCAACCTTTCCTGGATAGTACTTTTGCTGCAGGATCTGTACTAATGCCTCCACAGAGACTGATGAGCTGTCATAGGTCACTCATCCCTATCCCTATCTAGATGCTTCCCAAGCACTAAGGCTACTTACTGACCTTGAATTACCTGAGATGTAATAAGAACTGTATCCCTCTGTTACATGGAGCCATCTAAGTGAAAAGTGATTCTGAAAGCGGACAACAAGGTCAACCCGTTGTTCATTAGAGTAACAACATTTAATGCATCAGTTATATGAGCACAAGAGTAGTTTAGACACCTGGCATTTTGTTGAAGGTGACTAGCCATTAGGAAAGATCAAAATACAAAATAATATATATACTATGACAATGACCCATGTGACAGGCAGCATGTAAATGACCTCCCAAGTTTCTGCTTGGGAGATGAATTAAGAAGAGCTTGGATGGTGAACCAAGTCCCTACTTGTACATATTTCCAAAGCCCCTTCTTACACTACTGAGGGAACCAAAACTTGTCAGAGATTTTGGATGCATGGCTATGACTATATAATCACTCATTACTGCAGTACATCCACAACTTTTTATTTATTTAGTGATTTATTTAACATTTTTTTTTTTATTGAAGAAGTCTGAATGGGCTAATTATCCATTTTCAGCACAGGCCCTGGAAGAAAGGTTCCAACATACAAGTACGCAGTCAACAGTAGAAAATTATACAGTGTACCATATAATAATGATTGTCAATTTACAAATAATAATATTTGACAAATTCTATACATCTAACATCCAAGCTTTTGGATTTTGCAAACATGAGAATAGCAGGGTTTGTTTAACAGAAGAAGGTAAACTTACAGTGTATGGAGAGGGTTCAGGCACCCAGGCAGCAAGACATTTCCCTGTGGCACATTTGGTTGAGGACACATGGCTGGAGTGATATTCAGCTGCAAAGAAATATAGCTGTTGCAAGTTTCCCGTGGGCAAAGAGAAGCACACACAGCCATGCCCACAGCTCTAATAACCAAGTGCATGGAGGCAGAAGGAGAGTAATAAGTGTTATGCTCATTGTACACTACATGCTTATGTAACTATAACATGTAGAAGTGTGTTACAGCACAGAGGAAATCTTGCATGCTACTGTAGTCACATGTATGCTCCAGTATGCATTTAGCCAATGTTCCCTAGGCAATCTGAAGGGGGTAGTGGTTCACCCACACCAATTATAAAGGCACTGTCCATTGTGCACTGAATTTTTACTGCCACTGACATCCTCACTGGCCAGCCTGGTACTGATGCTTGCCATACTGCCTGCTGTCACAGGTTGCCTTGGGGACCACGGACATTATTTTCCCCATGTACATTTGGCTATTGAAGTTGTGGGCATGGCACCAAATTCTTCTCTTTGTCCACAGAAAATTCACAACAACCATATTTTTCTGCAGCTGTATGTCATTTCAGCCAAGTGTCTGCAAACAAATCTGCCTCAGGGAAATGTCTCACTGGCTATCTGCCTGAAACGTATGGATAGTATGCTGAAAGCAGAGAAATTTTGAAAGGAGAATCTCAGTAGTGAGGGAGATGGTGGGGAGGAGGAAGAGGTAGGGAAGTGAGTGTAGGAGGGAGAGTCAGATGTTAATGGATAGAGTTAAGGAAGAAATTCTTGGTAAGAAGAAGTGATGGAGAAAAAGTGAGATGGATGACAGTTGTAGCTGCTTCAGTTTAGCCGGGGGAGGTACAAGACCAGGGCCAGTTGTTGGTTAGATAAACTTTGAGGAGTTGTTAAGTTTGGCTTGGCTGGTAATGTTAATGATGTTCTGGGTGATGGAATTCCATGCTCTGGAGATCTGATTGGTGTAAAGAGAATCGCTAAAGCTATTATTAACTCTAATCACCTTTAATGGGGATTTGTCTGTAGGTGTTAGGGTTCTGTTGTTAGAGTACAGTTGGATGAGTTTGTGGAGAGCTGAGCAATTATCAAGTTTAGTTATGATAGTATGGACAGTAATACTTAGGGTGATGGTTAGGAGGTTGGGTAATCCTAGCCAGTTTAGTTTGTGAAATGCAACGCAGTGGTGGGATCGATATTATGAATTTGTGGTGAATTTGGCTATTTTGTGGTAACTGGCCTGTAGTCTTGCTGGGTCAGTTTTTTTGAGGTTAGTAAAAATTGGAGAAGCATATTGCAAGGTGGAAAGAAGGTGGGTTCTTGCAATGGATTGTCTGGTAGAGCTGGTTAGGAATGGCTTGGCTCTGTAGAGTGAGCCAAGTTTGATGTGGGTCTTTTTAATGATTAGTGCAACATGTTTGTCAAATCTCAAGCTGCTATCAGTGGTGACCCCTAATAGTTTGGTGTATGAGACGGGTTCTATTTTGGTTTTGTTGGCTGAGTAAATGAGAAAGGGTGTTATCTGGATGCTGGAGTTTTTGCTGGAGAAGACGATTAACTTGGTTTTGCTGGGATTTAAAATTAGTTGGTGGTTGGAGAAAGGTAAGATTCTATGGCTGAGAAGGATTTGGGTTTTTTTCATGTAGTTGTGGCAGGGAAGGAGCAGCACTGATTAGGGTAGAGTCATCTGTGTATTGAATTTTGGTTGCCAGATCAGTTGAGGTGTGGAGTTTGTTAGTAAAGGTTGTGAATAGAAGTGGACCTAAGATTGATCACCAACTGTGATGTGTAAGTGTGAGGAGAGTTGATTTTGCCACTTAATAGCTTGTTGTCAGTCAGAGAGGTAATTGTGAAACCAGGAGAGGGCTGAGTGGGATAGATTTAATGATGATAGCTCATTAAGGAGCTTCTGATGGGATACTGTGCCAAATGCCTTGGACGTATCTAATAAGATGGAGGTCACTTGCAAGCCTTCATTTTTTAGATGGTTTATTGTGTTTGAGAAGCTTAAAAGGGCAGTTGTAGTGTTGCGCCTGGGAAAAAAATCTGTCCTGAGTGTTGGTTATTAAATTATTACAAGTAAGATAGTCTATGAGGTGAGAATGTATAGATTATTCTAGAATTTTTGACAGTGGTAAAAGAATGGCTATTGGTCGATAGTTGAAGAATTCTGTAGAGGTGCCACCTTTGTGTAGAGGAATGATGTAGGAAGTTTTCCAGGGTTTAGGGATGTACTGCCCTCTGACTGATCAGCTGATCAATAGTGAGACAGGGTAACTGATGGCATCAGCTGCTAGCTTGAGATATGTGTTGGGGTCAGCTGATCAATAGTGAGGCAGGGTAAGCAATGGTGTCAGCTGCTAGCTTGAAATATGTGTTGAGTCAGCTGATCAATAGTGAGGCAGGGTAAGTGATGGCGTCAGCTGCTAGCTTGAGATATGTGTTGGGTCAGCTGATCAATAGTGAGGCAGGGTAAGCAATGGCGTCAGCTGCTAGCTTGAGATATGTGTTGGGTCAGCTGATCAATAGTGAGGCAGGGTAAGCAATGGTGTCAGCTGCTAGCTTGAGATATGTGTTGGGTCAGCTGATTAATAGTGAGGGAGGGTAAGCACTGGCATCAGGTACTAGCTTAAGATTTGTGCTGGCTAGCTGGTATATTGCAAGGGTTGTGGGTTTAAGTTTACTTTGTAGTTTTCTTGTGGTACTTATTTGGATGGGCTTTAGGGAGAAAGAATGGTCAGTAGATTCTGTTGGGCTTGGAATAGCTAGGGGAGCATCGTTGTTGCTTTTTAACAGAGATAGAAAGGAGTTAGTGAAGAAAGAATTAAACTGTGTAGCTAGACTTTCTTGTGTTGTGGTGGTGGGTATTGAAGTTAAAGATTTACCAAGGTGGAGAAGTTGTTTGATGCTGTTCCAGAATTTTTGGAGATAATTATGGTGCGTTTGCTGAATTCTTCTGTAATAGTTTTTTTGGTTTGTTTTTTTTTTTTTTTGCCATTTTTGATCTGATTTTTGGATGTTTCTTAAGTGGCAGTAGATTTTGAAAGAGCTTTGTTTTTTGTTGCTGTGGTACTAGGACCAAGCATTGTGTCTTTGCTTCAGTAATTGTTCGGTTTCTTTAGATAGCCATGAAGAATAGTTGGATTTTATTCTGGCCTTTCTAAGGGGAGGTAGAGTGTTTAGAATTTCAAGGAATTTTGTCTTAAAGTATTGCACAGCAGGGTCAAGGTAGAGGTGAGATAAATGGAACCACTCACATTGTTGCAGTAGTGATTTGAATGCAGTTGCTCAGAAGTTTTTGGTGTTTCGGATTTGTTTATAGTGTTTTTTGGGGGTGGCCTGATATCTAAGTAAATAGGTTGGTAAATGATCACTTAGGCTGTCTGGGAGACACCCTAAGTGACAACCTAATGAACCACAGGGTCCAATCTAAAACAGACTGCCTACTATTGCGTTTATCCATCCTGGTTGTAGTTTTTATTATTTGAGTAAATCCATAGAGGTTTATGAGATTACTGGGGCTATCTGATGAGCATGTAAGCCAGTCTGTGTCGAAGTTTCCCATAATTATGGTCTCATGGTTAAATGTGGAAGAAGACCAAGAGAGTAGGTCTTCAATAGTGGAAGAGTTGTTTCCAGGAGGGGATCTAGACTGAGATTATGAGTATGTGTTTTTTGGGTTGATTTCAGGGCAACAGGTTGGTATTTCACTGTTATTAAGGCCTATGGAGGTTGACTGAATTTGTTCAAGTTTGAGTGTGTCTTTGTACAGTATGGCTGTGCCTCCACCATCTTTCTTTGTTCTATCTAGTCTGTGGATATTGTAAGCAGGGGGTAGGATTTCAATGTCATTTATTTGGGGTTTTAGCCAGGTTTCTGTTAAAATTGCTATGTCAGGGGTGTAAAGGGAAGCATGGAATTCATGTATTTTACTGTCAAGGCTTTTCAGATTCATACTTATGATTAGAATGCCGGGGATGTTATGTCATACAAAGGTGATGGGGTGGGGGTGAGTAGTGTTAGGGTTCTGAGATATTTGCTGTGTTGGATCAGGACCAGGGTTTGGGTGGATGCGTCCACTTAATTTAAGTTGTGGTTTGTTGTACAGGAATGGGTATAGAGGTTTAGGTACTGGTCTAATATATTTGCATGCTAGATGAGGGGAATATGGTGGCAGAAGGTATCTGTATGTGAACAGACCTATATTGGTGGTATTAAAGTGGTGAAGTACAATGTATATGTTGGTAGAGGTGGTATGGGGTAGTATGGGGTCGGGGTAGGTAGATGAGTGATTCTTTGATATTATGCGTTTGGGATGAGAGGTGAGATAGAGTAGGGTAGAAAATAAGGTAAGAATGGAAGGTTTGGCGTTAGAAGTTTGAAGTGGGTTCAGTCGATGTCCAGATGCTGAATGACAACAATGTCGAACCTGACATTGTCGAAGTACGAATCTTGCCCCCATCTCAACCCATGTTAAAGCCAATTTCAAGATTTACGGCGAGTCATCTTTTCACAATGTCAGAATTTGACATTGTCATTTTAGAAGAAATGGGTCGGTAATTCCATCATTTGATGGAGTCTGGTTTGACCTTCCCATGGTAAACCGGATGAAAATATGTAAGATATAAATGGTTACCTATAAGGTGTATGTTCTTGGAGAAGGAAGTGGTGGGGATATTTTAAGTAAGTGGTATATTGGGAAGAGTATGGTATAAAGTGAAAGGTGTTGTGTTGGTAGGGTGAAGTATTGGAGATTAGTGAGTTGGATTATTAATTGGTTTAGATTGAATTGGAGGGTTGAGACCAAGTGATTGGCTGATAGTATGAGGGAGGTGTGGTGTGGCTGAGATAAATGTAGATGATGTGAGGGTGGGTGGGAAATGTGGCTAGAGTAGGGGAGCATAGTGAGCCCAAACACAGTGAGGGCGAATGGAGCAGGCAGAGGCATGAACAGCAGACCAGAGAAAAGAATTAAAAAAAAAACTGTCATTTACAGTAAGGAATCACAGCTCTAAGTGGAAACATCTAGTGATGAGAAGCCTAACTTATTAACTTTTGGGTGAGAGAGCAGTAGATGGATAATAGAGTGCCTTGCTATTTACGAAGTCATGTGCTGAGCATGACTATGCATAGAGTACTAGCAGATAAATATTAATGCTGTGTATAACTGTAGAATGGTTAGGAAAATATTACCTTTTAAATAAATGAGGTAGAAGAGTGGAGTGGGTCTTGCTATGGTGACCTAGTCAGTGTGCACACCTCTAGCCAAACTTGGTTAATTTAAGAGTTAAATTATATTTTCACAGTTGAACATAGTTTGGAAAACATACAATGTTTGAAGTCTTGATAAAGAGGTCATGTTCAGGACCTTGCTTGCCTTGCTGAAATTTTTCCAGAGAAACCAAAAAAATACACTTTAGGGGGAGAGGAATGAACCCAAAAGCAAATGATCTTCTAAGTTCTACTAGTTGGATAAACAAGCAATAAGCATACACAGCAGAGCAGTTCCTACTTTTAACTCACAGCTCAAGGTTCTTGGGTTTGAATCTAGCCTTGATTACTATATGTATGGAGTCTGATATGGGTAACCAATTGTAATGTCTGGACCCACTAGAGTGAGTACGGAAACATGGAGACTGCATGCCCAAAAGAACAGCTAATTCCAAGATGTCCATTTCTTGGGATATTCAATATTCTCAAAGTGTGGTTATGTCAGACTTGGTATATATATGATTGGGGGTATGTTGGGGGTTGTCTCCTTTTCTGGGTTTTCTGTCTTTATATTTGGCTTGTCAGAAATGTCAACAGGGAGCTGTGTAAATAGCATTCTCATTTCATTTTGGTCTGTTTCATTGTCATTTTATATGTAAAACATGCTGCATAGATGAGTGCTTTACCTGAAACTCCTGAAACTGTCCCTCTACAGATGCATCTATATAGTGCTTTCCTGTTATGGACTGACATGCCATCCACAGTGAAATCTGCCTTAGTCTCTGTGTTTCTGAAATAAGCTTTATGTCACCATGACCCTTAAATGAAGTATGTTGTTGTGGACAATGAGTTTGGAAAAGAGCCATTATTTTATATCATGCATAACAGCTCTAGGAATGTTGTATTGAAGAAAAAATGCCTCAAAAATGGCTGATACCCCCTGGAATGAAGAGCGTAAAATGTTGTTTTGTTTTGGATGTGTGTTATAAGTCACAGCTAAACTGTGTCTGATTTGAAGATAAAGTTATTAAATTACAAGGCAGGCTATAACCCTGCATGTTTCACAGAGAGACATTTCAGAGGTGGTCAGTGAAATAGATATATGTATGTATTTTAGGAGAAGCACAATTCAGTAGGCATGGTGCTTTG
This sequence comes from Protopterus annectens, assembly GCF_019279795.1. NCBI lineage: Eukaryota > Metazoa > Chordata > Ceratodontiformes > Protopteridae > Protopterus > Protopterus annectens. Next base: position 1,268,090,723 of record NC_056726.1, read on the forward strand.
CTATGAGTGTTTAATTCCAATGCAGCTATTTGCTTGTGTTTGCTGACAGGAGTTTCTACAAAATTTTCTAGTTAGTTTCACTGGCCTTAGAGTTCTTCATGCTAAAAGGGTTTATTGTTCTTTCTTGTCATACGGCACATCCTGTCTCATGTGACAGTGATACATTAGGGAATGCAGTTTTAGTGAGAGAATAATCTAGGAAAGTGATCTAAAGATAGAATCAATGAATGAAGTCATACTTTATTCAGCAGAGCACTTTCTTGTTAGGACTCTGGGTACTGTAGCAAGTGGCAAGCAGGTAGCATTGATGCATGAGCATTAATCATTCCATCAAGAATACATGAATATTTTAGACACTAATGTAAAACAAAGCTTCTACAAATAAATATGTTTGGGAGTCTATCTCGAGAATTTCAACTTAATGTGTCGGTTGTAGGCATTTGTTAGGAAGTTTAGCATGATAAGTGAGTGCATCTGAAAGATTCATTATATAAATGCTTTTGAACAGGTGCCTGTCCATCCATGCCTCATACAGGGAAAGAGTCTGGATAACAGTGTGAAAAACATCTTTCAGGCACTCAAGACTTACATCATGTAAAGTAGTAGAGAGACAGAGAAAATCTTGCTGTAGGTAGATGGACGCCAAAATCAGTAGCAGTGAGCAGAGATCACACATATATGTATGCATGTATGATACAACACTGCCAGAATGACATCCACCCAGCCCACCAGAGGTGAGGTATCCACCTCTGCCACCAGTGTCCTAACTTTAGGAATGCACTTGGTTCACTGAAAGGATGGAAAAGGTGGGATAGAATGAAGACATATATATCCAGCTGTACTATGCCAAGAGGACAGACGAACTGGGACCTTTAGATTCCCTGCTGGAGACTGAGAGCCTCACAGGCTTACTTTCAAAAGGGAGTGATGCAGTGTTATGTTCCAGGTGTGTGCATATATGCAGTGAGCATGCTGACGATGTTGTACGTCAATCTTCCTGTTAGGCAACTGGACAGGCCACTGCAATGTGATTATTACAAGCACCCTGACCACAATTCTCATCATAATCATCACACCCCAGCTCTAGGAATTTCATAAGAAGGGTTACTCCCCAAGAACCTCAACAGCCAAGCCAGTAAAGGAGGATGTCTGAGTTGGTCTGGAAAGGAGCTATAGGTATACCCAGAGTGAGCAGACAAGTTGTGTGGGAAGACAGAGCTCAGAAGTCCTTCAGGAGGAGAATAGGGCTGAAAAACAATCAGAATGGCTTCCCTATAAAGGCAGTCACTGTTTTTATTATGTAGGTAAAAGTAGTATGTATAATTTATAGCTACTCCTAAACTAAATATTGGGCAATCTTAGAAGTTAAGGTACTGCATGTACTATTGAGTATCAGATTGGCTGGGACTGTCCTTATTAATTGTCACAGGTAGCAGAACTAACTTTTGACAAGGATCAACACTGGAAACATGAAGTTCTGCTTCAGAGTAGAGTAAAGTTTATAATTTTTCTTTCCTTAGTTTTTAATTTTTTGAGTTTGGACTCTTTTGCCAGTACCAGCTAGATGAACATCTCCCAGATGTTCCCATCCATTTTACTAATTTACTGCTTGTTTGTTTACATGCAAGTTTCATGGCTGACTTTGGCAATCTACCACTGCATGCTGTAGGATGAATGGAAAAATGACTATATTTCTGCAAGGATCAGCTTTTGTATCTGTAGGTTGTTTCCACCACTGAACATAACCGCATTCGCCATGCTCTATAGGTCTGCACTGGCAGATCTGGTCACTGAAACCTGTGATCTGTGAATCTGGTCACTGAAACCACATTTTCAAGATATGGAGATATAATGGCCTCTCAGTTTCACATACAGTCCGTCACCTGTCATTCATCCTGTCACTGACTGAACACAGGTCCCTAGCAGCCTGAACACCTATACCATCATTAAACAATTCAGACCTTAGAATGTTCTAAGAAGTACAAAAATGACAGCAGCCAAATTACAAACAAACTTTCGACAAGCAACTTCTCCAGTCTTCTACTGACCACACTTAAGAGCAATGTCACATTGACTGCATTAAATTATGGCTACCTCGTAGCATCCAGTGCTACACCTCCATGATACTTGGCTTGGTGCAAGATGTTTTTTGCAATTCTGTGTATATTTGACAGACACAGTGAGTGTAATTCATGCAAAAGTCAATTATCTTGCAAAGGTATGTAAATATTTGAACTAAGGTGAGGGTATAACCTGTGAGAAGTTTCAACCGGAAGGTTGAGGCTATGGTGTGCATTACTTCAAAAGCATAATATGCAAGAAGAAATACATTTCAAAACTGCATCAGTATGAATCATTGTAAGCCAGCAGAAAATGCACAAGAAGGGACACAGAACATCCATATCAGACCTAATCATAATTCAAAATTTACAGTGTCCTCTACCAGCATGAGTCTACGGAAGCTATACATTTCTTCTGCAGATTTCTTTCCATATAACTGTAGACATTCTTTCTGTGTTTTACCTTGCGTCAAAATATAGATCAGGAGTGATGAAATGTGTGTGTCTCTGCTGAAGTACTTCATGAGTAAACTACCACTAGTCAGTCAATTTCATACGGAAAATTCAAAAGGGATGCATAATTAACCAGGGTATCCACGTCCAAGGCTGGAATTTAAGGGAGAGTCAAATTATGGCATTACTGAAAGGGTCCATGAAGACATCCAGCTTTAAGAAATTGCAAATATATATTTAAATGTGTAGTAAGTTACAAACATTAATTATAAAAGGAATCATTAGTAATCCTACCTGCAAGTACATACAGCTATGTCAGGTGGTTACTAGTGGTGTGGATGGTGAAAATCATCTATTAAGGATGGCCATCAAATGGCAATTTATAACTGAAGCAAGCTACTTACTGCGCCAGAATGAGGAGTTCAATGTCTGATCATATTGAATGTATAAGATTAACTGAATTAACTGATTTGCGTTTTTTTTTTTTTTTTTTCAGTCTTCAGCATGCTACTTGGTAATAGCTATACTATATAAGAGACTATTGAAGGTGGAAGCATTATGGTTTTTCATTGCCTTGAAGAAACCTGTGCAAGAAGAAAAGTTGACTGTAAATTAAGTCCATGACATGTGCCTTATATGTTTTTTTTCCAACTTCCAGATTATCTTGGTTAGCCTAGGCTTTAAGGCACGGTGAACAGAAGTTAATGGTTGATGACTGCTCAAGCCATCAAGCATCTTTGTTGAATCAGTTATCCAAGAAACTTACAAGATATATAAAATGCTTTTATTAGATTACAGAGCCTGGTGGAAGTATATTTGCCTTAGTGTGATTTGTGAATCTGGTCACTGAAACCATATTTGCAAGAAATTTAATAGCATTATTGAACCTTTAACAGAATGGGTTCCTGCGTGATATAACATGGTGAGAGTAACATATAGAAAACAGGTATGAGCCAAACTTGTCTTTTTTTTTTTGCTGTGTAATCTTAGATTTGAACTCTTGTCTTTTTTTAGCTGAATGCATAGTTGCTCTTAATTAATAATTCTGCAACCATGTGGTGCAAATGTGCCCTTGTCAATCCAAAACTTCTGCTAGTGCCTTTCAAGTATTAATCCATCACCTTCTGCCTCACACGAGTTTTTATCAGGTAAAATTGTTTTCAAATATTTAAGTTCAGTGGCAAAAGACTGATGTAGTTACAGCATCCTGTTCTTTAGGCATTCAAACTCACTTCAAAGCAGAAGTGAGTTTTTTTCTAAATCTGAGAAATTGATCACTAATACTCCAGTATCTTGGGAATGATCAACATTTCTGTTTTTTTACTGTTTGTTTACGTGGAAATCATTCTGAGTGAAAGTGAGTATAAACATCTCAGGATGATAAACAATCATATTAAACTCTGCCAAGCAATCAAAGGCACAACAAAAAACAGGAAATGACTCACTTTTGGATCATATGTTTTCTGGTACAGCCTGTATCTACAGAAGATACGCTGGTTATGTGATGAAAGCTCAAAGTGACTCCAGATATTAAGCATCCCCTGTCGCAAGCAATTAAAGAGTGCACATTATCTGTTCAAATACAAACTCAACAATTTCATGGAGAAATATCTAACCTGACTTTGGCAATAATATATAAAGTTAATCCTAATTCTTGGGCATTGACTACATGCATTTCATCAAATTCATTTGAGTTAATAATCCAAGATCCAGCACAGTTTATGAGAAGTGCATATTATGTTTCAAATAAAAATTGCCTTCCCCATGAACAGGCCTCATACAAATGTATTACAGGAAATATAAGCACATTTTAGAGAACTAGCCCAAAAGACCATAACAGATTTATTCCAGCTCCTATATTCATTGTGGGTTTAAAATGTGTTCAGACAAGATTTTACATGCTATGTGTTCTTCTTCAGGCAAAATGCAACTACAATACATATAGAAATGAGAGTTCTGTCCACTTGTTGTTGTTAATCTTTCGGCTTTTCCCGGTTAGGGGTTGCCACAGCGGAACTCCGGTCCACTAATGATTGGCAGCTGGTTTTTATGGTGTCGAGTTGCCAGCCCGACGCCCAGCCTTCAACAAAGGCACGCCCATTCAACGCATGTCTTTCGAACGCCCACTCGACCTCAGGGAGGACATGCAGACTCCACACAGAAGGCACTCCCAACCCAAGCCGAAAATCGAATGGGAGAACCTCTTGCTGTGAGGCAATAACATTACCACTGCACCACCCAGTTCTGTCCACTAGGGGGGTTAATTATCAACTCCTGTGAAATTCTTTAAATAGAAAACTAAATCTGAAAGTAAAGTTTAATCTTCTGACTTAAAAAAATCTACACAGAAACATACAGTATACTTATGTTAAAATATTTCTTCAAAATCTAAAACAGTAATTGACTATTTAAAAGCAACAGTTTAACAGCTCTTACAGAAAGAATTTTCTGATATGACTTTATTAAATAGACAGAACTAATAGAATCCCTTCTTCACAACAAGTAAATCAAATAAAGGGCATGGAAATAGCATTAAACAATATAGGTGATTGACTAAAGTAGCAAGAACATCAACCAGATGTTTATACTTTAAAAACACCTTGTTAACAAATATATAGATTCAAGTGAAATGATATAAAATATTCAGGAAACCTGTAAAGTTTAAGGAAGAGGAAATGGTGATTTTTTTTTCTACCAGCTTAAATACGAAGTACTAGAAATCTATCAGAAAGATTATCACACTGTATATAAAGTGCACACAGGGCCTTAAATGGCATCTCTACCAGCCAAACTACACTTACAAGATCAGTTATTGTTATACTTGTTTCATATTTAGACAAACAGCTTGTACTGAGAAATGCACTGTCCAGAGTTCTAATAAAAATCTGGAAAAAGAAACAATTAAGATTTGGCAATGATTTTTCCCTTAGAAAGGAAAGGAATGCTGGCTCCTTATTAAAAAAGAGTCAAACAAAACAACATTAAGACTGAAAGTGATTTTCCTAATGGAGAAAATATTCATTTCCCTGGATAAAGCAATAACATTTATCCACAGCAATAGAAAACAAAACATAATCACAATAACATTGATTCACAGCAACAGAAAACAAAACATGATCACAGTGGCATGAAGCTGATCTTCCACGAAGAAGTAATCTGATGAGGAAAACTGGAAATCTGTTGAGGCACCTAAAAACAAGACTGCTTTTCATCTTTCAAAAATAAAAACTAACATACATAAATTGAACTAAATTAAAGTTGTACACATCTTTGCATGTCTGTACAACACAACGTATTATAGTTATGTTAAAATGTTAAAGTGATATACGTTATTAAAGATTGAAACTTTAGGAAACTTATTGAACAAAAGCAAATAAGAAATATGACAAAAAATAAGTCATTCTGTACTATGTATATAAATACTTATTACGCTTTTATAAACAAAAACTAGTTCAGTTTATTCAAAACAATTGTTTATGTCTGCTAAGCCAGTTATTTTGCAGGATAAAATGCATTCAAAACATTATAATGCTTTCTTTATGTATTGTGTTCTGCAAATGAACCGTGAAGTGTTGCCCTTAAGAAAATGATCAACGTATCTTAATATGCTAATTGAACATTTTGCTTTGAAATTATAGAATGCTTAAACCATGAACAAATCAAAATTTCAGACATTAAAAGTCTTATTTGCTGGATTTGTTTTCTTTAAGCTCATGTAGGATGTTATGTTTAAGATTTTTTTAACTTCTAGCATGATATTGGTGTTTTCAAAAAGCCTCGGAGCTTCAAGTGTCATACTATTATATAGTATTATATAAATATATATTTTTGGATGGTACAGTGGTGCAGAGGTTGCATTGTTGCCTCATAGCTAGAGGTTCGTGTGGGTTTCCTCCAGGTGCTCCAGTTTCCTCCCACATTGCAAAGACATGTGCCTGGAGTGTTTCTCCCTGGGCCTCTGCTGAAAGTTGGCTTCATTCCAAGTCAGACTTTCCCAGTAAACAAATAATAGAGAAATAAATATTTCACTGCACCCTCTGTCTTCACCTTGGAAGCATACTCAGAATGGTGTTTCCAGTTTCAGAAAAGCCATCCCCTCACTTTGGAAGCATGTTCAGAATGGTGCTTTCAGTTTCAGAACAACCATGCCAAAAAAATTGTTGTTTACTATATCAAAATATACAGAAAACAAAATATGGGGAATTATTTTTACTAAAACAAAGTTAAATCTGCTTGGTGTTTCTAATATTTAGTTTATAATCTAAATGAAAAAAGTGGAAGTGTGTATACCTGCCCAAAAGCATGAATAGGTTTCTTAATGGTAGATTCCTATATTTTATGTAGTGGTGCTTGCAAACAGTGGTGGATTAAGTATACCTTAAGTTCCAGACAGTTTTCTATCCATTGGCCCCGTGCCCACTCTCTACAGCTTGCCCCTACCCCACCCAAAGGAGTCCATGCACACGTATAGATATGTCTGTCATTATTTCGTGCCTGCAATCTAGAATAATTCATCAGAAAACCGTAGATTTAAAAATTTTGTGAGAAACAGATTAAAAATATGAGGCAAAACAAGGGACATTCTGCAAAATCGGGGACAGCTGAGAGGTATGGTCATGGCACAGAAGTTAAAGCTATGAGGTATGTGATTATTTCTCAATGGATGTAACCATTGAGAGATACAATGTTGAAACATAAACATTGACACTGGAGATGTTGAAGTACAGGAGGAAATGGGAACTCTACAGTTCGTGATCATGGTACAGTGGGAAATCGGTATATATTATACTGAAAACAAAACATGGTCACAGAAGAATTGAACTGCTCTTCCTTGAAAAAGTAATTTGACCAAGAAAACTAGAAATCTGTTGTGGCACTTAAAAAAACAAGGCTGCTTCTCACCCTTCAAAACTAAAAACTAACAGGCACACAAATTGATTTAAATGAAGTAACTTTAAAGTGTTTTACATCTTTGCATGTTCATAGGTTCATAGGTTGGTACTAGGCTATCAGCCCTAGGGCCTATACAAGCCTAGTCATAACAATTCCCTGGATATTTCTTCCCAAAATATTTACTTCCCTGGACCCCTGTCTAGCAGGACGACTGACGTGATCCCTGGGGTGAATTTCCTATCTCCCATCCAATCATTAAGGTTCCTTTTGAAGAAGGCCAAGGAGGAGCTCTGCTTGACATGTATGGGCAGTCTATTCCAGAGTATGGGGATTCTCTGGGTAAGGGATCTATCCCTCCAGCATGTTTTGTTCATTGTGATGAAAAGGTTTAGATCCCTGGAGTGTGTGACTCTGAGGGACTGAGATTTCTTTAAGTGGAGCATGTCCAACAGCTCAGGGTTTGACATGGCCCTGTATGTTAAGCAGAGATTGTCTCTGAGTAGAAGATATGCCACAGAGTATAGCTGGAGTTTTTTTAGGCGGTCAGTATAGGGCATCTGCTTTAGGCCTGTGATTCTTTTAGTGAGCTATTTCTGTGGCCTTTCCAGCTGTTGCAGATGTCTTGTGAGGTACATACCAAATGGGGCATTGTACTCTATAATGGGTCTAATGATGGATGAGTAGAGTGGGACAATGAACTCCTTTTTCCTGGGGGAAAAGCCCTTAGTGATGAGGTGTGCCACACAGAAGGATTTCCTGACTGTTGTGGTGATGTGGTTATCGAAGGTGAGACCACTGTCCACCTGTGTCTCTAAGTCTCTCATCACACTTTCGGTGTTTAATGTACTGCCACCTTTGTGGTAATTCATGGGTACATGTTTTTTTTTCCCAAAGGGGATAACTATACATTTCATAGCATTAAGCTTGAGGCCATGGCTCTGGCACTAAGCATCTGTTTCTGTAAGGCCCTTTTGTAGAATATCCACATCATTTGGGGATTTAATAATGGCTCCCAGTTTGCAGTCATCTGCGAACTTTGTTAGCCAGAGTCCCTTACTGTTGTCCTGTACTTCAGAAAAGTAGATGTCAAACAAGAGTGGTCCCAGAACTGAACCCTGAGGTAGTCCAGTTGTCACTTGTCTGGAGCTGGATTTGGAGTCGGCTACTTTTACAGTCTGGGTTCTGTCAGTAAGCCAGTTGGCAACCCATCAAGTGACGTAGGGATTTATGCCCAGCTTAGTAAGTTTATCTATGATTCCAGAGTGGGGTATGGTGTCAAAGGCCTTGGCAAGGGCCAGATAAGCTGTGTGGACCGCCTTACCCTCGTCCAAAGCTCTGGAGACTGATATTAAGAAGTCAATCAGGTTCAGGAGACAAGATCAGCCCTTCACAAACCTAAACTGGGTGGGGTCCAGTGTTTGAAGGTTGCCAATGTCTTTGTTTATAAGTTCCATGATAATGTGTTCCATTCCCTTGCAGATCAGGCTCATCAGACTGATGGGAAGGTAGTTCCCTGGATCCAAGGTGGATCCCCCCTTGTGGAGTGGGATAACTGTAGCTGTGCACCACTCAGTAGGCATGAAGCCTGAGGTGAGGCTGTAATTAAACATGACACTTAGGTGAGGTGCCATTTCATTTTGTACTTCATGTAGTACACAGCCTGAGATGTCATCTGGTCGCATGGATGCTGTATTCTTAGCTTTGGAGAGTGCAGTTTCTACCTGTGTGGCTGTGATTACTGGAATTTGGCAATCTTTTGGCATTGAGATGGGCCCTTTAGGGGGAGAGAGGGGGGTGAAGTTGGCACTAAATCAATCTGCCAGGATATTAGCAATATCCTTGGAATCAGTATATTTAATGCCATTCTGTTGTAACTCAGAGCATATCTGCACATTGCCATTTAGATTCTTGACATAACTATAGAATGCCTTGTGGTTGTCTTTGGAATATTTGGCAATTTTATTTTCATAACTAGCTTTGGAGGATTTTATGATGGATCTCAGCTTCTTACTGAGGCTGGTAAGGGAGTTTTTTTGCATCCTATGATTTTCCTCTTTTCTGCAACAGCTTATTTCTTCTGTTTTATAGTTTGTTTATGGCAGGGGACCAGCAGATTGGCTTCCTTTTTTGGAGGAGAGCATCTTGGTTCTATTTGGGATGGCACGATTCATGCATGAGTGGATGTGCTCATACAGTGCCTCTATAATACAACACAAGATAGGTATGTGATATATTTTAATGTAATATACTTTATTAAGGAATGACATTTTGGAAGAAAAAGCTGTTTCTTTTTCAGATTTAATGTTCTGACTGTCGGTATAATGGCACTCAACATTCAGAATGTTCTGTCTGAATACATGAATACAAAGCTAAGAGCTATTATTATGAAAAGGACTTGCTTGCCTTCATGTACTCCAGGGCTTGATTCACTATAAGTCTCCGTTTGCCTACTGCACTCAGACACACACACACACACACACACACACACACACACACACACACATATACGCACAAAGAGACTCACACACACACACACACACACACACACACAGGCGCACACATACTCACACACACCCACACACCCGCACACACACGTGCGCACACACACTCACTCACACACACACACACACACACACACACACACACACACACACACACACACACACACACATACAAACAAACACACACACATACGCACAAAGAGACTCACACACACACACACACACACACACACACACACACACACACACACACACACACACACACACACACACACACACACACACACACACACACACACACACACACACACACACACACATACGCACAAAGAGACTCACACACACACACACACACACACACTCACACACACACACACACACACACACACACACACACACACACACACATACAAACAAACACACATACGCACAAAGAGACTCACACTCACACACACACACACACTCACACACTCACACACATACATACACACACACACACACACACACACACACACACACACACACACACACACACACACACACACACACACACACACAATTTTCAGAATTCCTTTTGTAGTTAATCATAATGTACTTTTCCTGATGCTGCCCAAGCCACTATCTGTGCCATATGATATTGTTACTGTATGTGCTGTATAGAGAACAATACTATGTTCAAACGTAATTTCCATGCACTTTTTTCCTTTACCTTTATTGCCAAGCTTGAAATACCTTGAATCAGTCATCTGCACATCCTTTCTGCCCTAAATAAAGTGTAATCATTGATTTCCTAAGTGGCTTCATGTCAAGTGAAGCAATTGCATTTGACAAGTTTTTGCTCTAATACCCTTACATGTAACTGGTGCTGCAATGGCTGTTGAAATGACCTCTGTAGAATTATAGGAACGCATGGCAACTGAGCTCCGTGGTCATTTACACCTTGCCAGAACCCACCCTCCTTAGACTTTACCTGCTTTTCCAAGGGGCTACTAGTCAGCCATGCATAGGGTTGGGTGCATTTATGCATAACCATCAAGTTATCGAACTTCTTTTTGAAGGAAGATAGAGTGTCACATGACTTAATTTTGAGTAGAATTTTGCCCCAGAGGAGGGATAAGCACTGTCTGACAATGTTTTCCCTCCACCCTCCACCCTCCACTTGTTTCGTTTACTTGCTGAAGCAGGTTTAGAATGCTGGTTCTGGTATTAGTGAGACTGTTTGATTTGTGGATATATAAGAGTTCTTGGACTACTGGATCCCTAATGGCTCAAATGGCAAGGCACAGACTGCACTACGTAGTCTATATGATGTTAAACAAGCAACAGGGATTCCAGTCCCTGCTTGTATCCCTTGTCTTTTAAGACTTTGATCTTTTTAGTTAGGAACATCTTGGATCATAATTTAAAGGGGACACTCAGACATTTCTGGCACCCTGATATTCTAGTTTAAAAACTGGTATTTGCTGACAAAACATGGATAGTTCAGAGTCATGAGTTGCACACAGTGAAACATGACTGCTGCCAATGATTACAGTGATATCAGGAGCAGCTGGCCCATGAGTATCATTCCGACAGGATGCAGAGGTGAGACTATACTACTGCCATTTGTCTATTTCACATCCAGTGGTGGATGAGAGTAAATTTTCTGTCCAGACAACTTTTCGCACACTTTTCAGCTAATGTCTGTGTTTATTTATTTGCTTTATTTATTGTCTGATAACAAGCTGAGCAATCAGGCAGTAGTCTTACATTTTTTTAAATGTATTAAACATTTTAACAGACAAGTAGAAATTACAGCTGACCATTTTAGTTATGATTTGGAATGGTGTAGCCTTTAACAAACTAGACCATTATAATTTAGGGAGCATAGCTTTCAACTTTCTACACCCAAAATGTGGAGCACCACCTCTCATGATTTGTAACAAATGGCCAAAGGAGATCCTAGTCTGCTGTGGTGTCCAGCTAGTGCTGCCAGATTGTGGTCAAATGGAACCCTAGACTGGGTAATGGACTGGGCCCCCCTGTAGTCATACCAGTATACTTTATAATAATCAGAGAGATGTGGATTTAAACTAAAACTTAAGTTTTACAGTAAAAGCACTTAGAGCTATTTGGTAAACCAAACACTCTCATATTGAAAACAGACATATCATGATTAACAGTAAACTTCTCTTCCCTTGAAACTCACATTTATTAAAACTCCATCTGGCTACTCATTAAACTAGAGACACACGCTGGCTTTCATAGTCAGACAGGAGCTAAGTGAATGGTACAGGAATTCAAAAGATGAATGTGTAATGTATTTGCTGACAGCTTGGGAAAACCCATTTGACACAGCCACTGGGAGAGAATTAGACTGAAGAGCTAAAGGTCAGTCTTGTGTTTTGCAGAGAAGACTTTGATTATTTAGTCATAGAGGGGCTGATATAATAGTTAAAGCCTTTACATCAGAGATGAAAGGTGCATGATTTAATTCTGACCTCTGGTTATTGGCCTATAGTGTTGGGGTTAGTATAATGGTTAAGGTGTTAGTTCTTATTATCTCTTACCGGTCTGTGCATACAGTCATCTGTCCTTGTTACTGAATTAACATTCCAATGCACTTACCAGGCAACAACTTCAGCTTATTTAAAACCCATCATAGGTGCCTTAATATTTCACAGGATTTTGGAGGAGGTCTTGTGCTCTGTAGGACCTGCATCAAGAGGACAGTGCCGTGTGCTGATAATTTAATTGTGGATTTAATGGAGTGTAATGCTAGTGGGTGTTATTGTATTTTGGGAATAGGCAGCAGTACATTGGCAACCTGATTAGAGAAGAAGGAATCTTCTCTAGAAGGGTGTTAACATACAAATAATATCCATGGCAAGGCGGGTCCGACGCTTCATAGAAGAAAGGTAAAAAAGATTGTGTGCGACAGTGTATGACAGTAAGTAAGACAGAGATTGAACCATACCTCTCAACTTCTTACAGCAAGAAATCTGGATGGACAAAGCCATTATTAAAAGTGGGCTAAAGGCCCAAAAATATGGACAATTTTTAATATTGCACTTACAGACTTAGAAAGGTGATAGAATAAGAGGTTTTGCTTTACCGTGAATTTTCTGAAGGGTATGCAGTCTTAAACTCAAATGACTGTCATTCTTTTCAACTTCAGTCTTTAATGATTTGCCACTAATTTACCAGAAAACCACAATTTTATGAAAAAATGGACCAAAAATCTGAACATTCTGCGAAAAGCTGTACAGTTGAGAGGTATGCCCGGGTGAACGAGCAGATATTGTACACTGGTTGAGCAACGCATTTGCTGTTTAGCGAGTGTAAAAATTAAACAAAAAAGTGTTAGTGTGTTTATGCTGTCTGCGTGTATGAGTGAATGTGTGTATGAAAGCTGTGTATGAAGGCAGAGGAAGCTCTGTGTATGTGTCTGTTACTGTTGGACCTGTTGAAAGAATGTGTATTTGTGTTCATAATGGCGATTGACAGAAAAATAAATGTTATTAATGTAGTTGTTTAATTTTTTAGTGTTTCCAACGAAAAGGCGTGCTGCATGATGTTGTCTAACAGAACGTATAAGAGCAGAGCTAGTAAACGAAAGGCAGCAAAAGATGCCGAGAAGCAACTTGAGAAAATTCCAAAGTTGTCAACTTATTTTACACTGCAATCCAATGTACAGGTACAGGCACATGAAATGGACAGTGCTAGCAGTGATGAGTCGTATTCAGAAGTGCTTCAAGTGAGGTTGAAGGTGAAGCCAGTTGTTCCACTACCAAACAAAGTGTGACAGATATTCCAGCTGCTGCCGGGAAGGAAGTATCTGAATTTGAACCACTGACTGATCCCGGAGATTGGCCATCTATAATATCAGACAGACAAGTGTGTGACATTGTTGAACATGGCCCACCACAGCAGAATGAAAGTTACGGATTTCCATTTAACGAGGAAAGACGGAGGTTCACAAGTACTCATTTCTTTTGAACCATGGCAAACTGTGAGACAATGAGACGTTCATTGTTAAGGTACTCAGTCCATAAAGATGCCATTTTTTGTTTTTGTTGTAAATTATTTGACACTGGTGGCATACTGCTACATAGTGGAACATCTGCTTGGAAAGCACTGTCAAAAAGACTTCAGCAGCATGAAACAGGCAAAGGTCATCAAGACTGTATGGTGAAATGGTTTGACCTTCGGTCAGGCATAGTAAACCGTATATCTATTGACCAAGTTGAAATGCAGGTTTTTATGAAAGAAAGAGATTTTTGGAGAGATGTTGTCAAATGCATGATTGATGTCATTATTTTTTTATCTGAAAGAAACTTGGCATTTCGAGGAAGTAATGAAAAGCTTGGCGATATTTCGAACGGCAACTTTTTAGGACTGTTTGAATTGTTTGCAAAGTATGATACTGTCCTCAGCGAGCTTTTACAGAGGATTAAGAAGGCAGAGACATGTTCAGTACCTCAGTCCACAGATCCAAAACGAGCTGATTCAACTTGTTGCCAGTAGAGGCCAACATAGCGCAGCTTAAAAAAGTTAAATATTACTCAGTTATTTTGGTGTGTCACATGAAGAACAGATGTCTTTGGTGTTACACTTTGTTGAATCCAACAGTGATGATGGTATCAATATTCATGAAGTGTTTGTTGGTTTTCTTAATGTTCATGATACAACTGGCAAGAGGCTTATTGGAAGCGTTTCTTAAAAAGGCAGACAACTTAGGAATAGACATTGCTGACATGAGAGGCCAAGCTTATGATAACAGCTCCAATATGAGAGGAAAGAATAAAGGAGTTCAAGCCCGCATGCTAGAAATAAATGACTGTGCATTGTATCTACCATGTGGAGCTCACACTTGGAATCTCAGACACGGCAATGTCATCGAAATATGCCATTGACTTTTTTGGTCTGATTAACAGAATATATGTTGTCTTTTCATCACCTTCACGTTGGGATATACTTTAAGAACATATGTCAATATCTGTTAAAGGGTTAACGGACACTCGGTGGGAGGCGAGAACTGATGTTGTGAAGCCATTGCATTATCACCTTGAAGAATTGTGCAATGCCTTGTCATCTTTGCAAGAACATGCACTCGAAAAGAAAGGTGGCAATACCGCAACAGAAGCCGGTGTGCTTTTAGACCATGTTACTATGTGGCCTTTTGTTCTGACTGTGTGCACGTGGTATGATATACTGTTCCACATCAATAAAACCAGCAAATTAGTTCAGTCACCAGATTAATTTGACATCCTGCAGGCAGACGTCTGTGCTACAATGAAGTTTTTCCAAGGCTATCGAAATACAGGATACAATTCTGTAGTCATGAATGCACATGAAATAGCAGAGCATATGGGTATTGAGCAGGTGTTTCCAGAAACCAGAGTGCCACATAAGAAGAGAATGTTTGATTATGAATGTGCTGATGATTCGAGTCATCTTTCTGCCGAAGAAAAATTCAAATCTTAGTTCTTTCTTGGTCTCACTGATTGGGCCATATCTTCTGTTTTATCGCAATTTGACCAACTCATGGAGTGGTATAAGTTGTTTGGATTTCTGTACAACACTAAAAGCCTGAAGCAGTATCACAGAGAAAATGAACTGGAGAATCACTGCAAACTTTTTGAAAGAAAAATGGGAGACATTGATGCCAACAAACTCAAAATGGAATTGAATTGTTTTATTTATGTCATCGATAAAGAGAGAGGACTTGTCATGGTAAACAATTTTTTTAACGTACATATACAAGAACAGCCTTCAGAAGGTATATCCGAATCTTTGTATTTGCATCAGAATTCTTCTGACCACACCCGTTACTGTCGCCGGTGCTGAAAAAAGCTTCAGCAGGACGAAACTGATAAAGAATATCCATGACAGATGACAGACTTTCTGCACTTGCAGTTATGTCAATCGAAAACAAGATTGACAGATTTCTGGACTATGATGCACTGATTAACCAATTTGCAGAAAGCAAGGCTCGAAAGAAGCGCTTTGCTTAAATATTCTAACGGTGTACAGAATATATGTACACTGTAAGCCTATGTATACATAATATGAACCCTGTATATATGTTAGCATGCTAAGAAGACATCTGTCACCCTGTTCTGTTCCAAACATGTTTTGTTAATAAGTAAAACCACAACAAAATATCTCGAAAATAATATATGACAACCAAGAAAATGACCAGTGAAAAACAGCTCTACTTTCCAAATATACACTATTTATTGTAAGAACAAGATTCTCTAGCGCCTCGGCCTTAGCCTTTACAGAGTAAAATTTTCATTGCTAAAAAAACCCTCCTTTTATATTCAATTCAAGCAAACCTCAATTAATCAGTTTACATATTAATTATTATAATACATTCCATTACATTCTTAAAGTTAAAAAAACCTATAAAAAACTTATAAAAAACTCTGCCAGTTACACTCTTTATTTAAATCATTAGGTATCAATGTATTATATTACATTATAAGGATAGACTCCTTTCGCCTCAATATATGTTTTAATAACTCCACATTTTCATATGGTAATGTTACTTGTTCCAACACTGTAACTTTCATAGTGTTTGTTTCACCTTTATGTTCTTTATTGAAGTGTTCCGCTACAGGACTCATAACTTTGTTGTTTCTGACATCTCTAAGATGCTCTTTTATTCTTTCAGCCAGTGACCTTTTTGTTTCCCCTATATAATACTTATTGCAAGAACAAGTTATAGCATAAATCACACCTTTACTTAAACAAGAATATTTTCCCAATGTTTCAAAATTTTTTCTACCTATTCTTTCTACTTTTGTGATGACATATTGACATATAGAACATTTACCACAAGGAAAAGTTCCCTTTATTTCCACATTTTTCAACATCTTCACTGTTGGTCTTATGTATTTTCCATGCACCAAGAAATCCTTAAGATTTCTTCCCCTTTGATAGGAGATTCTTAGTCATGGACCAAATGCAATGCAATGCAACTTTGAGAATTACATTTCACGTATTTCATTAATGATGAATACAGCATACGTGAGTTCATTGGGTGAAAGCAGTTTTTTGACGTGCATATTTATGAAATTGAAGAACTGGATTTATTATTATAGTTACACTATAGTAAGCACTAAGCTCTAGTAGTTTAGGATTATTTTTTGCTTGGTCTTGACTAAGCACTAAGCTCTAGCTTGGTCTTAAGGCATTTGTTGATGTGTGTGGACAGTCTGGCCAATAAAATGTTAATTTCAGAGTGATAGTGTAAAGGGCCCCAGACGTATGTTCGGAGGGGGCCATGTTCTTTGTTGCTATGGCCCTCGACAGAAGCATAGTTAATCCTGCAGTCTTTGTGATGCTACTTTGTTTGGTGACAGAGTATGACTTGTTATTGCTGTCCCTGCACCAACTATACAATGTGCTATACGCAAAACAAAATTTCTCCAAAGCCAACTTCATGCTACTCAAGTCAGAAGTGACAAACATCATGACACCCATGCAGATGGGAACTGAAAGTTCAACTCCTGAATCCTATACTAAGGAACTGTACTAGCACATCCACTCATGCATGAATCATGCCATCCCCAATAGAACCAAGACGCTCTCCTCCAAAAAAGGAAGCCAATCTGGTGGTCCCTTGCTATAAACAAACTTTACAACAAAAGGAAGAAACTGTTGCAGAAAAGAGGAAAACCCCAGGATGCAAAAAACTCCCTTACCAGCCTCAGTAAGAAGCTGAGATCCCTCATAAAATCCTCCAAAGTTAGTTATGAAAATAAAATTGCCAAAGATTCCAAAGACAACCAAAAGGTATTCTATAGCTATGTCAAGAATCTAAATGGTAATGATCAGATCTGCTCTGAGCTACAGCAGAATGGCATTAAATATACTGATCCCAAGGATATTGCCAATATCCTGGCAGATCGATTCAGTGCAAACTTTGCCCCCCTCTCACCCCCTAAAGGGCCCATCTCAATACCAAAAGATTGCCAAATTCCGGTAATAACGGCCACACAGGTAAAAAAAAATGCACTCTCCAAAGCTAAGAATGCAGCATCCATGGGACCAGCCGACATCCCATGCTGTTTACTACATAGGTTCATAGTTTGATACTAGGCTATCTGCCCTAGGGCATTTACAAGTCTAGCCAGTGTGTTTGGCTTTTGCCACCCTTCTTAGATTAGTTGACTGTGCCTCTGTATAGTAGGTAACAGAAGATAGCCCATTTAAGGTTAGTTTACCGTGCCTCAGTCTAGCAGTGACACAGAAGAGATCCCAGGGGTAAATTTATGATCTCCCATCCAAACGTCAAGATTCTTCTTGAAGAGGGTCATTGAGGGGCTCTGTCTGACATGGATTGGGATTTTGTTCCAGAGTGAGGGGAGCCTCTGGGATATTAATCTGTCCCTCTAGCATGTTCTATTTATTTCTGTGCTGAGGTTTAAGTCACTAGAGCGTATAGTTCTGATGGATTTGGATTTCTTGAGGTGGAGCATGTCCATTAATTCTGGGTTGGACATGGCTTTATACGTCAGGCACAGATTGCCTCTGAGTAGACGGTAAGCAACTGAGTAGAGCTGGAGTTTCTTTAGCCTAACTGCGTAGGGCATCTGTTTGAGTCCCTTGATCCTCTTGGTGAGGTACTTTTGGGGTCTTTCTAGTTGTAACAGGTGTCGGGTAAGGTACATCCCAAATGGGGCATTGTATTCAATTATGGGCCTGATGAGTGATGAGTAGAGGGGCACAATGACCTCTCTTGATCTAGATGTGAACCCCTTTGTGATAAGGTGGGCTATATAGAATGTCTTTCTAACCACTTTGGCAATGTGATTGTCAAAGGAGAGATTGCAATCTACTTGGGTCCCCAAATCCCTAATTACCTCTTCCGTACTTAATGGATTACCACCTATGTGGTAATTTGTGGGCACTTTGTTTTTCCCAAAGGGGATGCCTATGCACTTTTTGGCATTTAGCTTTAGGCCATGGCTCTAGCACCAGTTATCCGTCTCTGTGAGACCTTTTTGGAGGATGCTTGTGTCAGCCGGCGAGTCGATTATGGCCCCCAGTTTGCAGTCATCTGCAAACTTTGTCAGCCATCTGCAAACTTTGTCAGCCATAGTCCTCCTGTGTTAGCCTGTACCTCAGAGAAATATATACCGAACAAGAGAGGTCCCAGGACTGAGCCTTGTGGGACGCCACTTGTAACTGGTTTAGAGTCTGACATGGCACCTGCAATTCTGACCATGTGGGTTCTATCCCTAAGCCAGTTTGCAACCCATCTTGTGATATAGGGGTTGATATTTAAGCTGGTGAGCTTATTTATGATGCCCAAGTGGGGTATTGTGTCGAAGGCTTTTGAAAGGTCAAGGTAGGCTGTGTGGACTACCTTCCCTTTGTCTATGGCCTTGGTGACTGTTTCAAAGAAATTGACCAGGTTCAAGAGGCAAGATCTGCCCTTAACAAAGCCAAATTGGGTAGGATCCAGTGTTTGGAGGTTCCCAATGTCTTTGTTTATGAGTTCCATGATAATACACTCCATAGCTTTGCAGACCAGGCTAGTTAGGCTTATAGGACAATAGTTTCCGGGGTCTGTTGTGGCACCACCTTTATAGAGTGGGACCACTGTTGCTGTACGCCATTGTTTGGGTACATATCCCGTTGTAAGGCTGAGACTGAACAGTGATTTTAAGTGAGGGTTCAGTTCTTCTTGGAGCTCATGTAAAACACAGCCCGGGACACCGTCCGGTCCCATTGATGCTGTGTTTTTTGCTTTGGAGAGGGCAGCTCTCACCTGTGCATCTGTGATGTCAGGGAGGCTACACTCAGTTGGGATAGTCATTTGCTCATTTGGCGGTGGGGGGGGGGGGTTTGCACTGAACCTGTCTGCCAGGATGTTGGCAATGTCTGTGGGTTCAGTGTATTTTTTGTCATTTTGCTCTAACTCAGAGCATATCTGGGAGTTTCCACGCAGGTTTCTGATATAACTAAAGAAAGCCTTGTGATTATCTTTAGCGTCTTGTGCAATTTTTCTTTTGAAGATAGCCTTAGATGATTTTATGAGGGATCGTAGTTTCTTGCTAGTACTGATCAGAGTTGCCTTCCCTTTCAGGGATTTTGCTCTATCATGTAGTAGCTTCCTCCTTCTGTTGTACAGCTTATTTATGGCTAGGGTCCACCAGACAGGTCTCCTGCCTTTGGAGGAGTGTGTCTTGGTTTTATTTGGGATAGCACGATCCATACATTCCTGTAGGTATTCATACAATGCGTTTGTAAAGGATTCTGCAGTTTGGGCCGTATTTTCCATTGGCCCTGGGGCTTTGAAGGATTCCACCTCGGTTTTCAGAAGTGGGAAGTTTGCTTTTGAGAAGTTTTTGGCCGTGGTTTCCTTTGCTGGGGGTGAGGACGGGATATGGATGTCCATAGTGATTAATTTATGGTCATATCTTACCAATGAGGGGTATACCTCTGGTATGGAAAATAGAGTCCCCATGTTGGTGATGATCAGGTCCAATATGTTTTCCCCTCTTGTGGGAGTGGTGACCAGTTGTTCCATAGCATTTGAGTTTATAAATTCTAGGAACCATTGGGCTAGGGTGTTGGGGCTTGAGTAGTGCTCCCAGTCTATGTTTGGGTAGTTAAAGTCACCCAATATAATGGTATTTGGAGAGACCTTCATATTCTCCAGTGTCTTCAGGAAAGCCGAGTGGAGTTCCTGAGTTTGGGAGGGTGGTCTGTAGCAGGCTACAAACTGGAAGGCAGTTTTGCCCACTGTTAGTTGCACATGGATGGTCTCAGATGCTTCGTGCAGTGCCACTAGCCTGGAGGTATGGGTATCTTTGATGAATATGGATACTCCCCCTCCTCTTGTGGTTCGGTCCGAGTTTTGCAGCCGAAAATCATGGTATGAGGTATAGCCTGGTAGTGCTGGGGTGCTCTCGGGACCCTTGAACCAGGTTTCTGTTACTGCACAGATATCGATATTCTCCATACTGAGGAGAACCTCGAGTGCGTGCATCTTGAGGTTTAGACTTCTGGCATTGAGCAGCATTACCCTTAGTTTCTTTTTCCTTGTGTTGTCTAAGGAGGTGGGTTTGTCTTTTGAGCCTTGCCTAAAAAAGGCACTATGGGGGTGGCAAGAGCCTTGGCCAGTATTCGAAAACCCAGGGGTGACAGGTGCAAGCCATCCCTAGCGAAGCAACGTGGCTTGTCAAGCATGTCATCCCAGGCTGACAGACACTAGATCCCCTTTGAGTGACACCAATACTTTAGCCAATTGTTGAAATTGATAATTTTGTCTTTATACTGTGGTATCATTCTTGGTGAGGGTAAGATGCTACTCTAGGTCAGGGTCATACCGGCCTGGGCCACATGATCAAAGAGCTCCTCTATGTCTCTTTTCATGTAATCCAGGGAGGTACATCTCAGGTCATTCACACCAGCATGGACAATGACAGAGTCATATTTGTACTTGCTTTGGAGTGACCTGAGTGCTTGTGTTATGTGGCGGATCCTGGCACCCGACAGGCAGCTTACAGTGACCTTCTCCTTGTTCAGCCTGGTGAGAGGGGACATCAGTGTGTCTGACAATAGAGTCACCTATTACAAGTGTATTAGGTGTGTTGTTTAGCCTTAAGGGCTGTGACTGTGTGGCACACTGACTTTGTGAACTATGTGGGTATTGTTGTGGGGTAGCAGTTGCTTGGATGTCTGCTTTGGAGGTCTGTGTTGCTTGGGCAGATTTTTATTTAGAGCCTCCGAGTATGTTTTTGTGTGTTTATGTGTTTGGTTTGCTGTTGCGATGGGTCTATGTGAGACTGGATTTGTGGTGTGTGTGATTACCTTCTCCTCCAGACTGACCGTGCCAGTACTATGTTGAGAGAGCTCAACCTCCAGTTTGGCTATATAGTTGCATCTCTCACATATATTTGAGCTTGTTGGGAAGAGGAGAGGGTGGTCTGTGTACATAAGGCAGTTGTAACATTGCCTCAAGATTCCCATATTCACCAGCTGGACTGGAGAGTAAACCTGAAACTGACTTTTGGACATGCCAGAATTGTATAAGGAATTACTTTTTGACTTGATCAAAAAGGACCAATAGGGAGCCAAGTACTTAAAGGGAGTATAAGAGGGTGTAGTGCTTTAGTTTATTAGTGCTTACTTATAAGACACTTATCCTAGCTACTGCTGGGTTTTAGAAGGAAAATAGAGTGCTTACTTTGAGATTTGGAACAGTTCTAAGGGAAAAAGTGAAGAGCAGACTTTGTGGAGCTGGGAATAGTTTAAACCTGATTAAGCAGCGCTGCCTGATGCTGCGCTATGCGCAAAAATGCACAAAAGAGGGTTTTAAGAGAGGGGGATCAAGGAGTTTGGAATTGACCCAAAATGGCCAATAAAACTACAGTTTCTAGGCAGTAACCACTCCCACAGGGGCAGGCAGGCTGTTCAGTGTTTACCACTGCCACTGATGAACACAGAGACTTCCCTTTAGCCCAAGCAAGCAATGGCCTCCAAGAAACTTACAAACAGTTCAGAACAGCAAATCTGTAACTGAACTTTTTTTTTAAATTTCAGAAAGTGGGAAAAAAGCAAGATTTTTTTTTTTTGTTTTGTTTAAAGATAGCAGAGATACACAAGTAGCAATAAGTTAGAACAGTGCAATAAACGACCCCACACTTGAGCGCTAGGCCAGAGACAGGTAAAATGCAAGTTTTAAGAAAAAAACGATTTTAAAATAAGTGCAACACAGGAAATGCAGTAAACAGGCTCCAGATGTGTTCTAAATACAGTTCCTAATACAGATATCAAGTTTAGTAAGCTGGAAAACACCACAAAGTAGACAGCAATGCAAAAATCTTAACAAATAATCTGAAGAAAAATACTTAAAATCTCAAAAGTGGCTCCTTTCTTCTCTCAGCAATTTTTCCTTTTGGTGGGTGCTTCACCAACAGCCAACAAGTCTGAAAAGACGCCAAAACCATGAGCATGAACTAGAAAATGAACTGGCACCTCACATAAGTGTCATGTTTAATGTTAGTCTCACCTCAGGCTTCATGCCCACTGAGTGGCACACAGCTACAGTTTTCTCACTCCACAAGGGGGGATTCACCTTGGATCCTGGGAACTATCACCCCCATCAGTCTGATGAGCCTGATCTGCAAGGCCATGAAACGTATTATCATGGAACTTATAAACAAAAACATTGGCAAACTTCAAACAATGGACGGCATGCAGTTTGGGTTCGTGAAGGGCTGATCTTGTCTCCTGAACCTGATTGACTTCTTTGAATCAGTCTCCAGAGCCGTGGAGAAGGGTAAGGTGGTTCACACAGCCTATCTGGACCTTTCAACACCATCCTCCACTCTGGAATCATAGATAAACTTACTAAGCTGGGCATTAATCCCCACATCACTCAATGGGTTGCCAACTGGCTTACTGACAGAACCCACACTGTAAAAGTAGCCGACTCCAAATCCAGCTCCAGACAAGTGACAGTATACGAAACACCGAAAGTGTGATAAGAGACTTAGGGATACAGGTGGACAGTGGTCTCAACATTGATAACCACATCACCACAACAGTCAGGAAATCCTTCTATGTGGCACACCTCATCACTAAGGGCTTTTCACCCAGGAAAAAGGAGGTCATTGTCCCACTCTACTCATCCCTCATTAGACCCATTATAGAATACAACGCCCCATTTGGTATGTACCTCACAAGACATCTGCAACAGCTGGAAAGGCCGTGGAAATAACTCACTAAAAGAATCACAGGCCTAAAGCAGATGCCCTATACTGACCGCCTATAAAAACTCCAGCTAAACTCTGTGGCATATCTTCTACTCAGAGACAATCTCTGCTTAACATACAAGGCCATGTCAAACCCTGAGCTGTTGGACATGCTCCACTTAAAGAAATCCCAATCCCTCAGAGCCACACACTCCAGGGATCTAAACCTTTTCATCACAATGAACAAAACATGCTGGAGGGATAGGTCCCTGACCCAGAGAATTCCCATACTCTGGAATAGACTAACCATACATGTTAAGCAGAGCTCCTCCTTGGCCCTCTTCAAAAGGAACCTTGAAGATTGGATGGGAGATAGGAAATTCACCCCGGGGATCACGTCAGTCACCCTGCTAGACAGGGGTCCAGGGAAGTAAATACTGTGGGAAGAAATAGCTAGGGAATTGTTATGGCTAGGCTTGTATAGGCCCTAGGGCCGATAGCCTAGTACCAACCTATGAACACATGAACCTATGAACAACAAATTGAAAGAAACACCATGATGTGTACCAGCTGAATGGATATCTTCACTTAAATACTGCCTAATGGAAAAAGAACACCTTACAGTGCAAAGGACATTTCATGGCTTTCATATTGCAACCATATATTTGTGGAGGGTAATTCCAAGTATTAATGTAGATAAGACATTCCCAGTGTGTCAGGGAATGGAAGAGACTACTGAGAACTTCCTGCTATGCTGTGGCATTTTTTAGAGATTTTGGCAGGCTTATGCTGATATATGATGTTACTTCCAATAAAATGAATAAGAGGGAGAAACACAGCAGGAAAAATATAATCTTTAATACGGTTAGCGCTTTCACATCACAGATGCTTCATCAGACCATGAATAAATCAAATTCAAACCTTTTAAATATACCTATGCTTAGTTACATATTATTAATTAATGAATGAATTAATTAATTAAATTTAATTAAAGCAATTAAGTTAAAGAAGCAACACAAAAATGCACCATATATAGTCTAGAGCATATATATATATATATATATATATATATATATATATATATATATATATATATATATATATATATATATATATATATATATATCCATATATGGGTTCACTACATATGACTGAAAGTTCATATGACCGAAGCCCATTTGACTGAGACCAAATGACCGAAAGTTCATTTGACCAAAAACCCATATAACGAAAAATAGCACTGGCA
The DNA here is from genome assembly GCF_019279795.1 of Protopterus annectens. Taxonomy (NCBI): domain Eukaryota; kingdom Metazoa; phylum Chordata; order Ceratodontiformes; family Protopteridae; genus Protopterus; species Protopterus annectens. The sequence continues at coordinate 1,268,115,573 of NC_056726.1, forward strand.
GGTATATGCCCTGTTCCCCACTCTAGTGCGACCCTGGAATGAGAATATAAAGTTGGGGAGGTGTGGGGGGCACAGTCCCCTACATTGGGGGGTGTTGGGGGCATAGCCCCCCACATTTTGCAACCAGTTTTTACTGATGTATGTTTTAATGCATTTTTAATGGATACACATGTATATAATAGTGCATAAACTGTAATTATGTGAGGGGCTGTGCATTCCACACCTGCCCTAACAATATATTCTAACTCCAGGGTCACACTACAGTGGGGAACAGGGCATATACCTGCCAGTGCTGTTTTTTGGTCAAATGAGTTTTCGGTCATATGGGTTTTCGGTCAAATGAACTTTCGGTCATTTGGTCTCAGTTAAATGGGCTTCGGTCATATGAAATTTCGGTCATGTAGTGAACCCATATATATATATATATATATATATATATATATATATATATATATATATAAATATATATATATATATATATATATATATATAAGATCTAGTTCTATATGTATTTTTATATGTATTTTTATATTTTTATATATTTTATTTTATTTAATTCTTAGTTATGAAATGTTATTTCTGGGTGTTAGGCTGGCAACATATTCCTGATGAAATTAAGACAGAACGTCATCTTTTGAAGTAAACACTTGGAGTAGTATAAGCAAGTCTAATAACACAGTGAACTTTAGCCAATTTCATAATAAGAGTTTTGTCATCTACTGATCTTGTAGTGAAAACTTAAACCGGAGGGTATATAAAAATTGTCAAGAGTATGTGCAAAAAACTTACTTATAAGAATCAAAAGGAATCATTACATTTGATAATGTGGCAGATAATAACCGCAACTTGCCTGAAAGAAGTTGGTTAAGTAAAAGTGATTTAGGCTATTACCTATTTAGGTCATTTATACAGTCTGACAGAGAAGTTATAGTTAAACTGCTTATTAAACATGTAGTTATATCTTATGAAAAATCTGGTATAAGAAATCAAAATTTTTGTTCAGTACTGTTTATATTCCATTAGAATCAGAACAAGTGTGGGGCAAAAGTTGAGGCTGCCCCAGGTATGAGATGTTAGGGAGCATGATCTTCAGATGTTAATGGTGCGGTAACACAGAATGCCGATACTGCAATCACAGGTGTGTGTGTGTGTGTGTGTGTGTGTGTGTGTGTGTGTGTGTGTGTGTGTGTGTGTGTGTGTGTGTGTGTGCGTGTGTGTGTGTGTGTGTGTGTGTGTGTGTGTGTGTGTGTGTGTGTGTGTGTGTGTGTGTGTGTCGAATTTTAAGTATAGCAAGCTGCTCATTTTATATATATATATTTTTTTTTTTTTTTTTTTTGGTCCTCATATAGATCAGGGAGCTGCATACAGAGAAAGATAACCTAGCTCATATAATTCTATATTCTAGGGTATATCAAGCCTACAGCTTTCAATCAAGGAAGGCATCGTCCTAATGCTGATTCTGTAAGTAGAGTGCCTGTTTCAGAAAACAACAGCCCAAAACAGTCTGTCAGAAAGGCTTGAATACATTCTTATACCTTCTCAACTATTGATTTCAGATACATCTCATAGTGTACTTGTTTGTGCAAAGCAAATTAAAAGTTATTCTCTCAAGATTCAGTTTTCTTATGAGTGCTTGACTATGGCTTGAAAAATGGCATAAAAACTATGCCAAAATTTACAGTATATTATTTGGGAAGATTAGATTTGCCAGAAATGGTTATATTCTGGTGACAGAGAGTTATATTCCCATTGCAGAATTATTTTAATGCTGAAAATGTTGCATCAAGCTCATTCTGAAACTTCTGCAAAGAATAATTTCAGCACATTGTATGTATGGTGACCTGGCAAATAAAGGTAATGATGAGTCAACACCAATGCAACTTGAAACCCATAGGAATGGCCGAAAGAGCCATTGTCTCTAGCATGGCTTTTGGTTCATTCTATGAAAAAAAGCTTCTCGATTTTCACAGATGATAATGCAGATTGGACGCATATGCATGTCATGAATTCAGCAGTGTTATGTGCAACCTCTGAAAACTGCGATAAAGCTTATTTTTGTGTAAAGATGGCAGTATTTGAAAACTGATCTTATACCACTGAAAATGTAATAACCTTTCTCATACTGGAATTCAAAATACAACTACTGCAGTATTTTATGCTTTATTAATTTACCTGGCTGAACAGATTTTGAAGGGAGCGCTGAAGAAAATGAAATGTGAGACAATGAAAATAGGCCTACTATCTGTCTTTTTCAGTTGTAGGATTACTCTTCAAATGACAATAGGTTTATCTCTAGTACAAACACTTATGCCAGGAAGCTCAAGATTCATGTTTGACTTGCTTCCACTAAATTTGAGAGCAAAAGTCCCGAGAAAACACAGAGCTCAAAAACAGACATTTGATAAATATACAGCGCTAATATTTTTTTTTTAAACTTGGGAGGAATTATTTTGTTAGAAACTGCAGCTCATCTCCTAAATGTATTCCTTCACAAAACTAAAACATTTCTCAGAACCTCTTTCTTATAATGTGGGCATTTTACAATAACGAATGACAATCAGATCAGAATAACATTCATAAAAACGTATCCAGTTTGTGAACAAGGGGAAAAGAAAATTAATCTTTTAACTGTACAGAGGACCTCACATGTTTGCATACATCTAGTACAAATACAGTTAAGAAACCTGTACCTGCTCCAGCTGAGGTGACTGAAGACCACAGGGACCCCTTACTAGTGCATGTGGTGATAGAGACTAACATTTTCAGATCTATCTTTAACTACATCACCTAGATGTTCTACTTATGAAAGGCTTCTTCCTATCTTATCAAGGAACTGCATTAGTAGTTACAATTGTTTGTCCTCTGAAGGACACAGAACCACTTTGGTTCATCAGATGTCTAGTGGTGAAGTTCAAACACTGACAGAAAATGACAAATAACTGAATGGCTGATAAATGCTCTACAGAAAATATATATAATGTTTAAAGTTTATTTTTCACAGTGTATGCTGTTGAATTAACTGCACATCTTTACTAAAACCTATAATTTAAAACAGGCAGTTGTTAACATGTCTTGGGTATGAAATGGACAACCTAACTAGTGCACAATGCGAACTGAACATTTGACTGTGATATGCATTTTGATTCGTTTGCAGCTTTAGTTTGTTTTTCACTCTTCCATCACTTAGCTAGCTGTAAACTGGTTTTATTCTCAATGCTTTTGTTGTTGAAATTAATTGTTTTATTTAAAGCTGTTAATTGATTTTAAGGTGATGGGAGTTTATGTTCAATGTATAATATCAAAATACAAATAAAAAACATAGCAGAATCAAATGCTTAAAATTTTAGTAGCAGTATGTATTTAAACCTATTGTTATTTGCTTATGATTTATGGGAATGTCTGATTAAATGCACAACTCTTTTAAAAAGTAGACAGCTGTATTAACTCCCAACAGGAAAAAAAAATGATGATTTTATCACGCACTGGCAAATAAGAGAAGGCAAGGCAAGAAGGGCAACATATTTTGACTGATAAGTGGCAGATGACTAAAACAGCTAGATTACAAACAGAGCAAGAAGAGACAGTTTGCAACATTTTAAAAAAGAAATGCTTTTTTTTTTCTTTCCTTTTATTTTGTTTTTAATAAAACATGTTAAAGAAAGGCAGGGAACAGAAACAGGACCTGAATGGCTGGGGCATTAGGATGTGGGAGGGAGGCATATAATGCATCTGGCCAACTGGTGTGTGAGCCAGTAGAAGGAATGTCCATTTTTTTTTTTTTTTTTTTTTTTTTTTTTTTGCTGGGGAATGTATAGATGTAACTGTATTCCCTATTACAATTGTTTTTTATCTTCACTTGAGTTCATAGTACCAGTCCAGGATCCTAAGTGAACCAGCTATCCTCCTGATCACTGCTAGTGCACATACACAAACTGTTACACATGGAGGTACAACATAACAGTGGTCATTAGCTAGAAGCTAATATGCATTGCAATTCCTATGGTCCGAAGCCATACCAACAGTCTTTTTTTACTGTCTTGCATAGTTTCCAATCAAATGTAATTTAGTCACTTGTGGTTTTGATCGAATGTGTTTTGAATCAAATGTACCTTAAATCAAATGAAAAGTAACCATCAAATGTTGACATGCACAATGTCAACACTGCACACATCAACAAGCTACCATGCATGGATCCAGCAACAACTTTAGCACATGGAAAGTAAAAACCATAAAAAAAAAAATGAAAACATTGTTTTTTGCAGAGGGGCAAGCCCCCCTCCCCCGCATCCTCCGTGTGGGAGGCTTGCCCCTACACCTACTGCTAATTATATATATTAACTCAGAGATCGCATATTTCTTGCAGAAAGAACATAAATTGTCCAATCTCACACATGCACATTAAATCCTGTCAGCCATCTGTTTAGTATACCAAACTCAGTTGACTAAACAGGTGTCAACAAACCCACCATTCAACAAAGTTACTGGCTACCATATACACACACATACACACACACACACACACACACACACACACACACACACACACACACACACACACACAAAATTTAAAATGAGCAGCTCATTCAGAGATAATAAAATAATATTTGGTATATGTCATAGAAAAAAACTTCATGAAACAACCCAACACAAATTCATTTTGTTAATGAATAAAGTTAATATAATCAGAAGGCTAACAATGTTAGGGCTGTCCTACTCATCAGAGAATGGCAACTATCCAGTTTGCAGTACATGCAAAATATAGTTACATTGTAAACGTTGTACAGTTAGACAGAAAAACAAATGGCTAGATAGATAACGGATTGGCAGATAGATACACAGAAGTAGTTATGAGTTTTAAGCCAGACTGCTTGAGGATAAAACAAAAGTACCTGTAGAAGACATATGTGAACATAGAAGATATATGCAGGCTCTGCACAGACAGTAATAGGAGGTTAGTGTTGATATCTATATTCTTGATATGGAAGTCAAAAATCTTGAATTCCAAGCCAGTATGTTAGCCAACAGTATATTTATTAGCATGCTCATTTCTATATGTGATGTTTACAGAGATCAGAGTGCACTCCAAGCAAAGTTATTCTATCTATCTGTAAGGGCTTGAGAAGGTAGCCTAGGTGAAGATTTATGGTATTTACATGTTATTTAAATGTATATGCTTATTTGCATATTATTAATATACAGCACATCTGATTTTAAAGGATTCTATTAAAATAATTTTGCTAGCAAAGCTGAAAGAGTATATAAACTAGGAGTGAGTGAAAGTTAATGCAGACAAAAAAGACTGGATAAATTAATAGTCCCTTGTTCCAAAAGTGTTAATTTTTTACTTTAGGAAATATGCAGATTTAACAATTAAGATTATGACAAAATCTTAAATCATGGCAGGGTTTTTATACATTTAACTTGATGCACAGTTATATTCAGCTTCTACTCTCCTTCTCTCTAGGTAAAAAATGGAACTCCCTCCCTCCTTCTCTTAGGACTATACCCAACTCTGAATCCTTCAAGACCCAACTTTTCTTATACCTGTCATCCAAATGGAAATGTTCCTGCGTTCACCTGATATAAATTCTAGGGATCTCTCTCCACTGAGCTCTCCATACTCCTGCTCCTCTCTACCCTCAAGCTTAACCAGACTCAGCTGACATTCACTTGACTCCAAGTGTGTAAATATTGTAAATATCTGTATTGCCACAAAAAAAAAATCTGAATTTGCATTGTCTTATTATGCACATTTTATGTATTTGTATTTCCTGACTGTATGAATTTTACTCTTGTATTTTACCTTTAACATTATGTAACCTTTATTTCATTGTATTGCTTATGGAGCTTTTCTCCCCGGGCCTCCACTGAAAATGGGCACTTCTTGGCCCAGTGGACTTCCCCGGTAATTAAACTGAAAATAAAATAAAATAAATAAATAAATTATCGGTAGTGAATAATGTTATAAAATATATATATTTATTACTATACTTTCTAATTGTTATCCTGAAATTTATACATTAAATACAATTACAAAATGAAGTCAAATATCCATTCACAAATAAAGTGCAGCTAAAGTATGACAAATAATATCAAATCATGACATGGAATTCCTGACATTCTCAGGCCAAAGACAGAACTCAAACAACTTATGACCACAGTGTAAAAGGAATAAAATCTAAATTCAAGACAATGTCTAGAAACCACTTGGAGTAAGTTATCAGGTTTACCGCTTTTGTCTTTAGTCTTAAGACTTTTTCAGTTTACAATATGAACTCCTAAGATCAATTAAGTAACCATTATTTTACTTTTTTTTATTTATTTTATTTTACATTTGTTGATTGGGATAGTCCGACTAGATACATGTCCATTTTCACAGGAGGCCCAGGGAGAAAAGCTCCAAGGTAGAACATACAGTAAAACTCACAAAATGATTACAAGTTACACACAGTTTACAGGCTCCAGTTGAGAATGCAGGTAATATAATCATACATTTTTAAAACAGTGTTGACACATTGATTAGGTCATGTAACATGTTTACAGACGATAGAGGAGGATCTTGTTGGGTTTTGAACAAGGACATAGTCAATGAGTTTTAAAGTATGGCTTGAGGCTTTTTTTGAACTGAGTAAGAGAGGGTTCAAGAGTAAGATCAGCAGGAAGAGAGTTCTAAGATTTGCCAACAGATTTAGCAAGCAGAGAGTCCCCAGCAGAGTTGTTGATTTTGGATGTTTGAACCAGTAGTTTATTAGAAGAGCAACGTGACCTCAGGTTGCTATAAGGGCTGATGATATTTTTAATTGCAGGCATATTATCAGGGTGGTTGAGAACTTTATGGGCAATTATAAGCTGGTTGTACTAAAGTAGGCTAGGCCATTCTAGCCACCTCAGAAGATCAAGGTAGTGACAGTTGCAACTCTAGCAATATGGTTATAACAGCTGAAGAGTTTGCTCAAATTAGTGAGTAGAGGGGAGGCATAGAGAAGAGTGGAGAGTAGATGGAAACGAGCAATAACAGTCCTAGCAAATGGAGTAAGGAAAAGTTTGATCTTATAGAAGGAGCCAAGCTTTTTGTTAATGATTTTGATAGTTCGATTGACATGGGTATCAAATTTGAGGGTGTTGTCTATTGTGATGCCTAAGAGTTTGGTTTGCGCATCTGGGGAGATAATGGTACCGTTATTAGATTTTACGCTGAAGAGCAGTGAGGAAGACTTACAAGTTGGGGAGAAAAGAAGCAACTTTGTTTTATCAGGGTTTAATATCAGCTGATGGTTAGAGAGCCAATTTTCAACTATATTGAAAGTATTCTGGGTTAATGTCATTAGTTCTGTCGGGGAAGTGGCTGAACAAATCAAGGTGGAGTCATCCTCATATTGGATACAGGTAGCATTTGGGATTACAGTGGAATGGTCATTAAATAAAGTGAGAGAAAAGAAGGGGTCCTAGTATGGAGTCCTGGGGGACACCTAGGGTGACGGGTAGACTGATTGATAGTTTGTCCTGTCATAGGACTTCTTGTTGTCTACCACAAAGTTAAGATTGGAACCATTGAAGTGCACAGCATTTAGTAAGAATGCCTTAAGGGTGCGCATGAGTATTTGGTGGCTGACCATATCAAAGGCCTTGGAGAGATCTAAAAAGAGGGCTAAGAAAAGGTTGCTATTATTTTGGTTATGGTTTATGGTGCTAGAGGAAAGATAGGAGGGCTGAGGTGGTACTGTGGTCTGGCCTAAAACGGTGCTGAGAGTTAGCCAACAGCTTATTCTGGGTAAGATAATGCATAAGTTGTTTATGGACACACTTCTCCATAATTTTAGCCAATGGTAACAGAATAGCTATGGATCTAAAGTTTGACAGTTCAAAGGAGTTGCCTCCTTTATGGAGTGTTATTACATGAGATATTTTCCAAATAGAGGGGATGGTGGCTTCAGATAAGGTTCTGTTGATTATGATGGAGATGGGGTATGCTATGGCATCTGCTGCTTTTTGCAGATACTCTGGTGGGAGGAGATCAGCTGCTAGAGTAGTTGGTTTTAATTTCTTAATTAGAGATCTGATAAGTGATGTAGAAACAGGCTGAAAGCTAAAGGAGACTGGGGTATTAGCTAAAGGAGAGTGGGGCATTAGCTAAAGGAGAGTTAGGGAGTGGGGTATTAGCTAAAGGAGAGTGGGGTATTGGCTAAAGGAGAGTGTGGTATTGGCTGTGGCAGAATTCGGGTTGGATCAGCTGGGTGCCAGTTGGCTGGCTAGGGATTGGATAGTCTGTGAAGAAACCACTGAAGGTAATTGCAATATCTTCTGGGGATTTATAGATGGAAGCTGATGGGGTAGGAGTGGAGGACTGTCCTGGGTGAAGAAGTTTGTTTATTCCTGCTCAAAACTTTTGAGGCTTGTTGTGATGTTTTTGTTGAAGATGGTAGCAAAATATTTTTTTGTCTAGTATAATAGATTTTTTTGTGTGATTCCTTAACTGTCAGTATCTGAGTTGATCTAGTGGGTCTTTTGTGGCACGCCATTTGTCCCATGCCTTATTTCTAGCTATGATTTCAGATTTGGTCTCTTTTGAGAGCCATGCGGCAGTTTTTGTTTTGGTTCTAATGGAGTGAGCAGGAGTGTGAGAATCAAGAATAGTAAGGAATATGAATTAAAGTATGCTACTGCATCATCCAGTGAAATGTTCTTTAGGATTGACCAATTGCAAGCTTTAAGTTCAATTTGAAAATTGGCAGAGTTGAAGTTCTTATTATTTCTAATGGTTTTAAAGGTGGTCTGGTGGGGGCTGTCCACCTTGTGCTTGATAATGTATGTAAATAAGTGGTCACTTAGGTCATCTGGGAGGGTCCCTGAAGAAAACTTAAACAGTAATGTGATTATCTAGCAATGGAATGTACCAGCTACTCTGTGCTTCAAGATTAATTTAATATTCTTTCCTTTAAATCAGGGCTCTGGTTAGCTCTTAAGATCTCCTTTTCCTACCCTATAGCTTATGAAAACCTATGAGAAACAGCTTCAGAAATTAGTAGACATTTCTCTGATTAGATGCATACATATGATTATAACAACTTCTGTTCTCAATTAATACTTTAATGTGGTATTTAGAAATATGGACAGAATTTTTTGCTGATTTAAGAATCTGCATTTCTAAAAATTCTGCATATGTTTGTTGTTATTGTTTGTCTTTCGGGTTTTCCCGGTTACGGGTCGCCACAGTGGAACTCCGGTCCACTAATGATTGGCAGTATATTTTCACAAACGCTGAAGTGCCAGCTTGACGTCTAATCTTCAACGAAGGCACGCCCTTACGCATGTCTTTCGAATGCCACCCAACCGCAGAGACGACATGCAGACTCCACACAGAAGGCACTCCCCGCACTCCAGCCGAGAATCAAACGGGAGAACCTCTTGCTGTGAAGCAACAACGCTACCGCTGCACCAGAGTGGAAGATCTCTGAAAATTCTGCACATATAATATTTAAATAATTTTATAAAACTATAAATAATATAAATATGTAGTAGTGACATTACCAACTAAAGTATGCAACACATCAAATAATTTTGTTTAATGTTTTTCTTTTTAACAGATGCCAGCACTTCAGATATCAGAATTAATTCACAGCATTAATTTCTGAATTGCAGGTCTGTACTATCTGCTACCCCATCAGCTTCTGCCAATGATGCCCCTTTAACACCTTGCACCTCGGCAGCTGCCCCTTTCTCATTCCTAGGCCACACCTCCGAGTTCATTTTCATTCTCGTCTCCGTCAGCAATTGTAAAAGTTAATGCCCTAAGGAGATAACCGAGTGTTTCTGTACTCATGAATTATAAGGTTACAGCTGTACTATGAGCTGCCAGTATGTTTCATCAGAATGTTTCTACAGGTTGAATTGCTGTCTCAACTTGTCTGCTTGCCTGAGAATATCACAGAGAGGATGTGATGTGTCGAAACTCCCATTGTAAAACAGTTTATATTCTAGACTTTCACAATGACGACCATTATCTGTGGTGAGAATGCTGGGAATACCATCCCATGAAAAGACTAACTTCAGGATTGTTATTACAGACTGAGAATAGGTCTGTTTAGGTCTGATGATCTCAGCATACTTAGAGTTGTAGCCAGCATATATAAGATACTGTCCATGAATCTGACATTGTTCGTCTGAAATCTCCTGATGTATGATTGATCTTTACAGTTGCTTTTGTAACACATCACATATCTGATACATTTTTATCTAAAGTTTGACCTTTTTGAACATTAGAGACAAAAAAATGACTCAGTAGTGTGACCATCTGTCCTTCCCATCAATAACTTATTTTTTCAACAGCTGTAACTGGAAGACATTTTTTGGCATTATATTGGAACTACAACAGTTTCTCAGATGATACAAATATGTCAGCATTGAGTGTACCAATATCATTTGATAACATTTTGCTTCTGCTTTAAGAGCCTACAGTTCTACACACCACAGCTGGCTTCTAAGGTTTTACGTTTTGATCTGCTTGAATATTAGAATGATTACCTCTGTGGGTATGTGAATTATCGACTCTTTGACTGTGAGAATCATTGTTACCATGACAATACTATACCATCTGATGCACTGCTTCTGAATCTGCAACACTGCAAATTCAGTCATGCCACAAATCTACATCCAGGCCTTCCTAATATGTTAAGTTGCTGAACAGACACACCTTGAAGCAATGAAGTATACTCATTTTTTTATACACACAACATAGCTTAATCTGACCTGTATGTCACCAGTAATGAAGAATTAGACATGAGATAATTTCTCAAGTCTAGCCAGGTGAATCAGCTCTCAAAACTATACAACATTCAGCCCTGTTATCTAACTTAAGTACAGTTAATATTCCAGTTGTGTAATGCTTCTTGCCAAGTTTCTGAACAATATAAAGTAATTGTACACAGTATTCACAAACATATTGCGTGGCTTCTATGAGTCATTTTGGGTACTGGACAAGTTGTCTGTAAAGCCATAAAGCTATTATTTATCTGCATTTGGTTATTGGCTATACAATCCCTTTTCAGTGGAGGCCCAGGGAGAAAAGCTTAAAGTTTACAATACATAAACAGTGTCAGAAAAACATAAACATAAAATAATACATGAAAGAGAGCTGTATAACAAGTATTTAAATCTGTGGCATTCATTGATGATATGTACGTTTCGATTATATTTACCTACTGAGCTCACAAATAAGAGAAAAGAAGGGAATAGCAGAATAGAAAGGTAAAACCACTTTCTAAAGAATGCCAGTAATGTTGTAAGAATCACTGTTAGAAAGGGTATGTAAAGTGGGTCTAAGTTCACGAATAGTTGTTATTGGATATAATTCTTTACAAAGGATTTTATTATGTACAACTTGTTTACACAGGGGTTTCTTTTGATTATTCCAACATACTCACTTATTGCCAGGGATAGGTGAGGAGATCAGGGAAAGAGAGTAAAGGGAAAGGGATGCTGGGATTATCCTGGCATGTTACGAAAACATAACTAGGAGTCTGTGAGGAGGATCTTTAATTGGGTTTTGAAAGAAGAAAGGTTGTCATTGAACCTTAGGTTTAGGGGAAGCAGGTTCCATATTCTGCAGATGTGCTTGCCATATAGGGTTTCTCCTGTTTAATTGTTAGCTCTGTGTATGTTTATTAGGATTTGTATGTGGCTTACATACTTCTTAGTATGTGTGGCACAAGGATATTTCTCGGATGGGGACATTTGTTAGGTTTATAGACTAGATTGTATGCCTTTACTACTTCAGTGCCGATGAGTTGTTGAGGTAGTTACAGCCATTTTGTTTTTTGGAGAGCTGCACAATAATGAGACCTATAGGGAAGGCTGCATGTGAGTTGTTCAATTTTATTGTCACATTTCTATGGTTTAGTTATCACACTGGAATACACATTAGTGAGTATTAGGCATAAAGTAGTGCTGGAATTATATAGACAGAGCCATAGTTTTTCTGTTGTTTTCAGTGAGAAATTTATTTATATGTAGTATAGGGTTCCTGAGTTTCTGATATGTTTTTTTTGCTACTTGTATGTGTAAGTCAAATTTTAGGTTATCATCAGTAGTGACCCTTTGTAGCCCAGTGCGTGTAACTCACTGAATCTGATTGTTTAGGGATGTAATGGTTAGGTATTGATTAGTATTACTGTGTGATTTGAGCGTAAAGAGAAGTAATTTTGGCTTTTTTGCGTAATTTTGCAGGAGTTGGGAGTTATTAAGCCAGGACTGATTGGGGAAAACTTAGTCTTGAGTTCTTGCTTGTAATGAGATAAGATATTCTGCTATAGATATGAGCATCAGGTTATCTGCATTTTATGCCAGCCTGGCACAATTAGAGTCTGTATGAAGGACCATTTATGAAAATGTTTAAAGGTAAGAGTGCTAAGACAGAGCCCCTACTGTAACTCAGAGAAAGGACTGGAGTTTGGACTCCCACTTGATGGTTTAAGGTCATCTGAAAGATAACTAGTGAATCATTGTTGGGATGTGTTTGAGACAGCTATAGTTTTTGAAGGCATATGCTGTGTGAAACTGTTAAGTGTTTTTGAGACATCTAAGAAGAGAGCTGAAACTATTTTACCATTGTTTCTATTGAGGCTGACAATATTCATGATAGATGTGCTGTTACATTTGAAGGTGATTATGTTCACTCACAAAACAGTTTTTGACTATTTTTTTCCATACTTGCATATCCGTGCAAAATGACTGGCATGAGAGAATTTTCGTAACAGAAAAAAAGTTAATTTCTAATGCTCTCTATTAAAAATTGTGCATGGCTATTTCCATGTGGATAACCACACTTTGAACAAAATAGTGTTTGCTGACCTGATCATTGGTCATTTCTGTGACATCAGCCTAATCTGTTGCTGAAACATTCTTTGCTGTCATAGTCTTAAAATGGAGTGGGTGTGTTGAAGTTGCGGCAAGAGGAGTTGGTTGTGAAATTCAAGCTAGTGAAGGGTTTTAAGAGATAAGCAGTGGTGAGAACAATATGGTTGGTTGGCAGCAAATCTAGCAATTTTATTATATGTCAGTTCAAGCCTAGCTAAAAGATTTGTTTGGAGGTCAGTGAGTATAGGTGCTGCGTATAGTAGGGCTGGTAGAAGGTAGGCTTGTGCCACAGAGAGTTTGGCTTAATTTGTAAGGAATTTTTTATTTCTATAGAGTAGGCCAAATTTTTGGAGGGAATTTTTATTGAATTTTGTATATGAAGATCAAATTTAAGTCAATCATCGATTGTGACTCCTAAGAGCTTGATGTGGGGTTCAACCTTGGTGGTTCTATTGTTTAATGAGGTAATAATGAAAGAAGATTTTAGGTATTGGAGGGCTTTGGGGAGGAAGAGCAGCAGTTTAGTTTTCTTTGGTTTAAGGAATTGGTTGCAATTTAGCCATTTTTAACTGAATGTAAAGATTATTTTGTAGGGGTGAGAAGGTGAGGTAGTGAGTCAGAGATTATAGCAGGGTCATCAGTATACTGCATTAGAGAGGAGTGAGGACAGGCTTGGCGGAGATTATTAGTGAAGATGTTGACTATAAGGGGACCAAGGATGGAGCCTTGGGGAACCCCAGTAGAAACTTGAAGGAAAGGGGAGGATGCGGACATCCGTTTCACAGCCTGAGTTCTGTCGGAGAGACAGCTTAAGAACCAGCAGAAAGTAGAGTTGGAAAGATTAGGCTTAGATAGTTTTAACAGAAGTAGGTTGTAAGAGATGATGTCTGAGGCTTTAGAGAGATCACGAAAAAGACATGAGACTAGTTTATTGTGGTCACAAGATGCAACAACACTATGTATAAAGAATATTAGAGAAGTGGCAGTACTGTGGTTGGGATGAAAACCATTTTGTGTAGGGGTAAGGAGATTTTCTTGAAGTAGATGAGCAAGGAACTGTTTATGAATATATTTTCAAGAATGTTTGAAAGGAGAGACAGGATAGCAACAGGTCTGAAGTTAGAGGGGTCAGCAGAGTTGCCACCTCTATGCAGGTGAATAACATAGGATTTTTTCCATATTTACGGCACTGTGTTTTCTTGGATAGATCTGCTGAGGAGTATGGAGCTAGGATAGGCAATGGATTTAGATGCAAATTTAAGGTAGCATGGGGTAAGTTATTGACAGAAGGGGAACATGGTTTGAGTTTACTAAGCAGTGTTCTGATACAGGAGGTTAGGATGGGTTTGAGTGTTAAGCAGGTACAATAGGTGGAAGTGATCAGAGAATTAGAGGGATTGCTATTTAAGTAATTTCTAGTTAACTTTTGTATGGAGTCGATGAAGACATTATTAAGAAGTCATATCTTATGGGACTATTAAAGACAAAATTTAAAATGTGACTTTAGTGCAGGTTGATTAATTGTCTCAAAGTAGGGCCTTTTCCCATAGCGCATTTGGTTTTCTGATGTGTGTCCAGTATAAGTAGTGTGGTCTTTGTAATGCAAAGTGAAGCACAAATCAACATGTATTTAGGAATCAGTGGGGAAAAAAAGTTTTTAGAAGCCCACAGCAGAAGTAAAAGTCTTTAATGAAGATATAAAACAATGATAAGCACTCTTGCAAGTTGCTTTATCAAATCACAGTAGTAATTTCAAATTTCCACCATGAAAACACAATTAAGTTAATAGTCAATCAAACAAAATGCATTCACAGTTACTAGGTTACCATAAAAATCTAATAAAAGATGTATACATGATTTAAAGATGTATAAATGGTTAAAAATAGACACAAAATACTAAAGGAAAATTACAAAAAATAGCAAGGAATACATAGAAGTACACAAAAAAAAATCACAGGAAATCACAAAATATTATTTCTTCTTCAAGGGTCTACCTTTCAAAGTGGGCTGTATAGAAATCATATCATTTAAACCTGGGCCATAATGTGCACTTAGTTTAAAAATCCATCTAAGTTCTGCTTGATAGGCAGCATTTACTATATCACCCCTTCTAACACTTTTGTGTATTATTTCTAATACTAAAAATTTAAACATATGCTCTACTCCATAAGTGCTAATGTGTTTGGCTATTGCACTATTGTTCACCCCTCTACTTGCACAGTACAAATGGTCATGTATCCTTTCCCATAGACATCTATTATTCTTGCCCACATAGAAAGAGAAGCAGCCAGCGCATCATGCTAGATAGATTACATTTTTAGTATTACAATCTTCAAGTGGTAGATTATTAAATTCTCTATTACTCTGTGGATGTGTAAACGTAAGGGACTCATCTATATATGTACAGAAGGAACATGCATTACATTTTTTGTTCTTCTCTCTGTTACCCTTTCACCCAATACTTTCATAGTTTTAGGATAACAAATTTTATAACGTAAAGATTTCGTATTCCTATATCCAAAACTATGTTTATCACATACTAGTCTGCATATGTCCTGATCAGTACATAACATAGGCCAATATTTATATATAATGTCTCTAATACTTTTCTCATCACTGGAATATGTCAAGCCAAGAAATACTCGTTCTGTGACATTGTTCATATTATGAGTTGAGTCAGGTGAAGAGAAGTAAGTTCTCCCTGATGTCTCTCTCAAATGCCTTACTACATTCTGCATATTATCTACTACCAGGTTATGATATCCCCTGGAAAAATCAGTTCTCATCTGCCTTAATCCTACATCAAAGTCTTCAGTCCTACTGTGTAATCGACTAATTATTAAATTCTGTCCTTTCCGTACATTATTAAAGATGTGTCATGGGTGCATACTTGTGTGGTGTACATATGTAGGTCGGTAGCATTCTTTCCTATATAACTTAAGGTGAAGACTGCCATCTTCTCCTTTAATTAATTGAACATCCAAAAATTCTATCATCCGATCAGAGTACTCATATGTAAATTTAAAAAATTCAGTACTTTCATTTAGTTTATTAACAAAATGACATAGTTGTTTTAAATCTCCTGTCCACAGTAAAAATAGGTTCATAAGTAGGTACTAGGCTATTGGCCCTAGGGCCTATATAAGCCTACCCAAAAAGGTACCCTGGCTTTCGCCACCAAAGAAAATTATTTCCCTATGCACCTGTCGAGCAAAGCCACAGAAATGATCCTTGGGGTGAATTTCCTATCTCCCATCCAATCATCAAGATTTTTCTTGAAGAGTGCTAATGAGGAGCTTTGTTTGATTTAGATAGGTAGTTTGTTCCAGAGTATGGGAAGTCTCTGGGACAGGAATCAATCCCTGCAGCATGTTCTGTTTATTGTGGTGACAAGGTTTAGGTCCCTAGAGCATGTAGCTCAGAGGAATTGGGATTTCTTTAAGTGGAGTATGTCCAACAGCTCTGGGTTTGACATAGCTTTGTATGTTAGGCAGAGATTGCCTCTGAGTAGGCGATATGCGACGGAGTAAAGATGGAGTTTTTTGAAACGGTCTCCATAGGACATCTGTTTGAGGCCAGTAATCCTCTTTGTGAGGTATTTCTGCAGCCTTTCTAGTTGTTGTAGATGTCTTCTGAGGTACATACCAAAAGGAGTGTTGTACTCTATAATGGGTCTAATAACTGACGAGTAGAGGGGAACAATGACCTCTTTTTTCCTGGATGAGCAACCATTTGTGATGAGGTGTGCCACATAGAATGATTTCATGACTACTGTGGTGATGTGATTATCAAAGGAGAGACTACTGTCCACCTGCCTCCCAAGGTCTCTTATCACACTTTCAGTGTTAAGTAGACTACTGCCTATGTGGTAGTTCATGGGTACAGAGTTTTAACCAAAAGGGATGACAATGCACTTTTTGGCATTGAACTTGAGACCATGGCTTTGACACCAGGCATCTGTTTCAGTGAGGCCCTTTTGTAGGATGTCCACATCATTAGATTTCGATTATTGCTCCTAGTTTGCAGTCATCTGTGAACTTCGTTAGCCAAAGACCTTCTGTGTTAGCCTGTACTTCTGAGATGTAGATACCAAACAGGAGAGGACCCAGGACTGAACCCTGTGGTACTTCACTTGTCACTGGTCTGAAGTTGGATTTGGAGTCTGCTACTTTCACAGTGTGGGTTTTGTCAACGAACCAGTTGGCAACTCATCTTGTGACATATGGATTTATGCTTAGTTTAGTGAGTTTATCTATAATTCCAGAGTGGGGGATGGTGTTGAAAGCCTTGGTGAGATCTACATAGGCTGTGTGAACCATCTTAGCCTCATCTTCAGCTTTGGTGACCACTTCAAAGAAGTCTATCAGCTTTAGGAGACATGATCTTTCTTTTACAAACCCAAAGTGGGTGGGGTCCAGAGATTGGCGATTACCAATGTCATTGTTCCATGATGATACATTCCATACCCTTGCAGACCAGGCTCATCAGGCTAATGAGGCAGCAGTTCCTGGGGTCCGTGGTGGCTCCCCCTTTGTGAAGTGGGATAACCGTCGCTGTGCGCCATTCAGTGGGCAAAAAGCCTGAGGTGAGGCTATGATTGAACATGGTACTTAGGTGGGGTGCCAGTTCATTCTGTAGTTCATGTAGAACACAGCCTGGGATGTTGTCAAGTCCCATGGATGCTATAATCTTGACTTTGGAGAGTGTGGTCTTTACCTGTGCAGCCGTGATTACAGAAACTTTGCATTCTTCCAGTATAGAGATGGGCCCTTAAGGGGGTGAGAGGGGGGGGTAATGTTAGCACTGAACCTATCTGCCAGGATGTTGGCAATATCAGTTGGTTCTGTATATTTAGTGCCATTCTGCTGTAACTCAGAGCAGATTTGAGTGTTGCCATTGAGATTCTTAACATAGCTATTGAATGTTTTGTGGCTGTCTTTAGAATCAGAGGTGATTTTGCTTTCATAACTAGTTTTGCAGGATTTTATGAGGGATCTCAGCTTTTTACTGAGGCTGACCAAGGAGTTCCTCCAGTCATGGGATTTTACTCTTTTTTTGCCACAGTTTCTTTCTTCTGTTATAGAGTTTGTTTATGGCAGGGGACCACCAGATTGGCTTCCTTTTTTTGGAGGATAGCATCTTGGTTCTGTTAGGGATTGCATGATCCATGAACTCGTGTAAGTGCTTATAAAGTGCATTTGTGCGGGATTCAGCAGTCATACCTCTATTGTCTGTCTGCATGGGTGTCGTGAAGTTTGCCACTTCTGTCTTAAGAAGCATGAAAGTTGGCTTTGGAGAAATTTTTTACGGCGGTTTCCCTAATGGAGGGGGGTGGGGTGGGGGCGGGATGTGGATGTATAGGGTGTTTAGCTTGTGGTCGGATCTGACCAATGAGGAATTGACCTCTGGTGTGGAACACCATTTTCCCATGTTGGTAATGACCAGGTCTAGGATATTGCTGCCCCTGGTGGGGGTGTGGATAAGTTGATCCAAGGAGGTGGAATTTATGAATTCCAAAAAATGTTGAGCAAAAGAGTTGGTACGCGAGTAGTTTTCCCAGTTAATGGTGGAGTAGTTGAAATTGCCCATTATTAGGGTGTTAGGTTGTACCCTAATATTTTCCAGTATATCAAGAAATGAGGAGTGGGAATCCTGGGGCATGGTGGGGGATCTGTAGCAAGCTACAATTTGGATTGCGGTCTTGCCCAGAGTTAGTTGCACTTGGATAATTGCGGATGCATTATGCTGAGCAACTAGCCTAGAGGTGTGGATATCCTTAATGAATATGGACACACCTCCGCCTTTAGTGTTTTGGTCCAGGTTAGGTTGCCGAAAGGTGTGGTATGAATTATAGCCTGGTAATGCAGGGGTGCTCTTTGGAGTCTTGAACCAGGTCTCTGTCACTGCACAGATGTTAGTGTTCTGCATTTTAAGCAGTGCCTCAAGTGAGTGCACTTTGAGGTTTAGACTTCTAGCATTGACAAAATGATGATAAAAGGCTACAAATTGACTATATCTGGCACAGGGTGTGCCCATAGCTACGCCAAAAGTCTGGAGGTAGTAATAGTCATTAAATGTGAAGTTATTACATTCAGGTACCATTTCAAGTAGTAAGCAAATGAATTCTAGGTGATTAACATCATAAACACTCTTGCTAATAATTAACTGTTTGACCATTTGTAGCCCTTCATAATTAGGTTTACAAGTAAAGAGGACTCTACATCCAAGGTAACAAAATAGCCCAACTTTTTGTCATGTTGCAAAAAATGCTTGCTATCAGTAAGAACAGAACTGCAAGATGATAGAATAGGCTTCAATTATTTTTCCAAATAAATGAAGAGGTGTTCAGTAAGCCATCCCCCTCCAGCAACTATAGGTCTGAAAGGAGGGCATATAGGGTCCTTATGGGCTTTAGGAAGGCCATTAAAAGTAGGTATTCTAGGATGTTCAACTACAAAGTAACCAAAAAGATCTTTAGTTAACAAATTATTGTCAAAGCAGTACTTCAAAGAGTTAACTTCATTTTCTATCCTGTGTATATCTTTTTCATCAACTAACATAAACAGAAGGATCTGCCAGCAATAGTGTAATGCTGTCAAAATAAAACTTTTTATCCATGACAACTATTAACCCGCCCTTATCTGCCAGTCTTTTGTAAGATCTTCATAGATTTTTTTGAAGAGAAACATGACAGAAATTTTGGCTATTTTGTTACCTTGGATGTAGCGTCCCTTTTTACTTGTACACCGAATTATGAAGGGATACAAATGGTCAAACAGTTAATGATTAGCAAGAGTGTTTATGATGTTAATCACATATAATTCATTTGTTTACTAAGTGAAATGGTACTTGAATATAATATCCTCACATTTAATGACTACTACTACCTCCAGATCTCAGACGTAGCTATGGGCACACCCTGTGCCAATAGCTATGCCAATTTGGTCATGGCAGCATGGGAAGAAAGACTGATCTTTGTTTCTCACAGATAAAGTCAATTTGTAGTTTTTTATCTTTGTTTTGTCGATGACCTATTTTTACTGTGGACAGGAGACTTAGAACAATTATGTAATTTTGTTAAACTAAATGAAAGTACTGAATTTTTGAAATTTACATATAATTTTTGGATGTTCAATTAATTAAAGGAGAATATGGCATCCTTCATACTAAGTTATGTAGGAAAGAATGTTACTGACCTACCTATGTACACCATATGAGCATGCACCCACGACACATCTTTACTAATGTATTGAAAGGACAGAATTAAAGAATTAGTTGATTACACAGTAGGACTGAGGACTTTGATGTAGGATTAAGGCAGATGACAACTGATTTTTATCCAGGGGATATCATAACCTGTAAGTAGATAATATGCAGAATGTAGTAAGGCATTTGAGAGAGACATCAGGAAGAACTTACTTCTCTTCACCTGACTCAACTCATAATATGAACAATGTCACAGAACATAGAGAATTTCTTGGCTTGACATAGTCCAGTGATGAGAAAAGTATTAGAGACATTATATATAAATATTAGCCTATGTTACGTACTGATCAGGACATATGCAGACTAGTGGGTGATAAACCTAGTTTTGGATAAAGGAATAAGAAATCTTTACATTATAAAATATGTTATCCTAAAACTATGAAAGTATTGGGTGAAAAGGTAACAGAGAGAGGAAAAAGAAAATGTAATACATGTTCCTTCTGTACATATATAGATGAGTCCCTTACATTTACACATCCACAGAGTAATAGAGAATTTAATAATCTACCACTTGCAGATTGTAATACTAAAAATTTAGTCTATCTAGCATGATGCACTGGCTTCGGCTCTCTCTACGTGGTCAAGACTAATAGATGTCTACAGGAAAGGATACCTGGCCATTTGTGTTGCGCACATAGAGGGATGAACTATAGTGCAATAGCCAAACATATTAACACTTATGGAGTAGAACATATATAAGTCTAGCCAAACGGTAACCTGGCTTTTGCCACCCAAGAAAATTATTTTCCTGTGCCCCTGTCAAGCAGAGCCACAGAAGTGATCCCCGGGGTGAATTTCCTATTTCCCATCTAATCATCAAGACTTTTCTTGAAAAGTTCTAATGAGGAGCTTTGTTTGATATAGATAGGTAGTTTGCTCCAGAGTATGGGAAGTCTCTAAGAGGGAGTACATTTTTAGTATTAGAAGTGATGCACAAAAGTGTAAGAAAGGATGATAAAGTAAATGCTACCTATCAAGCAGAACTTAGATGGATTTTTAAACTAAGGGCACATTATGGCCCAGGTTTAAATTATATTATTTCTATACAGCCCACTTTGAAAGCTAGACCCTTGAAAATGAAATAATATTTTGTGATTTCCTGTGATGTTTAGTGTATTTCTATGTATTCCTTGCTATTTTTTGTAATTTTCCTTTAGTATTTTGTGTCTTTTTTTAACCATGCATACATCTTTAAATCATGTATACACCTTTTATTAGCTTTTTATGGTAACTGTGAATGCATTTTGGTTGACTGGTTATTCACTTAATTGATTGTGTTTTATGGAGGAAATCTGAAATTACTACAGTGATCTGATGAAGCAACTTTCGAAAGTGCTTATCATTGTTTTATATCTACATTAAAGACTTTTACCTCTGCTGTGGGCTGCTGAAAAAGTTTTTTTTTTTTTCCACTGGTTTATGCATTAATTTCGTGTCTCAGTGGTTTACCTCTTTGGATAACGTATCTGTGATGTATTTAAGAATGTTAAGAACAGAGGGAGAAGAGAATGACCAAGAGTGATTTAATGGTAGAAAATTAAAGTATCTTACGTGTGAAGGAACTTATTTTACAAGCAGGGATTTTTCGTTTTCTGTTGATGATCACCATCATGAGAAAAGCTGCAGAAGAAATTAGTCATGGTATGGTTCCAGAGAATGGACATTTGTTTGGTTCCAGAGAATGGATATTTGCAGCTACAGAATGAGCAGCCAGAAATGGAGCAAAGCCAACTAGATGGAAAAGCTGTGTGATAGCACAGAGACAGTGGTCAGTAAATGCTGAAAGAAATAGCTGCCGGACAGCTTTTAAGGAAGGACTTACCATACCTGTAGCAGAAAATTGCCTAGAGGTGCTGGGAATATTACCTCAGGGCTATGAAGGTCAAGAAAGATGAACTTATACAAAATATGGAAGAATCTGGGCAGGATAAAGCTTTCAACAACGAAGCAAGAAAAAAAAAGATAAATTGAGGTAATGCAAAATAAAGAAATGGCAGACATTATAAGATTAATTTTTGGTCAACTTCAGAAGGAATTACTGATACACTGTTTGCACATAATACTCATTTATATTGTTCCAAGACACGTTTACACAAGCTTGATATTCTGTGATTTGTTTAGAGGGGCACGACTCTTATGAAATCAGCATTAAACTTAATAGAAGTCTGGGACACTGGAGACCCGACTTGTTTTAAGAAATATAACTAATTTAACAGATTATAGATTGTGTCCTTTATTCAAATAAATATTAAAAAATAAGAGTAGAGTTCAAACTTGAAAAGGATGAACAAGAGCAACTAGATCAAGCGACTTCATAGCTTTATTTTTGTTGCAATTATTGGTCTTGTGTTACCTAAACTAATAATGAACCAGTGGTTCTGTCTTAAGGATAAAAGTCAAAAATAAAGGTATATGAGGTAAATGAGAGAACATTCATTTTTTAGAAAGTGATTTTTCCAGTGTATGAAAGCAGACATTGTTTATCATAGATTGTCAAGACATTGTTAGATATAGTTTAGTTGCTCACAGTTCAGGATTTTTAATCTAAATTATATGTTAACCAGGAGGTAAATGCATTTGCATATATGTCTTTATGTGTAAATTTTGCTTACCTATCTTGTATAACTGTTCTATTCAATTTGCTTTCTGGCTCAGGTCATGGCTGAAAAGGGCCTGTTGACCATCCCAGTTACCTGGTTATCAAACTGTTAATAAAATAAATAAATGAAATGATCCTTCTCAGACACTTTTCATCCATGACCTAATAAACACAATCAAGGGAAAATAAAGCTATATCTGGACAGTTTAGTCCAGTTAATCAACCAGCATGTTTTTGGACACAAGATGGAAAGTAAAGTATCCAGAGTAAATGAACAGAAATATGTGAAGAATGTATACAGCCCAACACAATGACCAGAGGTCAGGACTGAACCTACTCCACCAGAGGCAGAAAGTCACAAATGTTACCACTCAGTCACTGTACTACCTACCCTTGAATTAAAAAAGAGTAATCAAACTAAGTGACAGTGATGACGTTTCATTGCCCATGTATAAGTGCTTTGCTTTTTAAGCACTTCAAACATTTCTTTTAGTTTTATGTTTCTACTTTGTTGTTAACCTAGCATTTAACTTATTTGTAAGGCAAGAGATTTTCTGTAATATAGTTGGTATACCTCTGTATGTCCCAGTTCTCCTCATTATATGATTGTACAGATTTAGATAAAGAGATGAAATCCGCATGTGATCGGTTATAACAGTGAGAATAATGATACAACGCCTGTAATCCTCCTGTGTATTGTGGGGCCTAACGGACCTTATACATTTGGTAAATGATCTCTTTGTCTATCCATTTCATGTGCATTTCCATGTGTGATAACAGACCTTGGGACTCAGGTGGACAGTAGTCTCTCCTTTGATAATCACATCACCACAGTAGTCAGGAAATCCTTCTACATGGCACTCCTCATCACAAAAGGGTTCTCATCCAGGAAAAAAGAGGTCATTGTTCCCCTCTACTCGACACTCATTAGATCCATTATACAGTATGACCCCCTTTTTGGAATGTACCTCACAAGACATCTGCAGCAGCTGGAAAGGTTAGAGAAGTACCTCACAAAGAGGATTACTCGCCTCAAATAGATGCCTTACACTGACTGTCTCAAAAAACTCCAGCTTTACTCCATAGCATATTGCATACTCCGAGGTGATCTCTGCCTAACATGTTGGACATGCTACACCTAAAGAAATCTCAATCCCTCCGAGCTACACACTCTAGGGATGTAAACCTTGTCACCACAAAAAACAGGACATGCTGGAGGGATAGATTCCTGTCCCAGAGACTTCCCATACTCTGGAACAAGCTACCCATCGATGTCAAGCAAAGTTCCTCATTAGTACTCTTCTAGAAAAATCTTGATGAGTGGATGGGAAGTAGGAAATACATCCTGAGGATCACGTCTGTGGCTCTGCTGTACAGGGCACAGAAAAATAACTTGCTTGGGTGGTGTAAGCCAGGGAACCTTGTTGGCTAGGCTTACTTAAGCCCTTGGGCTGATAGCCTAGTACCTACCTATGAACCTATGAACCTATGAATTATACAGGGTGAAAATATACTCTGTTCTATTCCAAACAAACAAAAAGCAGAATAAGGATTTTCAACTACCTTCTATTGCCATGCCTAGAACTTCTAGTGAGTGACCTCTCAAACCTCTTGTATCAGAGGCACATGGGATTTATGCAAATGATCCTTATGAACATCAGGTGTTTCAGCTATATGGCAATTCTGAATATCCATGACTTATTTCTTTTTAAGTAATTTCAACAGACAATGTCAAGCCAATAAAGCCAAACCCCACTACCTGTGGATATGCATATTTCGGCCTTGTCATTTGTATTATTTACTTTAACATGGCTTCCTTAAATAAAGTGCCAAACAATTTCATAAAGAAGATATTAAAATCTTAGGTGACCAGTACAGAAATTAACTTCTGCTGACTGACTATACTGAAAGCACAAGTGAAATCTAAGTAAAGGCCCTTGTGGTCATTGGCCTAGTAAAAACCTATGAACCTATAAGTAGCAGTATTGTAAATACCTGTAGCCAGTCATCAGTGGCTTCATACATTCATTTTTATACACAGATGATTAAAAATAGAAACTGACCTATGGGCCTGCTTATTCACTTAATGGCATATCTTTGGGATGTTGAAGGAGACCGCAATCCCTGTCAAGTATATGTGTAGACAAAGGACATGCAGACACCAAAGAGAAGCACCCCCCCCCCCCCCCCCATCGAGGAACCAAAACAGAGAACCAAGCACTGTGAGACAACATTGCTAACAATTGCATCAGTAATTGTGTGGGAGGATAACAGACATCAAAAGCTTATGACCAAGTCGAGAATAATACACAAACTTAATATGTTTTTTTAGATATGGATGGCAAGTAATTCACCTTGACAAAAAAGCTCAAAAGGTGAATTTCTTGTCAACCGTGTTGAGAACACCAACTAAGGGTCATGATCAGCTATGTAGACAGAGACTAAAGGTGGAAGAGTCACAATTTACATTAACAATGGGTATACCTTTAGGTTCATTAAATAGGAGGATGCCCTGGAGTTTATCCACATGCAAATCAGCATAAACAAAGACCCTTACCACATCCCAGCAAGCTATAGGTCACCCCCTCTGTCCCAAGAAACCCAAACCTCATACCTAGACCTACTGTAGACTCTCATCATCAAACCAAATACCTATTCATGGGGGTCTTCACTTGCCTCTCTATTAACTAAGAAACGTATATGCCTCAAACCTGCAGCCACAAAGATTCCTGGACTTTATTAATACAAACACCCTCGACCAGAAAGTGTGCACAACCACAAGAGGTTCTAGCATACCGGACCTGGCAATCACCAGTATGCACCCCCCCCCCCCCTCCACAGTGTTATGTCCTCACTGGTGAAGTTGGACCACAACATTGATTCCTTCAAAATAAAAATCAACTTGGTAACCCCAGTAAACCCTGTAAAAGTTTGGAGCTAGTACAAAGTAAACTACCTCCTATTAAATGATAGTCAAAATTCAGTGTCCCTCCTAACTCCGAGTTCACAGCAACCTATGCAGAATTGTTCACAGAGACCCAGTACAACCATGTAAATGGCTGTATAGAGGCTACTGTACCTAACAAAGGTAAACTCAAAACAAACTCTAAAAACAAACCACACTGCTGTAATCCTAACCTGAACAGGTTATACAACAAAAGGAAAAAAGTAATGGCTAAAATCAGAATAACTCTCATAATTTTAAGAGTTCTTTCATTAAACTAATCAGAAAACTAAGAGGACTAATTAAGATCATCTAGGTCAATTACAAGGTCAAAATGGCCTCCCAGGCAAAAACAACCACAAGGCCTTCTACAGCTATGTCAGAAAATTCAAAGGCAGCTCAAATCAGTGTGCCAAACTGGTGGTCAATGGTACCACTTTCACTGAGCACAGTGACATACAGACCCTGCTGGCAGACAAATCTCAATCTTTAACCCCCACTCCCTCCCTCCTTCCCTGCCTGCCACCCTCCATGAAATAACTACTAGCATATCCTAACTATTAGCAGGAACAGGTCCTGGCAGAACTCGCTAAGGCCAAAAACACAGCTTCATTGGACGCTGACAATATCCCAGGATGTCTACTAAATAGCCTAACAGTACCACTCAAGTCACTTTTTAACTATAGTCTCAAAACAGGCTTTGTATTTCATGAATAGAGGACTGCAATGGTTATTCATCTCCACAAAGGAGGACCATCAAACAACCCCAGAAACTACAGATTCATTAGCTTGGCTAGCCTTAGATGCAAGGCCATGAAATTAATTATTATGGAAATGATCAAATGATCAATAAAGACAAAGGCAACCTTCAGACACTGTACCCAACCCAGTTTGGCTTTGTCAAGGAAAGGTCATGCCTTCTACACCTGGTGGATTTCTTTGAGAAGGTCGCCAAGGCAGCGGATGAGGAAAACACTTTGCATACCACCTACCTGGACCTAGCTAAGGTGCTTGATACAATACCCCATAGGGGTATTGTTGACAAACCCATCACATTGGTCAAAAACTCTGACATTGGCAGCTGGCTCACAAACAGGCTTCTGGAAGTCAGGATTAGTAAGACTGCCTCCACAAAGACATGGGTCACCAGCAGGGTAAAGCAGGGCTCCATGCTGGGATTTCTTCTCTGTGGCATCTACTTCACAGAGGTCAAGGCTAATGTCAAGGGCTTTTGGTTGACCAAATTCACAGATGACTGCAAATTAGGAGCTGTCATAGATTCCCTCAAGACACAAACATCTTGCAAGCAGGTCTAATACAAGCAAATGACTGGTACTAAAGTCATGGCTTAAACTAAAGTCATAGGGTTGGGAGGGTGGCTTAATGGTTAAGGTGTTTACCTTACAAACACAAGGTGCAGGGTTTGAGTCTCACAAGGGATAATTGGCTAGGCTTAAAATGGCTCGCAAGGGCAGTTAGCTTAGTACTAACCTATGAACCTATGAACCTCAATGCCAAGAAATGCATAAGAATACCTTTTGGGAAATTGACCACTCAGGTAAATTACTCCATCAATAAGGCAACCATAAGAGTTGACCCAGTAGCCAGGGATCTGGGAATAGTTGTAGATAGTAATCTAGCCTTTGACCAATACATGGCCAACGTAGTAAGAAAATCATTCTATTTCATCCAGCTTATAAGTAAGGGCATGGTATCCAGGTCCAAAAAAGTGATAGTGCCACTGTATTCAGCCTGTATCAGACCTATCATTGAGTATAATGTCCCTTTCAGTATGTACCTGACCAGATATATAAAGCAGTTGGAATGCCCATAAAGGTTCCTTACCAACAGAACCAAAGGCATAAACGCATTGTCCTATATGCATCACTGTAAAGCCCTATCTCTATACTATGCCCATCATAAAAGGCATCTTTGGATCCAGCTCTGATAGACCTTTTGCACATCCATAAAATTAGCAGCATCAGAACTACTAGACGTAAAGATTTAAATTTTGCTTGTGACATAAAATAGGACATGTTGGCAAGATAGACATGGTTGTCAGAGGATCCCCATTCATTGCAATAGGCTCCCCTTTCATGTGAAGCAGAGTCTCTCCCTAACCCTATTCAGGCATAACCTTGACAAATGGATGGGAAATCAGAAATTCACCTTAAGTCTGGTACCATTGTCTCTGCTGCACAGAGACAGAAAGTAAACTATGGCTAAACTAACATACACCTCTCCATATATTCTCAAACAACTCCCTAACTAACATACCCCTCCTAATATAAATGCCCAAGATCCAAAAGAACACAACTGAGTTGCAGAGCTAGGCTTATAAAGGCCCTAGTTATCTTTAGCCTAGTATACATCTGTGAACCTATGGTAGGTGAGACATGATCCTAGTTCTTTGCAGTGTATGGAAGGTTATCTACTCTAGCTATTACCAATTAAAGAATAAAAATGTGTAGGCGCACAGATGGCTGAATTCATGAATGTCTGAATTAAGTTTAAGTGTGCATATTCTGTATTCAAGAACATCCCTACCACATTTTTGTGCAGTCTATTCACTCAGAAAGATTCCACTGTGTAGATGTCATTTACACATTGTGGTACCTTATGAGTCCCCTTGATACTTAATACTGTAAGAAAGTCAGTAGAAACACTAACATTAGGAGGAAGAAGGTTAGAGTTATGCTTATGCTGTCTATTCACTCAGAACAGTGTACACATAGTGCATACTTAGTGTAGGTGTTAATAAATCTGGACTAAACTGTTTTTTTTTTAAACAAGAAATATCTTTAGTAAATTTTCAGTTATGACATAGGCAATCATACATTTACATAAATGAAAACAAACCATATTGACACAATCTTAGTTGCAAGCATTATACATCACAAACCATACTGACAAAAATTTAGTTGCAAACATTATACATCATTTGTAATCTACCCAACCCATTGTCAGTCAGTCATTACATAGCTCTTGTAAATCCTGCCTTCCTTTAAACCTCATTCCTCCCTGTTATGTATTTTTCCCACAATTCCCATTGTTTTATATGAAATTTGCTCCTACCTTTTCTAAAGATCCCAGTTCCAGTTGTTTTATTACTGTTACTATAGTCACTTCTTGTAGTACAGTTGGCTTAGACTTTGATTTCCATTTTTTAGTAATTACTTTTTGGCAGCCACTATAATTAGACTCACCCAGGCCTTACTATGTCTAAGCAATTCCAATTCTGTATCTTAGAAAAAATCAATGAAAATATAATGCTGTTAATTTTTATTTTATTTTTCATTTATCTTTAGTGGTACAATGAAGAAGCCTACGGAAAAAATGCATATGTTGTATCCATATTCTTGTGTAATCATTTGCCCCCATACCCGAATTATTAATGGGTGCTAACCCTAATCCTAACCCTTCCCCAAACCTAATCCAACATCTTACCTTAAAAAAAAATTCCTGTTACACTGCCGCTATTCAAAGTAGAGATTAGTGCTATGGACATTCGATATTTAGGGTATTCGATATTCTGTAACTTCGTAACGATGATATTTTACATTTAACAATAACTTAAATATAAATAGATACACACCACACACGCACACACACACACACACACACACACACACACACACATATATATATATATATATATATATATATATATATATATAGGTTTACTATCACATATTCATTCGTCTTTGAGATGAATGGAATATGTGCGAAACCCATTTAGCAGAACCAGTGGGGCGATCACCACAATGTCGAAGCTGACAAGAGCGAACGGCCACTGTTGTCAGCTCCAACATTGCGGTGCAGATTGCACTATAGTGGGGATGGGGAAATGTACCCTTATCCTCACTGTAGTGTGATCTCAGAGTTTGTATATATAAGTAGGGGGGTGGGGGGAGGGCGCAGCTCCCCTCATGGGGGGTGCAGGGGGGTTAGATTTGGGCAGATGTGAGCATTTCAGCAAAGTCGACATTCGACATTTCTGAAATGCTCCGTTCGCTATTTTGGTTGGTCGGTGTTCTGATTTCCGACTATTTGTGTCGGCAATTGTCACTTTTGTCTAAATGATGATCGGTCATGTGATAGCAAACCATATATATATATATATATATATATATATTATATATATATATATATATATATATATATATATATATATATATATATATATATATATATATATATATATATATATATATATATATATATATATATATATATATATATATCAGACAGCCTTCTAGATGCTCACGCACACAAAAAACTGCCTGTTCTGTCTACAATAACTATGAATATACCAAAAGCTTGCTCTTTACTGTCACCTGAGTAATATGCAAAAAGTGGTTTTAGGAAATGTATTGTGTTCATAAAAAAGGAATGGGTCTGGTGAATTCACATATTTCTAAAAGGAGTCTAAAAGAAGTCCTTTTTTGAAACTGAAGAAAGAAATACAGTCAAACAAGAATAAACGGCAAGACTAAGCAAAAAGGAAAACAGAATGCTAAAAGACTGTAGGAAAATATGAGTAAAATCAGACACAATAATTGGTGGTACTTTTGCCACATATTGTTAAAAAGCTTTAAAATTTGCAAATGACTAAGCATGTTGTAGCTTAGATTTTTAAGTCTAGCAAAGCACATGATGTGATACCACACAAAATGTTTGTGAAGAAATTAAAAATATAGGAAGACAAGAAGAGGATAACTGGGTAGCTACATGGGTAAAAAGCTGGCTATATAGTAGGACAAAGGTCACATTAAATTGAGTTCACTCAAATGTAAGAATGATGGGGTCAGTGTGACAGCACAGAGGGTCTTTCTTGTGACCAGCACTCACCAGTATCTTCATCAGTATGCTTCCATATACAAGGGTATGAATTTCAGCTGATAAAACAGTGTTAAACTAAGGACCGAATCACAGACATACCCACAACTGCAAAGGTACACAACAAGGCAGTTTGAATGGTATAACATTGGCAAATTAAACTTAATTCACTTCATAAAATGGGCATGAAAAGCTGTCTATACATATTAGTGATTTCCTGTGCAATTGGTGTGCCCCATGTCCAGCAGATGAAAACTAGCTCTCATCAGAATCTTAATAAAGAAATGAGCGCT
The DNA here is from genome assembly GCF_019279795.1 of Protopterus annectens. Lineage (NCBI taxonomy): Eukaryota > Metazoa > Chordata > Ceratodontiformes > Protopteridae > Protopterus > Protopterus annectens. Next base: position 1,268,146,366 of record NC_056726.1, read on the forward strand.
GTTATCTTTTCACAAGGTGTGATTCATACCCCAAAGAAGCATGCAGAAAGACACAGAGACAGACACACGTATACACACAGAAATGCAGGGATAAGCAACCTCCTCAGAAGCATCAAACGATAATGTCTTTGAACAATTCCAAGAATATTTAAGGAACAAAATGAGAAAAGCTTAATAATCGTCCCAGTCGGCCTCCTACTGTGTGGCATGACACTACTGTCACAAAAAAGGGGAAAGAATCCTGTGGTGCTGTTCCAAGAGTACGAATTTCAGGGAAGCATACAGAGATGTATTACAAATCAGAAGCGATGGCAAATCAGAGTCTGGGCTTCATATCAAGGGACTGAATGTCAGAGAAGTAATGGTCTTAACGTCACTGTGCAAAACTCTGCTATGGCCTCATTACCAGTGTTGTGTTCATTCAGTTGTATAAGCCATGCAGAAAGGAGAACGGAAGGGGATTACAGAAGGGCAAGTGAAATGTTTGAGGTACTCTAACAAGTACGATATGAGGGCAGACATCAGGGTACACAAAGTCCTTCTTAATAATAAGGAAATGAGAGGGATTCATGACACAACAGGACTCACCTGAGATAAGGGGGGAGGCAAAGGGTTTAGAGATGACAAAGACAGAAGCAAGAGTCAAATCTGAATGGCACATCAATCGCACTCAGTGTAAAATGGACACAAACAAGTATTTAGTCATGAACATTGTAGTGCACCACTATAACTCTGTCCTGGTGAAACTGGCAGCACAAGAAACAACAGCAAGAATCAAAGGAAAACAGAATGGAGTGGAAGGTCGGGAATGGATAATGGGTCAGCAGGGCATGAGCTAACTGCAACCATTGATTCAAAAGCAAGCCCAAGAGTACTTCACATACTTTATATGTCTGTAAGGTGACCCATCACCCAGTGTAATGACACCACAACTGACAATGTACCTTCACATTCTCTTCAAACTACTTATAAAAAGGAAATGCTGCCAATTCACTATTGAGCCAATGCACAGCTACCCAAATTACCAATATGTTTTTACTAGCCTGAGTCTCAACCTCCTACCTGCAAGCAAATAAAGGTATACAGCAGGAGCGAGTTAACTGAATCAGTGCTCTGTATGCTTCTGTGGATATAGCAAATAATGCATTAGACTAACTTAATTAGGGCGTAAAACATGGCAAAAAATTTGAGCTTTATCCCATCCATTTGGCCCATACTCTTCATAAGTAGACTTTGAATAAATGCGCACCATAACCATGATGGACATCACAGTTTAGGCAGGTGTTCCCATTCATGCAAGACAAAAGAAGATACACTGCTCATCACCTGATCTGTCCTGAAAATTCAGTCAATATGTAATTTCATCAGCAAAAGTATCTACTCCATTCTAAATGCCATGTCGTGCCTTGAACTCCTCCTTGTGAAAGAAGATTCCTCTATATACATCCTACCTGCATGTCACGTGGTAAATAAATGATTTACTTTTCTCCACTCTTAAACTGAGTTATGCCCTTAATTTTCATCTCTATGTCCAAATATCTAATTCATATTCTTAACAAGATAGTGGACCATTTGGGCAGTATTGTAAAATGTTGCAAACTGCAGTTGCCTCACTTTCAAAATAATGCTATTATATATTACATAGAAGGTTTACATATAGGAATAACAAAAACTGTCCATAGTTCATATAACTCTGTACTGTATAGGGATGGGGCTCTGGCTATGACCTAGGTGACCAGGGTTAAATTAGTGGTCCTGGCACTGGACGGGCAGGGAGGAATAAGAGTGTAAGGCTGAAGCCCACTTGCCTTTCTGGGAGGATGGAGGACTGTAAGTTTTGGAGAAACTTATGGAGATATGAGTTCCCTGGGGACTCCACTTTCTGTGCTTCAGGGGAGGAAGTCAGCCCACTGGTGTCAGACATTTAATTTGTGTACCACTTTCCAAATGACGCTGCATTATATTCTTTTGTTTCTGTACATGAGCCAGTGGATATAAATGCACAATTTCAAGCCACAGTCTTTCATCACAATTAATTTTATAATGCGATCATAACTCGATGAAAAATGTCTCATTCCCTCCATCGTAAAATAGCACCACAAATTCTTATCTGAAATCTCCTCAGCTTTACAAGTCATATCAGAATATGAACACAGGCTTCCCATCAAATTATTTCTCCTGACACCTTTGCCTTCTCCACCATTACCTCTCATCCTTTTTTCTACCATTTCTTTCGCTCTGCCTTGCTCTTTCTCTGTCTGTCACTAGAACTGATCCAACTTTGCTGATGCCTCTGCTCAGGCTCTGACTTAGATTTCATGTGGTTAACTTCCTGCCATGCTATTTTATGTAGATGAGCTTTCTTGGCCTTATTTGTCATATTCTATACTCTATTTATACCAGCATTAGTTTCACCTGGTATGTATTTTTCACTCACAAAATACTGTTCCCTTTTCTGAAATCTTTTCAGATATTTAATTACTGTTTGCTGACTGGATTATCTCCACTAAGCGATAGGCTTCCTTTCAGGGACACCTGAAGTGGTATTCATAATGACTATGGGAAATTTGTCCAGGACACCAAAGACCTGCCCCTACTCTTTTTGACAAGTGCCATTGGATCTTTTACTTCCACCTGAGCTACCACCAACTCAGGCAAATAGGACCTCAGTTTAGCATCTCATCTGGAGGATGACAACCCAGTTACAATTCTAATTTTCAATTCATATCAATGTTCCTCCCTATCCTTGAAAAATTCCTCAAAAGCATCTTCTACATTCAACTTACCCTATACATCCAGTAGTACCACTCCCTCTTCCACAAATAGCATGGATTCCAGCCTACTATAGTACCATGACATCCCCCTGGACAATCACAATGCCATGCTACAAAACACAGACAACACTAACATTGCAAGTACCCTTTTTTAACAACCTCACTAAAGCCTTTGATTTGATTGACCACCCTCTTCTCATAAATGCCCTTACAGATATATGGGCCAACAATGACTCCCTGCCGTGTTTCAAAAATTTCCAGGAAAGCAGGCTTCAAAGTAAAAATAGGACCAATATTCTCTGAATCTGCCCAACGACTTAAAAGAATCCTTCAAAGATCCATTCTGTTCACACTTCTGTTCTTCATCTTCATTAGCAAATTGCAATATGACTTGCCCCAGCTGCCAATACTCATTTACACAGGTGACAGATGACAACCATCTACAGTTCAAGCCCTTTTTTAAGTAAAATGCAAGCCCAACTTCAAAATGACCTGCGCTAACTTCAGTATCGGCTACTAAAGCACAAACTTCTAAACCTTACAAAACCAAAATAATGCTTTCAGAAATCCCCACAGACTCCTTAATTGCCCATAAAGAACTTAGCCATTACCATCTTAAACACTTTATAATGGAAACCATGACTTCCTTCAAAAATATAGAACTCTGACTCAATCAACCTCTCACTTTCACACCTACATTGAAAACAACAAAAAAGGTGAGAAATAAACTCCTTATTCTTCTGCGCAAATAGGGGGAAAAATCTCTCCTTTTCTCTCCTCTCCTCTGCAGCCAGTTCAGCAATTGGAAAAGGTGTTCTTTTGACCCAGGGCGCATATGTTCTCCCCATTATCACAGCAACCTCCAAAAGTAACTCCACTAATCTCCAAATAATCTCAACTCAGTCTGTTTGTTCCCAAGCAATGTTCTTCTGTAACAATGCCATAGTCTTATACATTAACAACCTATATGGTCTCCATTAAAAAAAAAAAGAGCTGACCTTCTTTTTGTTACCCAACTCTTCAATTTGCTACACTACCAAATATTTTCTCCTGGCTTTTCTTACAACTTATGCAGCCTTTCAGAAACTCCATTTCTTTCACAACTCCAAGATCTTCCCTCCATTCTATCTGACATGCCTCTCCATATTTTGTCCCACCTTCTGGCAATCTGTTCCTATACCCCTCAGAGACAGTTCTTCTTGGTTCACCTTCAGGAAAGATCTTTTACAAACTTTCAACTAGAAGTTAAGTTTTCCTGTCCTCCAAAAGTTACATCACTTAAGACTCTCTCGTTCCCTTCCTCTCTCACCTTAATGCATTTACCCCACCTTGACCTCACCTTAATGCATTTACCCGACCTTGACTCCAATTTCCTCACTCTGCCACTCTACATAAATATAAATAACACCTTGTTTATTTAGGCATTTTCCAACTTTGAATTACTCCACTACTACAGTATACTACAATTGTCAGTTTTTTTCCACAAACTGGGCTTCACCTTTTTACTGCTTAACATTGTTTGTAATATTTAGTATTTATTCAATGTTTAGGAAATGTGTTTTATGTGATTTCTAATAATTTGTTGTTGGCAATTGTTAATATTTTTCACCCTGAATGTTTGTGCAGATGGTCATTCCTGATACGTGCACTATCCCAGTAAACAAACTTTAATAAATAAATAAGAAAATGTATAACAAAGATCTACAGAATAAACGCTCGATCAGACCAGTAAAAAACGATAATCAGCAAACCAACAAGCAGGTGATAGATCGAACACGGCAGCATACACAGTCTAACTATAAACCGTTTATTAACATAATAGAGGTAAGCGCTTTCACAAAAAATGCTTCATCAGACCTATACGCATAAAAAACAATGGTCTATTATATACTATAAAAAATTTCAAACCAACCAATTACATTACATGCTTGAGTCCAGCTCAACTTCTTAAAGAGACATCACAAACTAAAGTACAACAGAGCTTCAAATCACATAAAAATGCATAACAAAAAAATTTTATCAAACCACATTAAAATATCACATATTCATACATATATAAAAATAAACACAACAATATACATATCAAAGATAATAAATACCTCAGTAAAATAAAAAAATCTATCTTAAAAAAGCTTACAATTGTTATTTTGATAAATAAATGATAGTTTCATAGTTTCATAGTATAGTACTAGGCTATCTGCCCTGGGGCATTTGTAAGCCTAGCCATAGTGATGTGGCATTTGCCACCCCATGAAATGGTACAAAAATGTACAGAATAAATTTAGAATACTGTGTCTAGTAGTGACACAATGAAGGTCCCCTTATATAATAGAATTAGTTTACTGTGCCCCTGTCTAGCAGTGACACAGATGTGACCCCTGGGGTAAAATTACGATCTCCCATCCACTCATCAAGATTCCTCTTGAAGAGAGTCAGTGAGGGGCTCTGCCTAATATGAACTGGGATCTTGTTCCAAAGCATGGGAAGCCTCTGGGTTATGAATCTATCCCTCCAGCATGTCCTATTCATACTTGTGCCGAGGTTTAAGTATTTAGCTCTCGTGGTCCTGATGGACTTTGATTTTTTGAGATGGAGCATGTCCATCAGATCCTGATTGGACATGGCCTTGTACGTCAGGCAGAGATCACCTCTGAGCAGGCGGTATGATACTGAATAGAGCTGAAGTTTCTTTAGTCTGGCAGAATAAGACATATGTTGGAGACCCTTGATATTCTTGGTGAGGTACTTTTGTGGTCTCTCCAGCTGTTGCAAATGCCGGGTGAGGTACATACCAAATGGGGCATTGTACTCAATCATGGGTCTGATGAGGGAGGAATATAGGGGTACAATGACATCCTTGGATCTGGATGTGAATCCCTTCATGATGAGGTGTGCAAGGTAGAATGTTTTTCTAACCACTTTGGCAACGTGGGTATCAAATGAGAGGTCACTGTCGACTTGGGTCCCTAGGTCTCTGATTACTTTTTCAGTACTCAGTGGGTTGCTGTCTATGTGATAATTTGTGGTTACTTTGTTTTTCCCAAAGGGGATGACTATACATTTTTTGGCATTTAGTTTAAGGCCGTGACTCCGGCACCAGTTGTCTGTTTCTGTGAGGCCTTTTTGTAGGATGTGTGTGTCTGCTGGTGTATCGACTATGGCGTCTAGTTTGCAGTCATCTGCAAACTTTGTCAGCCACAGCCTCCCATGTTTGCTTTAACATCTGAGAAATAAATGCCGAACAAGAGGGGTCCCAAGACAGATCCCTGTGGGACACCACTTGTGACTGGATTTGAGTCTGACATTGCTCCGGCGATTTTAACTTTATGGGTTCTGTCCTTTAGCCAGTTTGCAACTCATCTAGTGACATATGGGTTTACATTTAAGCTGTTGAGTTTATCTATGATGCCTGAGTGGGGTATTATGTCGAAGGCCTTAGCCAAGTCCAGGTATGCTGTATGGACTGCTTTGCCCTCGTCAATGGCTCTAGTGACTGTTTCGAAAAAGTCAACCAGGTTTAAAAGGCAGGATCTGCCCTTTACAAAGCCTAACTGGGTGGGGTCAAGTGTCTGTAGGTCCCCTATGTCTCTGTTTATGAGTTCCATAATGATTCTTTCCATAGCTTTGCAGACCAGGCTGGTTAAGCTTATGGGGCAGTAGTTTCCAGGGTCTGCAGAGGCACCCCCCCTTGTAGAGTGGGACCACTGTTGCTGTACGCCAGTGTTCAGGTACATATCCCAAAGTAAGGCTAAGGTTAAATAGCATTTTTATGTGTGGGTTTAGCTCCTCTTAGAGTTCACGTAACACGCAACCCGGGATACCGTCAGGTCCCATTGATGCTGTGTTTTTGCTTTGTTTAGGGCAGTTCTCACTTGGACATCTGAGATGACAGGGAGATTACATTCAGCTGGGATGTGTATGATCTCTACCATCATTTCATATGAGGTGATTTTCTGTGGACTCACCTAGTTGGTCAATGCACATATTGCCACCCACAGAACCCTCGATATACTGTACCTATGATCCTAGGCAACAGATCACTCACAATAGTGTCCACTATTGTGTGTTGCAGATGATGAAGGATATTTCTTTAAACTATAGCTAATGACCACAGCCTGCAGCCCCCAGACAATATCATTGAAGGTGCATAATACTGAACTGTTGTAGATGTGTGTTTGGAGTTATACTAAATATCTAGTAGAACCATACAGTATGCACCAGTGATGTGTACTAAGATATTTGTTGCCAGCACCATTTTATGCAATATGACGTTGCAAAAACATTTATAGCATGGTAATATCACAATATGGTCAGACAGACCTATGGCTCCAGTGGAGAAGGAGTCACATGAGGAGATACTAGTGGAACCTGCTTTAGTGGTACCTCATGTGACATAAGGGCAGCCATGATACACAGCTGTATTGGAATAGAGGCAGGCTCTGGTGCAAAATAAAGGGCCATGAACAGGACAACACAGAACAAAATTGAGGCATGCATTAATACACCCAGGGTATGCATTACAGTGCACTGACAGGCCACAATGCTTATCAGATATTACCATATCCACACATGCCAGCAGTGTGGGTATGGCAACATCAGCATCATTTATATGGGTGGGATGGAGCACTACTATAGGTGGAAAGTTTATGGAAAGTGGAAGTGGTAGCCACACATGTGGCTAGGAGGTTGGGAGGAGTCAGGGATCACATCCTTCATTATTGGAGTGCAGCTTCAATGATGTGAATGCCAGATGGGTATATCATGTGGCCTGCAATATCAGATTGGTGCCATCTTGTCCAATGGATGGTGTATACCTTTGAGAACATGTACTGGTACCATGTTGTGGCCCACATATAAGTATGGTGAAGGAGTAGAAAGTCGATATCTGTGACTCCATAAATAGCCACAGCTGAGAGCTACTCTCAGTAAGCAACAGCAAATGGTATGGTATGGTATAGATTAATGGTATCCTGAGTAGAGTGTTCCATAGCATATTTGGAGGAGCAGCGGCCATGACCATGGGAGTGTCCACACAGAGCAGCAGAAGCAGATTTGCCAGAGGAGACACTGATGCTCCCTGTGGAGTGGTGCATGCCACTTGCATATGCCTGGTTTGTGACCATGCACCATACATTTGCTAGCATGACCATGACTGGCATTTTCCAGTATCCTCATTGATGCACCAATGGTTGTGAAATGGGCCACTACTAATCTCAGTAGTCATGTCTGTTTTAGGTACCTGTACGCCATGTGATTCTGCTTGCATTGCAGAACATTTCATAGTTCCTGAAAGCCATGCAACATATTCAACATTGCTAACATCATGTGCATAATGACTGTTTCTGTAACAATGCCCTGCACATCTCATTGAATCCAGGTCAGGGAGTGTCCTGCAGTCATGGTGAAAATGGCCATCTATATGCCTCTCACCTATGGTGGAGTATCACAGCTCAGAGGCAATGCGGCTCATTGATTCCATCTGTGGTTAGAGCTCCTGTATAACATGAGTGAGACTAACATGTACAGGGCATTTAGTGGTAATACATGAGATGCCAGGGGTTCATCTTGCTCCTCCAACATAATGTCAGCTGTGAGTGACCTGTGTCTGCTCTCCAAATTTAGTCTTGTTGACTGCACCAGTGTGTCTTCAGACTGTACCATGTGCATGGTGTCATCATCATCATCATCATCAGCCACAGGTGACACATTGACATAAAGCATGCTCTGACCTCTTGGGCTGGATCATCTTTCAGTGGGACCTGTGAAAACATAAAAATAATATACCCGTGGCAATGCTGTATCATAGATTGTCACTCCCTCCAACATGTACTACATGGACTGCTACATTCTGATTATTAACCAACCGTATAAGTACCTTGTGTTATAGGTTGTTGTGGTTGCAGCCCTGATGTACTTGGATAATAGATATGCATTTGTTCTGATGACTAAGCCATTAACACCAGTGGGTGTGCAGCACAGGTATGCATACATATTCTGATGAGTAAATAAGTCATAGTAGTGAATCACTGTACTACACTAATGGAACATGCTAGCACTAACCTGGTGTCTTCCCAATGGGCACCTGAGTGGTTGTCACCAGCCCAGCTCCTACATCTAAGCCACCTCCAGATATGAGGGTTATCTCACTTGCCCCTGACATAAAAAACAGGAAATCTTCCACTTGTGTGAGGTACCAATATGTTGGTGTTCCATCTCCTGTCATTGACCTATCACTGGCAATATCCTGGGCCTTGGTCTGGGCAAATATTGTCATATTGGTCACCCTGTGATGCACCTGTACTTCTGTCTGATTATGCCCACCAACAGCACTGATGTTTTTCCATCACTCTATGACATACCTGGTCCTGGACCACCATGTCTGCTTTACCCTTCTCAAGGATGCACATACCATATGTGCATATGGCCTGTAGTAGCATCTCTCTCTCTCTCTCTCTCTCTCTCTCTCTCCAATGTGATGAAGTTTTCCAGCTGTTGCTATTCTCACAGTCCCATGATAACATGTGTACAGTACACACACAGATTACATACAGCTCAGTGTTTATATATATATGATTGTTTTTGTCAGTCAGCAATGTCTCATCACTGTTCCCTTCCCCATTCAGTCTTCTAATATACTGTCACCAAGCCAACACTATGTCATACTGATTGGTCTATATTAGAACACCGAACATTCAAAATTTCGAGTGTTCTAATATCGACCCGCTGAAAATATCGAAGAAACAGAAAACCAAATTTTTTCCTAGGGAAAGAATTTGGTTGTCCATTTCTGTTGCTTCGGTATTTTCAGCGTTGTGGTGGAAAGTTACAGGTCAGGTTCAGGTAAGTGTGCGATTGTGTGGATGTGAGGGCTAGGGTGGGTTAGGTGAGTTAGGGTTAGGGCTCGGGTCAGGTAAGTGTGCGATTGTGTGGACATGAGGTTTAGGGCTGGGTAGGTGAGTTAGGGTTAGGGCACGGGTGAGGTGACTGTGCGATAGTGACAGACCTTAGGGTTAGGGTTTGGGTTAAGGTAAGTGGATAGTTAGTGGTGTATGTATAGTTTAGTGTAGGGTTAGGTGTAAGAGTTTAGGTGTATGTGTGTGGATTGCTGTTTGTTTGGTGTGCTTGCATTGTGTGTATGTGTTTTGGAACAGCATTTTTTTTTCCCTAGGAAAAAATTCACTGTTCTGAATGTTCGATGCTTTAAATTTTCGATTCATAGGGTTCGATATTAGAACACTCGACATTTTGAATGTTCGGTGTTCTAATATAGACCCCATACTGATATATAGCCCACCTTATCATGAAAGGGTTCACATCTAGATCAAGAGAGGTCATTGTGCCCCTTTACTCGTCAGGCCCATAATTGAATACAATGCCCCATTTGGGATGTACCTTACCCAACACCTGCGGCAACTGGAAAGACCCCAAAAGTACCTCACCAAGAGGATCAAGGGACTCAAACAGATGCCATACGCAGTTAGGCTAAAGAAACTTCAGCTCTACTCAGTTGCTTACCGCCTACTCAGAGGCAATCTGTGCCTGACGTATAAAGCCATGTCCAACCCAGAATTAATGTACATGCTCCACCTCAGGAAATCCAAATCCCTTAGAGCTACACGCTCCAGTGACTTAAACCTCAGCACAGAAATAAACAGGATATGCTGGAGGGACAGATTCATATCCCAGAGGCTCCCCTCACTCTGGAACAAAATCCCAATCCATGTTAGGCAGAGTCCCTCAATGACCCTCTTCAAGAGAAATCTTGACAAGTGGATGAGAGATCGTAGGTTTACCCCTAGCATCTCTTCTGTGTTCCTACTAGACAGAGGCACAGTAAACTAACCTCAAAAGGGCTATCTTCTGTGGTCTACTATGCAGAGGCACAGTCAACTAATCTAAAAGGGTGGCGAAAGCCAAACACACTCTGGCTAGGCTTATGAATGCTCTAGGGCAGATAGCCTAGTATCAACCTATGTACCTATGAACCTATGAACAAGGGACTGTACTGTCAGGGGATGCTGTGGCCTACGTAGAGGAGGCCTTATGTCCACCATAACATGTCTTTTGTCTGTGTGCATAGGGTACACTGTGGCCCACCTTACACAGCCAGACAGTTTGACCTTGTTTTCTATTCTTTTTAAGGCTGAGCCCCCTCCACAGTAGCACTGCAAACTCTTGTGACCTTCTGCTCTGTTTTCTTTTGACAGGGTGTACCCCCAAAATATAACAGTCTCCTGTTAAATGCTGTTCTATATTACCCCACACACTGCCCTGCTCAGTATCTATTCCTCTTATATCCCTGGATTACAAGAGCATAAGGGATTAACTAGGCTAATGGCTCTTGAACCTTTTTAAGCTAGCCATTCATATCTCAATTTTCCCAATTATCAATTCTCACAAGCTAGAATGACTTTGGTATAAGCCTGTGCCTTAGGGCATCTACAAGCTGCCCCTGCCTATAAGGGACACAAACAACAAGCTAGGGGTGACCTTGTGATTTCACATCCATTTGTCCAAACTGTATATGAATAAGCTTAGGGATAAGTTCTACGTCTCATGAATAAGGAGTCTGTTCCATTGAAGTGGTGATCACTGAGATACACATCTGCCCCTCCAACATGTTTTATTTACGTCACAGGCAAGGTTTAGAACATTAGATCAAGTAATTCTAATACCTTTGTTTTGTGAATATATAGCAGATTCCTCAGGACTGGATCAGAGAATGCCATGAAGGTTAAGCTATATCACCCTTCAGTAATCTGTAGAGGACCGGCTACAGGGGCAGGGCTTTGAGGATGTCCTCACAGGGCATTTTATTTACATCCTTTATGTTTTTAGTGAGGAGCCTCTAAGTTTGCTCCAGCTGTCACAAATGCCTGGTGAAGTACATGCCAAATGGTGCGTTGTACTCAATTATTGGTCTAATTAGGGTGGAGTGTGGTGGGAATATGATCTCCTTATTTCTTAATGTCATGCCCTTACTTATAAGTTGTGCCACATAACAGGATTTTCTCACCACCTTGGACACATGGTGATCAAAGTTCAGGTTACTGTCAAACTATGTTCTCAACCACTGTGTCTACTCTTAATATTATCATTGTTGTAATTTGCAAGGTTGGTCATGTTCCCAATGTGTATAATTATACATTTGTTTGCATTGAGTTTTTGTTCATGGCTCTGGTCTAGTTATTTGTCTGTGACAGACCTTCCTGGTTATCTGCATCTTTTGGGGATTCACTGATTGCACCCAGCTTGCTGTCATCATCAAATCTGGCCAGCTAAAGGTTATTTACATTTGCCTTGCCTTCAGATAAGTATATTCTGAACAGGAGATGTCCCAGCACTGAGCCCCGTGGGACACCACTAATGACAGGCCTCTTGGCCAGCCATGTGTCTTCTTGTGCAACTGATAGAGCTACATGGACAGTCAGCCCCGGCCATCAGGCAATGGGAGGTTGTACCTGCCCATGTTGTCAACCATGACGTGAGTGATACCTGTGAGGGTTCCTGTCTGTGAGGGTCAGGTAGGCTGTTTATACCCCATCCCATCCCTCATCATGGCATTTTCCCTTCCTTATTTGTCTCTACCCATTTCATCTTTCTGTTCCGATCCTCCATATGACTAGTTGTCCACCCTCTGCCTGTTTATGTCTCTTCACTGCCCCCTTGTGTCAATATTCCTCTGTCACTTTCGCATGACTCTTTGTCTGGACCTGCTTTCTTAACTATACCCTTGTTACACCCCCCACACTTGCTCCTTGTCACATTCCCCTCTACCCTGTTTAAAAAAATAGAAAATCTGAATCTGTCTTAGAAAAATGCTCTCCACCCTGACCACCTATCTATCCTTTGTTCTTACCTTCTTTGTGTTGCTCTGCTTGCTCTTCCCGATTTCTGACTTTTCCCCCGATTTCTGACTTTGCTATCACTCCTATATTACCCATTTATATGATGCAATATCCTTGCATTTTGCTGTGGTGGACTTGTTTGAGCTGCTGTCAATGTTCTTGTTTCAGTTATAAGGCACTTCGTTACATTTATGAACATGGATACCATCTGACATTGCACCTTCTTGAGGCTTTTCCTTTGCCCACTTGACCATGCATATCATGGCCACTCAAGCAGCTGCCTTGATATTTTAATATGTAGCCCTTTCCCCAGGATGATGGTGTTATGTAGGAAATTAATTATACATAATGAACATCAGGTCACATTGTCTTAAATCATCTCTGTTATTTAGCGCAGTGCAGAAGTGTTATGATGTTGTTAGAATTCATGTGTATGTGTATGTGTGTGTGGGGGGGGGGGGTGACCACATCTGCATGCTCATGTATGTGTACCTCTCAACTGTCTAGATTTTCACAGAATGTCCAGATTTATACCTTATATTTGTGGTTTGCTCAGACCTCTCAACATCTTTGCAGAAAAAATCTGGACAAACCTAAAATAATGGGGTTCAAATGCTCAAACAGATTTTATAAACGTAGAAAGTTAATACAGTAATAGTTATTTTGTATTAGCATGCATTTTTTGAAAGATATAGAGTCTGAAACTCAAATGCACGTCATTATTTTGAGACATCAGTCCAGGAAACCACACGTTTTCTGAGGAACAAAACAAAAATGTGACACATAATCTGTGCATTCTGTGAAAATACGAACAGTTGTGAGATATGAGTCAGTTCCTCATAAAATTTCTGGTTTACCCGCAAATCATTGAGGATTGAAGTCAGTAAATGTGTGTGTGTGTGTGTGTGTGTGTGTGTGTGTGTGTGTGTGTGTGTGTGTGTGTGTGTGTGTGTGTGTGTGTGTGAGTATGTGTGCATGTGGGCTTTCTTATTAAAACATTATTTGTCTTATACATGTAGTCTGTGCATTTCCTATACTGTAAATTCATTTATATCTTTAAATTTATCAGTCTGCAGGCATAAGATTAATGACTACAGCACAGTATGTCAAAAATGGTTTGTTACAAGAATGTGATAAAACAATCTGTAAATGCAGTAATGAAATCCTAGAAGACACTGTGCTCGTTTCTGCCAGCTATTGCATGCACTTTCCACTAGTACTTTTCTGCAACACCCACACAAGTCAGCAACTTGTCAGAGAGAACACCTCCCATCCGTTTATAGGAACATGAATGCTGCCTTGACTGAATGGTTCTCTGTACAAGATAATGCTTCCTAAAGTGTCCTGTGCTAGACATGGTAAAATGGCCGAGCTACACAGCGCTCTCAGAAGATGATGCTGCGCTGAATTGCTGGTCAATGAACTGATACATTTTAAAGAAAGATATAATGGCTTGCAGACGCCTGTGGATCAGATCCTGAGGCAGCACATATTGTCATGCTTTTAACAAGGCCATAATTCTTTGGTTCTCTCTTACGTGTAGTATTTATTTACTTTTACTTGGTAATTAACTAAGTTGGTTTTGTATCTTTATTATTTAGCGCCAGATAAATACAAATAAAAAAGATGTGTAGTGGCACAAGAGAGAGATATATTTCCTTTCAGTTCATAAACAAAAAAAAATAATGCATATCAATTAACAAAGCATAAATACAAAAAATCATGACTTTATAATATTGTGTATAGTATACAAGCAAGACCAAATGTTTTCCTTATCATCAGCCTTACCAAAGACCATACTAAATATCTCGTTTGTTTGTTTTTTCCATTTCCCCTAATTTTCTATATAGCTGTTTGGTTGCATTATGCAAGATTGAAGATCAAGGCAAGACTGAGAGAATATTCAGGAGTTTACTGATATTCTGCTAAAAATATTTTCATCACTTGTCTCCTGAATCTTTCATCTCCATAAAAACAAGAACGACTAGTAATTGTGAATTCCAACTAAAAAAAAAATTAAAAAACATGAAAGTGTGATTGATCAAGAAAATAGCAATAATTTCCAAAAATGAACTGGAGGACCATTCTAGCACTTTGCCCTTGAACTCCCCCCCCCCCCCGTACCTCCTATGCCAGGTTCTGTGCTATCCACACTCCTACTACATGCATATCTTTATCAATATATCTATAATACAGTAGAAATATACAGTGTATATATATATATATATATATATATATATATATATATATATATATATATATATATATATATATAACAGTCCAAAACCAGTCCAGCACTGTATAATATATCCACAAATTAGTAATGACAGCCGTTTTTGAAGGAGAGCTTTATTTTAAGCCATGCGGTCACCCCACATATATATATATATATATATATATATATATATATACTTCAAAGGAGGAGGGCAGTGGAATTGTTTTGCTTCCAGTGACATGGTTAGGTGAGTGTATAAAATAAAATCTCAGACATGAACAAACAAATTACCAACATAGCTGATAAAAAAAAAAAAAAAAAACAGCCTGGGAGTGGGACTAGAGTTTGTTTAGGTATTACGTAGGGTTAGTAAACCAGAAATTCAGAAAGATTTTATTTAATCCTACTAATGAATCCTGAATCAGAGGCAGAACACTGTAGATCGCTGTCTTTATTCATGAACAAATCATATGTTTATAAAAAACGTAGATCAAAAGTAATGAGGGAAATGCAAAATATCTCGAATGGGTTTAAGTATTCCTGCCACTGTATGCATACAGAAACAAACCTGTGGCACTCATTTGAATTGTGTTTGTTTTGTTTTTATATAAATGTCATTCATAAGACACAAATGACTGCAGGTGCTTTAGCTCCCATACAACACAGTGAAAAGATAGAACAGATCTGGTTGAAGGACATGCTTGTGAGAATGTTCCTGTTCACTTCGGTTTGTTTTTAACACAGGCAGTACAGCAGATGGTAAATATATGTATCTTTATATAGATATATGATCTATATGATATATGTATCTGTATCTACTACAACAAAATAGCAAAAGTTGCTACTTATTCACCATTTAACTCCCACTACTGCCTATCCCTTAGAAAACTACTCAGCTAGAATTATCAAATCTTATTATTTTTAACCAACTTATCTTGGCCCACCAAATTCTCTAACACCCAAATAAAACCTCTTTCCCGCAAGGACTCCTTCACCACTATACAAGCAGTCGACCACTACAAAGTACCAGTAAGGCACTGATTGACATAACTACAAGCAAATATAACTCTGGGGACTCTCTACATTCTACTACTGTAGCTAAAGCCTGGAATGCTCTCCCATTTAACATCTGGTCAATAAAAAACACACGTGACTGTAACCACCTTTTTAAGGCACATTTAAATAATTCTTGGTCCTGCCCTTGTATTGGCTCTGGATAACTTTTACATTTCCTCCTAAACTCATCTCCTTTTCTCCTATCTTCCTCCTTCACTTTACTGGTCTTTATTCTTTTACTATTTCTGCTTTACATGTTTTCCCTTTCAGTTCACTGTTTTATTCTGCTGCTTCCACTTATTTCTCCATCATATACCTTCACTATCAATCACCAATTGAAATTTTTTATCTAATAATATTCCACTGAGTCTTTCTGTTTTTCTGCTACTGTCTTGTTTTATATCAGACAATCTCTAGTTGTGTGTCTTCTTTCTGTTTCCTAATTATTATTATAATATGTCTTAGATATCCATTTTACTTCATATGTTGTCTTATTTAATTTTTACTCTCTATCTTTACTTGTTTAGTATTTTATCTATATGCACCCTATTCTTCCTATCTTGTTTGCCACCGTCTTTCTTTAATTTTATTTAATGCTGTTTGTAATGCTGTTTGATCTGTTTGATTTTATTGTAAATTTCTATGAACTCTGTTTGGAGATTTTCTCTTCAGGCCTCTGCTGCAAACAGGCAATCTTGCCTAGTCGGACTTAAACTGGTGAACAAATGTAAAATAAAATAAATAAATAATAAATAAATGTAGGAGAGTGAGTGACTTTATATGGGTTGAGTTCACATACAGACAATTCAGTTCTGCAAGTAGCAGAGAATGTGAAATGGATCATCAAAGAGCTCATAACTAGTTTATATAGCTACTTCATGCTACAAGGACAGTGCCTGTTCAATCACTATTTCAGTATGCAGGTTCAATCACCTCTACGTAGCATTCTTGTTGTGCTTCACCCTGTATCTGGTCTACATACAGCTGAATAAAAACCTTTGCTGTCAAATTTATTTTTCCCTAATAATATAAGAAATTGTGCAATGTTTATGGAAAACATTGCAGTTTTTTCCTTGCTGGTACCTCCAGTAGCAGAGCTGTATTAATGCTCTTTTTCTTCATTATAAGAATAATGCAGACTTCAGTGATGACGTTAGTTTCAAGAAAAGAACATGCAGGAAACTGTCAGTAGACATTTCCGCACCATGGCTGCATCTCACCTCAATGTGTAACTTTTGTTGTAGTGTAGCTAGTCCTTTACCATCCTCGTGATAACACTGAAAATAGTGATGCACACCACTGAAAAGTACATGTAATATGCCCACCTACTTCGACACATTGAAATGACACTTCTATGAATTTTACTTACCTGACTCCACTTCTCCAAAACGTCATTAAACCGAAAGCACAGACTGCCGAAATGTCCTTGTGAAAGGAACCACTTGGCCACCATTGTGAACATTGCTTCTTTCTTTAGTGTACTGCAATCTAGGAGTTGGCATATTTAAGTAGGGGGGTGTGGGGGCAAAGGTGGGTTTAGTTTTAGTCCATTGAGGTGTTTTTCTATGGTGGCCAAGTGGCTCCTTTCACAGGGAAAGGATTTAAGCAGACCATGCTTTCAGTTTAATGATGTTTCGGAGAAGTGGAGTCAGGTAAGTAAAATTTGAAGAAGTGTAATTTCGATAGGTCAAAGTAGACCTGTAATATACACATATCCAAGTTATGCATGATACACCTGCAGTCAACTGCATAGACCAAAATATTTAACCTTTCAGTACCATGTAAAGCAAGCTCTATCTATAAAAGAAAATGAATAATTTAAACAAATTCAGATACTTTAAAGAAGTTTAAAGGACCAAGGGAAGCTCTGCATCAAGACTCTTTCTCAAAGAAGTATGAATGCCCATCCTGCTGTGTACGAACCATGATCATACAGAAAGGAGTATAACAACATAGTCACTCTGGTCAGGTAGCAAAAACAATAACTTATAAATTTATACCTCTTGTAGTCATGTGTAATATGCAATATGTGTATACGTAATATGTAATATGTGTCTGACTCCTTTAAGTCAATGTACTTTCTCTTGCCTGGTTTCAAGATCCAGTTTGAATCTACATTTACAAGCTGCTAGAAGTTGTGCTCCTTTTTGGAATAAAATCCAAACTGTACATAAACTGCCATTGTTTAGAATATACATTTCTATCCTTTGGCTTTCCTACTCTTCATCAAGTGCAAACTAAAACAGGCTCTGACTAACTGAATTCAACTTAGCAAAGTTGATCTCCTCAAGCATGGCTTTTTTCTTGAGTTGAAGTCCCAACCAGTTGTGCCCATCAAGTTAAAAGTCAGCCCATGCCTTAACGTTTATTCTTTTCCATCATGCATACAATTTCTGGGATTTATATATTGGCCACACACACTTAAACTTGTGCTTGAAAGGCATCTTTAGAAACAAAAATCTCAAAATGGCTACAATGGTAGGATATTTTTTGTCACCAAAATGTAAAGTTATTATGAGGTATTACCTACTTTTGTTTGAAGTGTAACTGAAAATACACAAGCAAATGAACTCTGAGTAGAAATGTATAGGTAATAAGACATTTTAATTTATTCAGAAAACCCTGATAAATATTTGAAGAGCTGGTTGACTTACAAAAAAGGCATTTTATCTCAAAGCCAAGAATTATAGTAAAGTATTTCATATTTAATTTTGGCAATAAGAAACCTGCTACGTTATTCACTGCATATGGAACTGAAGAATTTTCAAAACTGATTCATGAAGAATTTGTAAGAAATATGATAATAAAAATAATACTAATAATAATAATAATAGTAATAATAGTAACATTAAGATAAGGTTGCTGGATGAGAAAGACAAATTTGGAAACAGTGCTTGAAATAGATCATGTGCAAGAAAGGGCTTAATAAAATGTGTTAGATTGGCATTATAATATAATGGATCTTCTAGGAGAAAAGCAGAGGTGCTGATATTTTATTTTTATTTTTACGTGAGAAAGCTGACTAGACATCAGTTCTTTTCAAGGGTGACATGGAAACACTGTTTAGTTAAGTTTCAGCTCTTGAGTTATACAATGCAGTGATTGAGGGGATCAGACCCAGCACTCCAGGATATAAGTTCACTTAGCTCTGCACTACATACATAAATAAATATGATATAGTAGCGTACAAGTTAAACAGAAAATATCCGCAAATCCTGTAAAGCATATTTTAAATATGTTAACAATATGATAGAATCATTATCAACAGGGCTGCATATTTAAACAAAAATGTTATAAATGTGAACTGTTTGGTCACATTGTGAAAGTCTGCAGAATGTTATATAACCTGGAGAAAGCAGACATTACAGAAGTGTCTCCTATCATGTCTACATTACAATTTAGTGATGAAAAGGTGTTGCCTAAAGTATACATGTGATGCAGTATCACTGCAATAAAAAATGCAGACTATGCAAATTTACACAGTGATGTAAAAGTTATGGAATTGAAGACCCTAACAAAGGGACAAAATCATACAAAGGATACATGGTAGCTGTCCTGGACATCACTCAAGTTCAGCTGCATTTAAAAAAACAACCTTTGATTGACACTGCCAAGTCACTCAGAGGATCTTTTGGAGCAGGTGAAATGTGTTTAGTTTTCTGCTTCTTTTTGAGTGGGATGTCAGCCTTGAAAAGTTTGCAGGATCTGACCCCTGACAACACTCTATAATGGTAGATAGAAACTCTTCCCACACAACAAACTGAGGAACACCCCTAAGCCCTTCTGTAATAACCAACCACAGTTCCCTCAAAATCCAAAGCAGACATCTGCAAAACCTCCATAGACATGGTGTGAAGTTGGATCCATGCCCACCTCCAAAGCGGTCATGGCAGAGGAATTGGAGAAAGAAACCAGATGATCCAGATGAAACCAGATGAAGCTTTCACCAGCCTTGAGAAAGAGATCTGGTGGAGGTGGTATAGCCAAAGAATCAGACCAAGCATTCTTTTATTTTTTCTTCCCAAACAGCTGACCCTCAGGCCAGGAAGATACTTCCATGGAATCTTTAGCGAACAGTTTAAGTTATTGGTTCTCTAAATAAATCACAAGTGAAGAAAGCCAACTTTGCAACATCTTAGGATTGAAAGCTTGACAAATCTCACAAGACCTATGGTCGTAGAAGCACCTAAACAGAACAAATGCTGCTCATGATGATCTTTATGTGGAATCTGTCTCCTGCACTGGCATTTTTCTTTTCTGGATGACATGAAACCCAACAACCGAAAACAAAGCAAAATGAAGATAAGCAAATCAAAAAATAACGGGGAACTTATCTGTATGAGACAGAAACCAGCAGATGAATGAGCGTTCAGACCGACTATCAAAGATGGTGTTTGGACTAATGGCAATGAAGTTCTGAGCATGGTTATGTCTGGACAGCACATTTATACCCTACTCCATGCATGGGGAACATACATGTGACACATGGTGTACCCATTAGAACCTAAAGACTTTTGTATACTGGCCAGACATCAGGCTGCCCTTGGTGTGGGATCACAATTGTAAAGAATACTGCAATAATGATATGGAAGAGCATCTGAAAACAGAGCCATTGCCTCCAATCCTGGTGCCCTGCACCTTTCCTTGATCTAGTTTTTCTTTCTTTCTTTCTTTCTGAGTTGAGCATATTCTGTTTTCTACCATAAATGCACTAAGGCAATTTTCTGCTGACCACTGGGTTAACCTGAACACTACAGCCAGGGGTAAAAGATATTTCCACTGCACAGTGGTGCTAAAGGTTTTTTTTTCACTTTTATATTGAGAGAGAGAGAGAGAGAGAGACTGTGATATTTTTAGTCAGTAAGCACTTTCACTTTCTTGCAAATTATTTTTTTATTCTTATTGGAATAAAATACAACTGGCTTAACTTTTGCCAAAAGAATAAGTAGTGAGGAATAGCATTACACATTAAGTTTATAATGAAACAAAAAGTTCAGTTTATTTGTTGTTTGCAGCTACAACTTAAAAGAGGTGTACAAGATTATCCACATATTTTAACAGTCTCTCCCAGCTGCAACTTCATGAAGGAGCATGGGTTTTTGGAAAACAGTCATTATTGCTCAAAACAAATCTTAAAAGTCATTAATCACCGTTTCTATAATAAAACAATTGGATGTCAAAATCCCTATGTTACAACACAGGTAATCTGGAAATACTCAGCTACCAGAGAGCTCCACTGTAATTGGGAATATTCTAATGGATTTCCACATCACAGCCAATAGCCTTGGTCTTGGGCAATCTCTCTAAGGTTCAGAGGACCCCTGTTATCATGTACCTGTATTCTCTTTATGCCAGGGTAACACTTAGACACATTCTCACGTGGAAATTGGCATTCAATCCCCATTTGTCTGCTTTGATAACTCTACTCCCATATCAGTGTTCCAAAAGCTGTCATTTATTTATTTACTTTGTCTAGGCTGGTGGGCTGGTCCATAGACAATTTTCAGCCACCCACTGGTTGACCTTAAACTGGTGTCAAGGTACTAAGCTAAGCTGACGTTGCTTGCTTTGCCTTACCTACTGGGCAATTACTTGGTGGGGTCACCACTCTATGTTACTATATACACGTAAACACACAAATTTATTTATTTAGTTGACATTTGTTAACTGGGCAGGTGATCTCACCCCAGGACTATTTTCAGACTGACCTAGACCATTTGTCATAGCATAACAGAAATGAACATAGAATCACACACATAAACATTTGGAGAGAGGTATATTAATCTAAACAAATGAAAGATCAACACATACAACAATACAATAAATTAATTTTAGTTAATTTTTGGGGTTTTATAGTTACAAGGCAGGCTGTAAGTATTTTGTATTCTGTAAGTCTTCAAATCATGCATTATTAGCCTGACTCTGCAGTACAATGGGGATGGAGCCCTAACTGAAACTCAAGTGACCAGGGTTTGATTACCAACCCTAGCACTGGAGGAGCCAGGCAGGGAGGGAGGGAGGGAGAGGACTGAAGGAGCATGGCCTACTCTCCTCTCTTGGGGGGGTCAGATGCTTGCAAAGCACATATGGAAGTGCAATTCCCCTTGTGGAATACAGGAAACATCTTCCCATTGGGGGTGGAGCTGTTTTCTGCCAACATTCCTTGAATATGTGAGGGATAACCAATACAGTCAGTTATTGCATAGCCCCCTTCTGCTTAGTCAAGTGTATGTGAGGAGATAGGGCCATACAATGAAAAAACTCTGCCTTGATGGTTGTCTAAATTATAACCCCTCCCAATTAATTCTCACCTCAGTGATAGAGAATAAATGGGTTGATTGACTGGGAGGAGCTGGTGATTGACAAGCAGCTGCAAAAAAAAAAAAAAAAAAAAAAAAAATCATACATACTGATGTAGTCCACAAA
Source organism: Protopterus annectens (assembly GCF_019279795.1). NCBI lineage: Eukaryota > Metazoa > Chordata > Ceratodontiformes > Protopteridae > Protopterus > Protopterus annectens. The sequence continues at coordinate 1,268,168,685 of NC_056726.1, forward strand.
TAAATTCTAAGTTATTTCCCTATTCTGTTTATAGCAGTCATCAATAAAAAAACAGTAACATTTACAAGCTCATGAAATCAGCTGCATTACTAACTATTTATAACTTTGTATAGTATATATAAGATAGAATTATAGTTATATTCATGGATAAATTAATAAACAATTATAATAAACTCAAAAATTTACAGTATCCTCTGTGAGCTGGAAGCATGTCCAGGAGCCACAAAGCAATTACAGTTGAAAGCTCACTTCGTTGCTGAATATATGTGTTTTCCAAATTATATTAGCTTTTGGATTTTCTTAATTTTATTTTTTGCTGAGTAGCAGCAAGATGAGATTATATTGCAAAATGCTTTTTCTGTTATTATTAGTGTGAAGGACAACTTTTGGGTAAGCCTCTTGTCCTGATATCATAAAGAGTGGGTCACATTTCTTATTCAGGGTAAGGTACTTAGGGTAAGTTACTTAGGGTCAGTACCTTCAGTGAAGTATTTAAAGTTTATTGTACTTAGCAGTGTTGCACTAACAGTCACTGGGAGCCATTTGGCTTTATGTAGAGTGAAAGAGTGGCATTTAGGACTTTGAGAAAAGTATACAAACTGGAGAACTTTATTCTTAGTAGACTGAATTAAGGGGATATTATGAGTGGAAAACAGTGCAATTAAAGAAAGAACATCTTCAGAACTGGGCAATTGGACAGTTACTGAAATTGCTTTGCTAACTTCCATAATAAGTACATTAGCACTCCAAATGCCAAGTGCTGACAAGGCAAAAAAAATAAACCCAGGAGAAGAGCGAATCTTGAAAAATCACTTTTTTCCTTAAAACATCTTTTTGCAAGAGGGCAAGCCTCCTACACCCTTCAGACTTATATATATCAACACCGAGTTTGCCATACCTATGAGAAAAGGGAATATTTTAACAAATGGCATCTCAGACTTAGTATATGCAAGTCTATTCTTTTGGCCATTCAGTCTCCGCATTTCAGGACATGCTGTAGCAGGTCCCAACATTTCAGGTGGTTACCATTTTGGATATTCTAAGATGAACAAGTGTCTGCTTACATGAGTTTTGGATTGTATACTAAGTTGTGGTTAAAAATCTGCCCAAGATAATATTTGTTTTCCTAGAGTTCAAAGTGAGAATCTAGTTGGACCTTCAATGGTTAAAGAAGGAGTTGCTGACATCTCTTGAGATGTACTAAACATTATCACAGTGGCTTTTTTTGTATTGATAGCTAATTTGCTATTAGCAAGCTATTTCCACTGAAGTCATCTTGTAAATAATTATTCAGGGTTTTTGGATTCTTAAGTGATCAGGTAATAGCTATACCATCTGTATATAGTGTACAATTTACAATTTAAGAGTGGAAGGTCCTAAAGGAGTTCATTTGTAAACAGAGAGAAAAGTAGAAGTCCAAGTACTGATCCTTGTGAAACACCTCTGTTAACAGTGCCTGACTCAGAAATAGACACTTTACCGCAGTATGACTTTATGTGAGAAGTCCTAAGAGGCAAGTCTTGGTAACAGGTGTGACATCCCCACTCTGGGCCAGTAATCAAGGAGCCTGAATCCTCACCACTGACACTGGAGAGGGACATTCACTTGGAATACAAATGGATACACTCAGTATTTCTAGATGCAGATCTCTCTGCATCAAGCACAATTCCCCTTAAGACCACACAGGGAATACACTCAGTCCAGAGCCTGGATCTCTCTATCTGTCTCCCTCCAGGTCCCCAATAAGACTCCCACTGGTACAGATGTAAGGCTAGGTCTTTAGCCCAGTGTCCAAGCCAAGTGCTCCACCATCCTTTGTGTGAAACCAGTGCTTCATGTTCCTGCCCCAAGTAGATGACAGATATACTCTTTGAGATTGAATTTTCACACGCACACACACACACACACACACACACACACACACACACACACACACACACACACACACACACACACACACACACACACACACACACACACACACACACACACACACCTGGGAAAGGCTGGCACAGACTATCAGCTCTACCAACTTTGCCCAGACTATAAGGTAGTTTCACTGCCACCAATCAGTTACTATAAGGTTCTTAAAAGGGTACCCAATTATACTGAGTGAAATTAATATTAATGCAAATGGTAATGTTGACCAAACAGCGAGGCTTTCAGGAGTGGCCAGAGTTATCACCAAATAAATATATGCAAATACTCTCAAAACTTAAATATTTTTCTGAAAGGACCAGTCACAATGAGAAGTTTAAATATATTTAATAATAAATATTAAAATAACTAAATATTTATTTACAGTAAACACCAGAGTTTCAGACACAGGGAATATTAAAACTATCACAGATGGAAAGTTTCACACAGTTATATAAAAAACAGTGTTTCGCTACTCTCACTTTAAATTCATGATTAACTAAAATAATTGCTGTTCTTACTTACTGAATAGAGCAAGGCAAGATGATGTGGGTGGTCCTTATTGTCAGATCCAAGACAAAATACAGAACGCTCCTGAAACTTCATTCACCTCTAATATTAAAACATTATTTCTGTACAGAATGACATTACATGCATTTGGTTATCTGACTTCTGGTTCCCACACTATTACTCACACTAGAAGCTGCCAGGGATTAGCACCTGCATGTTACCATACACACAGATAGAGCATTGCTCAGATGTGGTGCAGCTGCTGGAAGTCATAAAAACATAAGCCCATTCCATTCTTCCTACAGGAGCTACAACCTATTCTCCAGTACAGACATTGTGTATTTGTCTCCATTCAAAACTGTGGAATAACATCTTTATGGCTTAACCCAAAAAGTAATTTAATTTCAATAATATGTTTTCAAAGGCAGGTGGCTTAACCTCTTCCCTTCCTGTATATGCTATTACAATGTATGAATTTAATTCAGTTACAATAATGCATTTACATTTCATTTCCTTCCAGCAGGCCACACTGTTGATACATTTTAATACAAGTAAACCTCACAAATTAATTTTCAGCACAAGTATCTGTACAAATCAGTTTGATATGCAAATGACATATTATTTACAAAATTCCAGCTAGCTGTGCTGGCATAAGTATACATCCACTGCACTAATTCTCCTGGCATGGCTGGTAGTACCTCCTATTATCATGAACAGCTTGGAGGGCTGTACATAAATTATAGCATATTGTACATGTCTTCCACATTGAAGTAGATTTGATAAGACAGTGAATACATTTCAGACATGATTTTAATTTCTGACGAAACTTGGGTTGTCAGTTATTTCTTGTCTTTTTCTTTCCTTCTCAGCATTTGTTAATGGGGCAGAGAAATAAATGAAATATTGCATTCTAATAAATACCCTTTTATCTGATCATAAATTATTTTTTTCTAGTAATTTTGGCTGATGGTTATGAGTTAGGTACTGGCAGAAGTTCATTTCCTGATGCTGGAAATAGAACTTTGGTGAAGGGTACAATTAACATGTGCTTGATGGCATATGGAATAGTTTTGTAAGAAAAAGATTACAGATGGTTCATTTTTAGATGATCTGTATACCTTAAACATAAATGCAAGCTTACAGTATGGAGAGGTACATGATTGCCTTTTATGGGTAGGTGACAAATGATGTGTAAATGACAATACAATATGTTTATAGTTTTAAAATGTGTAATACATGCTTGATATAGTTTGGTCTGATAGCAATACCCAGTACAGCAGACAGTTCAAAAATGTCATATGCCAAAAACACAAACTCAGAGCCTTAAAAATCCTCAAAGAGTCTGTATCTGGTAAAATAACAGTCAAAAAACCCTGTTTTCCACACATCTATCCAAATATAATTGAAACTGAGACAATTCCTCCTAATGTCAGTCAGTAACATATTCCACAATTTATGTTCTGGAATAAAAAATGAGTTATCTATTACCTTTGTCCTCTAAAGAGCAACAATTATCAATAAATTATTATTTCTAGTATTCAGTAAATGACAACCTTTACTAATAACTACTCCAACTACACAAAAAATCATTATAGATAGATTTCTGTATCATTATCAACTCACCCCAATAAACCTATAATTTAAAGATATAATTCTCCCAAACACTTTGCATAACCAAGACCTCTCATCCATTTAATCTCTCTTGCAAATCATTTTTGAATTCTCTCCAACCTCTTAATATAAGAACTAACAAATAGACTATTCTGCAGCCCCATTCTCCATAATAGGACAAACAATTGTTTTTTTTTTTAATTGGCAATAATAATTTAGCATCCCTGCTAGATATCATTCTTAAAATATTACCCAGTTTGCAATCACAACATCTGATGGTTCTTAGTAGATTGGTTCTAAAATTGAAGTTATCATCAATATAACCAGAGCCTCTAAACAGTTTCCTTCAAAGAATGGTTCAGGAAAAGTTTAACAAAGGTTATTTAGAGGCTCAACACCAAGCATTATAAAGAGAAAAAGGTGTTTGTGTTTATCTTTCCTTCTGCAGAAGAGGATAGATGACCCTGCTTTGGAAAATAATGCATGACTTGAAGCTGGGAGAATGCCTTAGGCTACTTATAATGCAGAGTATAACAGGAAGGCAGCTCCTTTGGCATAGTGGGTAAAGCCTAAGTAAACCTAAGCACACCAAGTTTGACTAGTCTCTCAGGCACTTATTGGACCTGGCATGGTGAGGTAGGGGACAGAAATGAAGGGGCTGAGCTGGATTACCTCTCTCAGAAAAAAGGGGTGGGGAACATGCATAATGGCACACACATTGCTTGAGTGCATTTTCTTTGTAGGCAATGCTGTTTTGAGCATTATATCACTAGCAGAAATGAGTAGCAGTTGGTTTCTATGCCCATGCACATCCTCATGTCTACATGCCTATGAGGCATATGAAAGAACTAGGACTCAGTATAAAACCCCCATGCATAAATGCCTAAGCAGCATGCACAGAAGCCCTGTGAATGATGCCAACACTTCACGTTTCTTTGCTATTTCTTCCCAGTGAATGAATGGGCCATAGGGATCTCACACAGGGGAAATAACGAGCTAATATTGTGGTTAGGGAGGGACAGGTCAGTGGCCAAGATAAGGAGAACAAGAACAGGGTTGGCCCTTCCACGAATGGCTTAATACTCATGGTAACCCTTTCTGAATCTCACAGATGGCATATATATATCTATATATATATATATATATATATATATATGTATATATATATATATATATATATATATATATATATATATATATATATATATATTCATTGTTGCCATCAATCCCATTTTTCCATTTTTACATGGGGTAGGGGTGTTACACTGGCAACATGTGTGTGTGTGTGTGTGTGTGTGTGTGTGTGTGTGTGTGTGTGTGTGTGTGTGTGTGTGTGTGTGTGTGTGTGTGTGTATGCCAAGAATATCAAAATCCTGAAAGAAGAGAAAATACTGGCCATAGAAACACAGAAATGTAAAACTTATAAGGACTTAAGGTTCATTAGCAAGATGGTTAGAATTATATATTCTGATTTAAAGCTACAGGCAAGTATGACCCTAGCCCTGAGCAGTATTCTGCCATCACCCAGAATGATACCACAGTATGAGCAGAAAATGATTGACTTTAATTTTAATAATTGGCTAAGTTTCTGGTGTCATTCTAAGGGGATCCAGTATCTGTCTGCCTGGGATGACATGATCGACAGACCTTGATGCTTTGCCAGAGACGGTCTGCATCTGTCACCCCTGGGATTCCGGCTACTGGCTAAGGCTCTTGCTACCCCTATAGTGCTTTTTTTAGGCAGTGTTCCAAAGACCAAAATTCCACTGTAACAGCTATAAACAAATGCAGTCTGAGGGTCATGCTGCTCAATGCTAGAAGTCTAAATCTCAAGATGCACTCGCTCGTATCTCTTCGCAAAATGGAGAATGTCGACATCTGTGCTGTAATGGAGACCTGGTTTAAAGAGGCAGAACGAACACCTGCATTCCCAGGCTACAACTCATTTCATACCTTTCAGCCTCAGAATGTGTCTGGAAGCTCCAAAGGCGGTGGTGTCTCCATATTCTTAAGGGATATGCACACCTCTAGACTGGTAGCCCAGCATAATGCATCTGAGATACTTCAGGTACAACTAACACTGGGTAAGATGGTGATACAAGTCATACATGGACCTTGCTATACCAAATAGAACTAAGATGCTCTCCTCCAAAAAAAAAAGGAAGCCAATCTGGTGGTCCCCACCCATCAACAAACTCTACAACAGAAGGAAGAAACTGTTGTAGAAAAAAATGAAGTCACAAGACTGGAAAACCTCCCTTATCCATCTCAACAAAAAGCTGAGATCCCTTATCAAATCCTCTAAAGCCAGCTATGAAGGCAAAATTGTGGCTAACACCAAAAACAACACAAAGCCTTCTATAGCTATATCAGACACCTCAAAGGCAATACTCAGATTTGCTCAGAGTTATTGCACAATGGCACCTCCTATACTGAGCTAACAGATATAGCCAACATAATGGCCAACAGATTCAGTGCCAACTTTACCCCCCCCCCACCAAGGGTCCCATCACAATACTAGATGAAAGCCTGGTACCCACCATTTCTGCAGCACAGGCAAAAGCTCCATTGTCCAAAGCCAAGAATACAGCATCCATGGGACCTGATAATATCCCTGGCTGCATCCTACATGAGCTACAAAACAAACTGGCACCACATCTGTGTGACCTGTTCAATCACAGCCTTACCTCAGGCTATGTCCCTAACAAATGGCGCACTGCTACAGTCATCCTGCTCCATAAAGGAGGAGCAACTGCAGACCCTGGGAATTACCGCACTGATGGGAGCCCACTGAACTTTGAAGGGGCCATAAGAGATCTGGGCACCCAGGTTGACAGCCACCTCACCTTTGAGCATCACATTGCCACTGAGGTCAGAAAGTCCTTCTACATGGCACATCTTATAACCAATGGTTTCGCATCCGGGAAGAAAAGAGGACATCATCCCTCTCTACTCATTCCTCATTAGACCAGTCATCGAATATAATGCTTGACCAGACACCTACAACAACTGGAAAGGCCACAAAAGTACCTCACAAAAAGAATCTTAGGCCTTAAACACATGTCCTACATGGACAGACTCAAGAAACTTCAGCTGTTCTCAATCCCTTATCGTCTGCTTAGAGATGATCTCTGCCTGACTTACAAAGCCATGTCAACCCAGCCCTACTTGAAATGCTACACCTAAAAATATCCCAATCCCCCCATGCCACACGCTCTAGAGATCACAACCTCATTACCACAATTAACAGAACATGCTGGAGGGACAGGTTCATCTTCCAAAGACTGCCCATACTCTAGAATAAGCTTCCCATTCATGTCAAGCAGAGCACCTCACTGGCCCTCTTCAAGAGAAATCTTGACGAGTGCAAGGGTAACAGAAAGTTCACTCCAGGGATCATTCCAGTTGCACTACTGGATATGGGCACTGTGAACTAACATAGAATGGCATGGTGCCTGGGCAATTTTTTTTGGGATAGACTTGTAAAGACTCCAGGGCCATTAGACGTCCCTATTTGAGCAGGACTGTCCCGGGATCAGCAGCCTGATCCCGAGTCCCGCACTGCCAGTTTAAATCCCGGCCAGCATCCGCTTTGTTTTTTTTGTTTTTTTTTATTGGCCCATATACCGGCATATGGGCCAATCAAAAATCGCTAAGCATGGAGCTTCTTGTGTTTAATGCGGAACATCGCAGTTCCGCATTAAACAGAAGTTGCTCCGTGTTTAGCGATTATTGATTGGCCCGTATACTGGTATATGATCCAATCAAAAAATCACAAAACAGAGCTACTTTTGTTTAATGTGGAACTGCGATATTTTGCATTAAACAGAAGCAGCTCCATGTTTATTTATTTTTGATTGGCCTGGGCCACTCAAAAAATAAATAAACAAAGAGTTGCTTTTCTTTAATGTGGAACTCTGATGTTCCTCATTAAAGACCTAGCATGGAAGACCTTTTTTTTTTTTTTTTTTTTTTTTATAGTCTTCACTTGCTGTGAAAGACTATTTTTGTCCCTACCTGGCCAGTCGGAAATCTAGCAACCCTGCCTAGTACACACCTATGAACCTATGAACATGTGAACATAAATTTTGTAAGTAGATAGGTACACATGCAAACATAGTGCTGTGATCAAGGAAGCTGTGATGAAATTAGTCAGGCTCAAATACATAAACTATCAGATTTCACAAACAAAAATATTAAGTATATAAAACATTTCATTTAATTCCATGAACAAAGAATTTCTGAAGAAAAACAAACATTTAATAACATTTATACGTTTACGCATAAGTAATAAAGATTGTGAATACAATTTCTAAATGCATGGAGCATGAGAAAGAAAAACTTTTAACATAATGAGATACTGAAGGAATGAATAGGGCAGGAGATGGTATTAAGGCAAGAGGAAGTAAGGCTAGGCCAGAAAAAGGGGGAAGTGGATTTCACTATGAATCTCAGAAATTAGAAGAATGGCATGTAATGAAAGTAAATGATCGAAGAGGGATAGAGTGGATCAAGTATTTTAAGAGAGGTCACGAAATACAGAAGTATGTAGCACTCCCTCAGCAATAACAGTTAATGTTGTCAGAAGATAAGAAACTATCGAATGTATCTGAGGGCTGGGGAAATCCCAGGAGACCGAGTCAAGGAATATGAATGCTTATCCTTCTTCACCTGAGGTTAAACCTCAGACACTGAAGGTATATAGTCTTATTATCTGGAGTTCCTAGACTGCAGTGACATTTTAGGCCAGCTATGGTAACAACTAGCATAGGTCAGTGCATCTAATAGAATAATTTGAAAATTAGGAGTTTTTTTTAAGGTCAGCCCTTTCTTTGATGAGTAGCCAAGCAGCAAGCAAAATAGATATGACAACGGTCTTGACGTTCAGGACTTAAACTCACAAATGTGCATATTTTTTAGGTTAATTGTGAAGAATATAAATATTTTTAGGTAAATATAGAGTTATAAACAATAGGTCAAATTCAAAGAGCAGAAAAAACACCTTTATCGGCAGAAGCTTTTGCTAATAAGGTAAAATAGTGGGCAATAGACGGTTAGCTGATTAATGTTTTACCTGTTAATGGGAAAGGTTGTAGTGGAATGGAAAGTGGCAGTCACGACTTAGACCTAAGGCCTAGATATTGAAGTGTTCACTGGAAAGGCTATGGAGATGCATTTAAATGTAGTTTATTTATTTAAGGCAAATGCCTGAGTCCTAGGCAATGTATAAATGGAAAAAACAAAGACAAAATTTGGTCTTGCCACCCCTACTGTGCCTTTTTAGGCAGTGTTCCAAAGACCAAATTACCACCGTAACAGGTTCATAGTTTCATAGGTTCATACTAGGCTATCTGCCCTGGGGCAATTATAAGCCTAGCCCGATTCTGTATGGCTTACGCCACCCCTTGATTTGAGTATACTGTGCCCTTTTTAAGGTTTAGTTTACTGTGCCTTTGTCTAATAGTGACACAGGAGTAATTCCTCGGACAAACCTACGATCCCCCATCCACCTATCGAGATTCTTCTTGAAGAGATTCAGTGAGGTGCACTGCCTCACATGAACTGGAATTCTATTCCAGAGCGAAGGGAGCCTCTGGGTTATGAACCTGTCCCTCCAGCAAGTTCTATTTATTTCTGTGCTGAGGTTCAAGTCCCTCGAGCATGTGGCTCTAAGGGATTTAGATTTACTGAGGTGGAGCATGTCCATTAATTCTGGATTTGACATAGCTTTGCATGTCAGGCATAAATCGCCTCAAAGTAGGCAGTATGCAACTGAGTAGAGCTGGAGTTTTTTTAACCGAGCAGCATATGGCATCTGTTTGAGACCCTTGATCCTCTTGGTGAGATACTTTTGGGGTCTTTCTAATTGCTGCAGGTGTTGGGTATGGTACATCCCAAAAGGGGCATTGTATTCTATGACGGGCCTGATGAGGGATGAATAAAGGGGCACGATTACCTCTCTTGATCTAGATGTGAAACCCTTTGTGATGAGGTGGGCTATGTAGAAGGTCTTTCTAACCACTTTGGCAATGTGGTTTTCAAAGGAGAGATTGCTATCAACTTGGGTCCCCAAGTCCCTAATAACTTTCTCTGTACTTAATGGGTTTCCGCCTATGTGGTAATTTGTGGGCACATTGTTTTTGCCAAAGGGTATGACTATACATTTTTTGGCATTTAGCTTTAAACCATGGCACTGGCACCAGTTATCTGTCTCTGTGAGACCTTTTTGAAGGATGTTTGTGTCAGCTGGAGAGTCGATTATGGCGCCCAGTTTGCAGTCGTCTGTGAACTTGGTGAGCCATAGTCCTCCCACGTTTGCCTGTACCTCGGAAAAGTATAAACCGAACAAGAGTGGTCCCAGGACAGAACCCTGTGGGACGCCAATTGTGACCGGTTTTGAGTCTGACATGGCTCGAACAACTCTCACTCTGTGGGTTCTGTCTTTGAGCCAGTTTGCGACCCATCTTGTGACATAGGGGTTTATATTTAAGCTGGATAGCTTATCTATGATGCCTGAGTGGGGTATTGTGTCAAATGCCTTTGCAAGGTCCAGATAGGCTGTGTGGACTACCTTCCCTTCATCTATGGCTTTGGTGACTGTTTCGAAGAAGTCAACCAGGTTCAAAAGGCAGGATCTCCCCTTGACAAAGCCGAACTGGGTAGGATCTAGTGTCTGTAGGTCCCCAATGTCTTTGTTTATGAGCTCCATGATGATCCTCTCCATAGCCTTGCAGACTAAGCTAGTCAGGCTTATGGGGCGATAGTTTCCAGGGTCCGTAGAGGCTCCACCTTTGTGGAGTGGGACCACTGTTGCTGTACGCCATTCTGTGGGCACATATCCTGTAGTGAGGCTGAGATTGTATAGCTATTTTAATTGAGGGATTAGTTCCTCTTGGTGTTCATGTAGGATGCAACCTGGGATGCCATCTGGTCCCATGGAAGCAGTGTTTTTTGCTTTGGAGAGGGCAGCCTTCACCTGAGCATCAGAGATGTTTGGGAGGCAGCCCTCTGCCGGAATAGATACTTGCTCTTTTGTGGGGGAGGGGGTGGAGAAGTTTGCACTGAACCTGTCTGCCAGGATATTGGCAATGTCTGTGGGTTCAGTGTATTTTTTGTCGTTTAGAATCAACTCAGAACAAGTCTGGGAGTTGCATCCCAGGTTCCTAACATAACTGAAAAAAGCTTTATGATTGTCTTTGGTGTCCTGTGCAATTTTTCTCTCGAAGCTGGCCAGCTACAAACAAATGCAATCTGAGGGTCATGCTGCTCAACGCTAGAAGTCTAAATCTCAAAATGCACTCGCTCGAAGCACTCCTTAAAATGGAGAACATCAACATTTGTGCAGTATCAGAGACCTGGTTCTAGGCAGTCAAAAGCAGCCCTACACTACCAAGCTATAACTCATTACACACCTTTTGGCCCCAGAACTTGGACCGAAGCTCCAAAGGCGGTGGTGTTTCCATATTCATAAAGGATGTGCACACCTCCAGACTGGTAGCCCAATATAACACATCAGAGCTACTTCAGGTGCAGCTAACATTAGGTAAGACAATGATCCAGGTCGTAGCCTGCTATAGATCTCAAACCATGTCCCAAGACTCACACTCCACGTTCCTAAGCACCCTGGAGAATATTAGGGTTCAACCTAACACTCTATTACTAGGCGACTTCAACTACCCCTCCATTAACTGGGAAAGCTACTCATGTACCAGTACACTTGCCCAATGTTTCCTAGAGTTCATTAATTCCAATACCCTAGACCAGCTTGTTCTTACCCCCACTAGAGGTAGCAACATCCTTGATCTGGTCATTACTAACATGGGCCACCGTTGCTCTACACCAATAGTCAGTTCCTCCCTGGTTAGATCTGGCAACAAACTAATCACCTTGGAAATCCACATCCCACCCCCACCCCCCTCAGCAAAGGTAACCACCATGAAAAACTTCTCCAAAGCTAACTTTGGGTTCTTAAAAACAGAGGTGGCTAACTTCATGACACCCATGCAATTGGAGAAAAGTTGTATGACCGCCGAATCATACACCAATACACTGTACAAACACATACAGAAATGCATCGATCTCGCCATATACAATAGAACCAAGATGCCCTCCTCCAAAAAAAGGAAGCCAATCTGGTGCTCCCCTGCCATAAACAAACTCTACAACAGAAGGAGGAAACTGATGTGGAATAAGGTGAAGTCCCAAGACTGGAAAAACTCCCTTATCAGTCTCAACAAAAAGTTGAGATCCCTCATCAAATCCTCCAAAGCTAGCTATGAAAACAGAATTGCAGCAGATAGTAAAGACAACCACAAGGCCTTTTACAGTTATGTAAAGAATCTCCATGGCAATAGCCAGATTTGCTCTGAGCTACTGCACAATGGTACCTCCTATACTGAGCCAACAGATATTGCCAGTATACTGGCCGACAGATTCAGTGCCGACTTTACCCCCTCCCCCCAAAGGACCAATCACAATACCAGTAGATTGCCAGGTGACCAGTATTACTGCTGCACAGGTTAAAACAGCACTGTCCAAGGCCAAGAATACAGCTTCTATGGGATCTGACAATATCCCTGACTGTGTTCTACATGAACTATACATTGAACTGGCACCTCACCTGTGTGCCCTGTTAAATTACAGCCTCACCTCAGGCTTTGTCCCTACCGAATGGCGCGTTGCTACAGTCATCCCACTCCACAAAGGAGGAGTGACTACAGTCCCTGGGAACTATTGCCCTGTTAGCCTGATGAGCCTGATATACAAAGCTATGGAACGCATCATCATGGACCTAATAAATAAGGATACAGGGAATCTCCAAACTCTGGATCCAACACAGTTTGGTTTTGTGAAGGGTAGATCATGCCTGCTCAACTTGTTTGACTTCTTTCATTCAGTCACCAGAGCTGTGGATGAAGGCAAGGGGGTTCATAAAGTCTACCTTGATCTGGCCATGGCTTTTGATATCATTCCCCACTCAGGAATCATAGAAATTCTCACTAAGCTAGGCAGCAACCCCTATATTACTAGTTGGGTTGCAAACTGGCTCACAGATAGAAGCTACAGTGTAAAAGCAGCTGACTCCAAGTCAGACTGCCAACAAGTCCCGAGTGGAGTCCCACAGGGTTTGGTCCTGGGTCCTCTCCGGTTTGATATCTACTTCTCTGGAGTCCAGGCCAACATGAAGGGACTCTGGCTGACAAAGTTCACAGACAATTGCAAGTCGGGAGCTATTATTAACTCCCCAAGTGATGTTGATATCCTACAGAATGGCCTCACTGAGACCAACAACTGGTGTCAGAATGAAAGGTTCATAGGTAGGTACTAGGCTATCGGCCCTAGGATCTATACAAGCCTAGCCAAAAAGGTACCCTGGCTTTCACCCCCCAAGAAAATTATTTTCCTTTGCCCCTGTTGAGCAGAGCCACAGAGGTGATCCCCGGGGTGAATTTCCTATTTCCCATCCAATCATCAAGATTTTTCTTGAAGTGTGCTAATGAGGAGCTCTGTTTGATATAGATAGGTAGTTTATTCCAGAGTGTGGGAAGTCTCTGGGACAGGAATCTATCCCTCCAGCATGTTCTGTTTATTGTAGGGACAAGGTTTAGGTCCCTAGAGCATGTAATTCAGAGGGATTGGGATTTCTTTAAGTGGAGCATGTCCAACAGCCCTGGGTTTGACATAGCTTTGTATGTTAGGCAGAAATCGCCTCTGAGTAGATGATATGCGACAGAGTAAAGCTGGAGTTTTTTTAGACGGTCTGCATAGGGCATCTGTTTGAGACCGGTAATTCTCTTTGTGAGGTATTTCTGCGGCCTTTCCAGTTGTTGTAGATGTCTCGTGAGGTACATGCCAAAAGGGGCGTTGTACTCTATAATAGGTCTAATTAGTGATGAGTAGAGGGGAACAATGACCTCTTTTTTTCCTAGATGAGAAACCTTTTGTGATGCGGTGTGCCACGTCAAATGATTTCCTGACTACTTTGGCGATGTGATTATCAAAGGAGAGACTACTGTCCACCTGTGTCCCAAGGTCTCATCACACTTTCGGTGTTGAGTAGACTACCACCTATGTGGTAGCTCATGGGTACAGAGTTTTTACCAAAGGGGATGACAATGCACTTTTTGGCTTTGAGCTTGAAGCCATGACTTTGACACCAGGCATCTGTCTCAGTGAGGCCCTTTTGTAGGATGTCCACATCTTTAGGAATTTCAATTATGGCTCCTAGTCTGCAGTCATCTGCGAACTTCATTAGCCAAAGACCGTCTGTGTTAGTCTGTACTTCAGAAAAGTAGATACCAAACAGGAGAGGACCCAGGACTGACCCCTGTGGTACTCCACTTGTCACTAAAATCTGATTTGGAGTCTGCTACTTTCACAGTGTGGTTTCTGTCAGTGAGCCAGTTGGCAGCCCATCTTGTGACATAGGGATTTATACCTAGTTTAGTGAGTTTATCTATAATTCCAGAGTGGGGGATGGTGTCAAAAGCCTTGGAGAGATCTAGATAGGCTGTGTGAACCACCTTACCCTCGTCTACAGCTTTGGTGACTGCTTCAAAGAAGCCAATGAGGCTTAGGAGACATGATTTGCCTTTTTCAAACCCGAACTGGGTGGAGTCCAGAGTTTGGAGATTACCAATGTCTTTGATTATAAGTTTCATGATGATACATTCCATGTCCTTGCAGACCAGGCTCGTTAGGCTAATGGGGAGATAGTTCCCGGCATCCGTGGTGGCTCCCCCTTTGTGGAGTGGATAACCGTTGTTGTGCGCCATTCAGTGGGCATAAAGCCTGAGGTGAGGCTATGATTGAACATGGTGCTTAGGTGGGGTGCCAGTTCATTCTGTAGTTCATGTAGAACACAGTTTGGGATGTTGACAGGTCCCAGGGATGCTGTGTTCTTGTCTTTGGAGAGAGTGTTTTTTACCTGTGCAGTCGTAATTACAGGAACTTTGCATTCTTCCGGTATAAAGATGGGCCCTTTGGGGGGGGGGGGGTAAAGTTAGCACTGAAGCTATCTGCCAGGATGTTTGCAATAGCAGTTGGTTCTGTATATTTAGTTCCATTGTGCTGTAACTCAGAGCAGATCTGAGTGTTACCATTGAGATTCTTGACATAGCTATAGAATGCTATGTGGTTGCCTTTAAAATCAGTGGTGATTTTTTATTTTCATAATTAGCTTTGGAGGATTTTATGCGGGATCTCAGCTTCTTACTGAGGCTGACCAGGGAGTTCTTCCAGTCATGGGATTTTACTCTTTTTTTGCAACAGTTTCTTTCTTCTGTTGTAGAGTTTGTTTATGGCAGGGGACCACCAGATTGTTTTCCTTTTTTTGGAGGATAGCATCTTGGTTCTGCTAGCGATAGCACGATTCATGCACTTGTGTAAGTGCTTATAAAGTGCATTTGTGTAGGATTCGGCAGTCGTACCTTCTATTGTCTGTCTGCATGGGTGTCGTGATGTTTGCCACTTCTGTCTTAAGAAGCGTGAAGTTGGCTTTGGAGAAATTTTTTATGGTGGTTTCCCTAATGGGGGGGGGCAGGATGTGGATGTCTAGGCTGATTAGTTTGTGGTCAGATCTGACCAATGAGGAACTGACCTCTGGTGTGGAATACCAGTTGCCCATGTTGGTAATGACCAGGTCTAGGATATTGCTGTCCCTGGTGGGGGTGTGGATAAGTTGATCCAAGGAGTTGGAATTTATGAATTCTAGAAAACGGTGAGCACAAGAGTTGGTATATAGTAGTTTTCCCAGTTAATGGTGGGGTAGTTGAAATCACCCATTATTAGGGTGTTGGGTTGTACCCTAATATTTTCCAGTGTATCAAGAAATGAGGAGTGGGAATCCTGGGGCATGGTGGGGGATATGTAGCAAGTTACAATTTGGATTGCTGTCTTGCCCAGAGTTAGTTGTACTTGGATAATCTCATATGCGTTATGCTGAGCAACTAGCCTGGAGGTGTGGCTATCCTTAATGAATATGGACACACCCCCACCTTTAGTGTTTTGGTCCAGGTTAGGTGACCGAAAATGTGTGGTATGAATTATAGCCTGGTAATGCAGGGGTGCTCTCTGGAGCCTTGAACCAGGTCTCTGTCACCGCACAGATGTCAATGTTCTCCATTTTAAGGAGTGCCTCGAGTGAATGCATTTTGAGGTTTACACTTCTAGCATTGAGTAGCATTGCCATCAGATTTTGCTTGCTTGTACCTGTTACGGTGGTGAATTTGTCATTTGAACCTTGCCTAAAAAAGGCACTATAGTGGTGGCAAGAGTCTTAGCCAGTATCCAGAATCCGAAGGGCGACAGGTGCAGGCCATCTCTGGCAAAGCATTGTGGTCTGTCGATCATGTCATCCCAGGCAGACAGATACTGGATCCCCTTAGAATGACACCAGAAGCTAATTCAATTGTTGAAGTCAATCATTTTGTCGTTGTACTGTGGTATCATTCTGGGTGATGGCATGATGCTCCTCAGAGCTAGAGTCATACCTGATGGGGCTACAAGATCAGAGAGCTCCTCTATGTCTCTTTTCATATAGTCCAGGGAGGTACGTCTTAGGTCATTCACACCAATATGGACAATGACTGAGTCATATTTGTACTTGCTGTGGAGTGACCTGAGTGCATGCATTATGTGGCGGATCCTGGCACCTGACAGGCAGCTGAAAGTAACTTTCTCCATGTTTAGCCTGGTGAGCGGAACATCAGTGTGCCTGACTATAGAGTCACCTATGACTAGAGTGTTGGGTACGTTGTTATGCCTTATGGGCCGTGGTTGAGTGGCACATTGAGTTTGTTGGCTATGTGTAATTTGGGTTATGTTGGAGGATGGAGTTTGCATGTGTTTCTGCTTTAGAGGTCTCTATTGCTTGAGCAGGTTTTTATTGAGAGCCTCCATGAATGTAGCTGTGTGTTTTGTGTTGCTATGTGTGTGTTTTGGTGGTGCAGGTTTTGAGGGACTATGTGATGAGTGTGGTGTGGTGCAAGTGTTTACCTTCTCCTCTTGACTATCTAGTCCAGTCTTGGGTGAAGAGAGCTTTGCTTCCAGTTTGGCTATATAAGTGCATCTCTCACAGGTTGTAGTGTTGGGTGGTAGGAGGAGACGGTTGTCTGTGTACATGATGCAATTGCTGCATTGCCTCCAGATGCCCAGATTCATCAGGTAGACAGGAGAAAACACAGGGAGCTGACCCTTAGACATGTCTGGATAGGTGCTTATTTATTAAGTACTAAAAACTGTTTTCCTCTAGACAAGTGAGGAAAGTTGAGTGCTGTAGTAATTTGTAGCTTATTTAGTGCTTACAATGAGTTCTGAACAAGTGCTGAGCTCAAAGAAACAGATTTGAGTGCCAAAACTAAAAAATTGGCTAGTTCTAAGGGAAAATTTGAAGAGCAACTTTATGGCACCAGGAATAGTTTGACCCTAGCTAAGCGGCGATGCATAAAGTGTAATGCCAAAAAATGTGTCGTCACCAGCTTTGGTAAAAACCTGGTTCCCATGAATTACCACATTGTTGGTAGTCCACTGAACACAGAAGGCATTATAAGAGATCTGGGAACACAGACTAACAGCAACCGCTCCTTTGACCACCACATTGCCACTGTGGTCAGAAAGTCTTTCTATGCGTCACATCTCATTACTAAGGGTTTTGCATCCAGGTAGAAAGAGGTCATTATCTCCCTCTACTCTTTTCTCATTAGGACAGCCATCGAGTACAATTCCCCATTTGGCACGTACCTCACTAGACACCTGCAATAACTGGAGAGGCCACAAAAATACTTCACAAAGAGAATTCTAAGCCTTAAACACTTGTCCTATATGGACAGACTCAAAAAACGCCAACTATTCTCTGTCTCATATCACCTACTTAGAGGCGATCTCTGCTTGACTTTACAAATCCATGTCTGACCCAGCTCTGTTAGAAATGTTACATCTAAAGAAATCCCAATCCCTCTGCACCACATGCTCCAGAGACCTCATCCTCATTACCACAATTAGCAAAACATTCTGGAGGGACAGATTCATAACCAAGAGACTGCCTATGCTATGGAATAGACTTACCATACATGTCAAGAAGAGCACCTCGCTGACCCTCTTCAAGAGAAATCTTGATGAGTGGATGGAAAACAGAAAATTCACTCTGGAGATAACTCCAGTGGCTCTACTCGACAGAGGCCCTGGGAACTAAGGTCAGGTGGCACTATGCCAGGGTAATCCTATGACAAGGCTTGTAAAGGCCCCAGGGCCATTAGCCTAGTACACACCTATGAATGTATGAACCTATGAAAATCAGAATGTTAAAAGGCAGTAGATTCAAAGTCAAAGCTTAAGGAAATCTTAGAAATATAAAATAATTCATGATCAAAAAGATTTAAAAATAAATTGTCTGTACCGGGAACAAAATAGACTCTCCTTAAATGTCTAGGAATGGTTGTACTGCTGAGATCTCCAAAAAGAGTAGTCTGAATTGATCTAATTGATGTTTATGTTCAATTGACTCAACAACAGCAAGTCATGCACTGATTTTTTAGCATAAGCATGGGTAACTCAAAGCATAAAAACAAAACAATAGTTCTTATGGATGGTCATAGCCCTTTGCATTTCCACACGTGTACTTTACCCATTCCCAAATTATATATACCAACTCTACAGTCAAACTGCAGTAGGGAAAGTGAAACAACCCACCATAATGTACCACCATCTAGTTCAATTTGAGTTGTCAGTTCAGCTTTGACAAGCTATGACAAAACAGAAGCACAGAGAAGCCATGCAATGGAAAATGCCTCTTCACAGTGTACACATTTTCTCTAAATCATGAGTAAATTAAAGATGGCAGATGGTTCCACAGCACCACAACACTTTACATAGAGGATAACCCACCCAATGTCCCTAAATGGGTCCATGGAACTGATAGCAGCCTCTCAACTGATAAGCTGAGTTGCTTAGCTGGAACATAAAGATGCTACAGTATAAGCAGGATGATGTTGCGAGAGCACAGTAAATGAGGATCTAGGTTTTAAGACACATCTGATTGTAATTAGCAACCAATGTTGACTCCACAGAACTGGTGTAATGTTCCCATGATTATGGATTTTATCTCTCGCAAATAACCTTGATACCCTTGGATGACAGTCAACCCTTGAGGGATCCCAGATTTTAGTGGAATTAAATCCTTATTGATATTCTGATATTGACTGCTGAGAGATAGGAGGGATAGCTACATTTTTACCAGAGGAGATGGTACATAGTTTGAACAGCTTGGGGGCAATCAAGCTTACAAAGCAGGAGCAAAATAAAGGACATAGCACACAGCCCTAACATCTCACAAAGTGGATAACATTCATGACAGATAACTTGTTATCTACCTTGACAGCTATACAGTCAATGCTTAGGTAGCTGTTGAGACTTCACTGACTGCATCTGTGCCTGCAATAACGAGGAGTGACCAACATGCTACAAGTTTTCATTAGGCCTAGAAAAAATTTCGCTATTTAGCACCTCACCGACTATATTGTAAGTATATGGTAGCATTGTCGCCTCACAGTAAGATGCTGTCCGGTTCGATTCGAGCATCTTCTGCGTGGAGACATGCATGAATGGGCGTACCTTCGTTGAAGGTTGTGTGTCAGGGCTGGTAATTCGGCATGTAAAAATCAACTACCAGTCATTAGCGGACCGGAGTTCCGCTGTGGCGACCCCTAACAGGGAAAAGCCGAAAGACACAACAAAAACAACATGGTTACTAAATAAATGAATAACTGTCATAGTGGTATTCACTATGCAAATGCAATGTAATGGCATGGCACAGGGCTTGGTTCATCTGTATCAACTATTTCATTGATTGGAGATGTACTGAACATGGTTCTTGAATGCACAAACAACTAGCTGGTGTAAAGAGCAAAGAAACACAAAGTGAGATTAAAGCATATAAACTATAGTCAAGCAAACACTGTAAGGAATGTAATTAAAACTCCCTCAGTACCATGTATTTACCATAATAGAATTTCTTTTTATTATGTGCTATATTTAATGTGAATATTCACTTTATTTGAAAATTAATGTATATGCTATTGTGGACTCACTAACTTTTGTGCTACTCCAGTTGTAAAATGTCAGTAGTAGTGCGCCTCCATTCAGATGCATAATGGACATGTCTTCAATAAAATGCACTTGACTGAAACATGCATTTTCTGAATGAGGTACAAAAAGGGTATGTCCTTTCTGTGAAGTACATTAACTCTTGAGTTTATTATCAGAAGTCCTGGGATGTGGAGAAGGGCCAGATTTCTTTGCAGGGGAGATGTGTCAGAGTAGCATTCCTCCCATGTTGGTGTGAATGACTTGAGCCGTACCTCCCTGGACTACATGAAAAGAGACATGGAGGAGCTCTCTGATCACATAGCCTAGGCTGGTATGAACCTGATGTTGAGTAGCATCCTGCCCTCACCAAGAATGATACCACAATATAGAAAAAAATTACCAATTGGCTAAGCTTCTGGTGTCATTCAAAGGGGATCCAGTGTCTGTCAGCCTGGGATGACATGCTCGATAAGCCATGCTGCTTTGCTAGAGAAAGCTTGCACCTGTCATGCTTAGGCTTTTGAATACTGGCCAAGGCTCTTGCCACCCCCATAGTGCCTTTTTTAGGCAAGGCTCAAAAGACAAACCCACCGCCATAAATAGCACAAGTAACAAAAAAATGAGGGTAATGCTGCCCAATGCCAGAAGTCTAAACCTCAAAATGTAGGCACTCAAGGTACTCCTCAGTATGGAGGAAATCGATATATGTGCAGTAACATAAACCTGGTTTAAGGCTCCAGAGAGCACCCCAGCACTACCAGGCTACAACTCATACTATACATTTCAGCCACAAAACCCGGACCGAAATACAAAAGGCGGATACCCCCACCTCCAGGTTAGTGGCATAGCACGATGCTTCAGACATCATTCACGTGCAACTAACAATGGGCAAAACTGCTATTCAAATTATAGCTTGCTACAGATCACCCATCATGTCCCAGGATCCCCACTCCACATTCCTGGAAACACTGGGAAACATAGAGGTCCTACCAGACACCCTGATATTGGGTGATTTCAATTATCCAAACATTAACTGGGAGAACTACTCAAGTACGAACTCCCTGGCCCAACATTTCCTAGAATTTATAAATTCAAACACCCTGGATCAACTGGTTAACACCCCCACCAGAGGTGACAACATATTGGACCTGGTCATCACCAACATGGGCGACCGGTGTTCCACACCAGATGTCAACCCCTCGCTGGTTAGATCTGACCATAAACTAATCACTCTGGCTATCCACATTCCGCCACCACCCCCGGTCAAAGAAACCATCGTGAAAACCTTTTCAAAAGCAAACTTCACGTTACTTAGGACTGAGGTGGGAAGTTTCAAAGCCCCCATGCTAAAGGATAACACTGTCCAAGCTGCAAAATCCTTTATTAATGCACTCTACGGGAACCTACTAGAATGCATAGATCATGCTATCCCAAACAAAACCAAGACTCACTCCTCCAAGAAAAGGAAACCAGTCTGGTGGACCCCTGCCATAAACAAGCTATACAATAGAAGGAGGAAACTAATACAGAAAAGAGTAAAATCCCAAGAAGGGAAGACATCTCTGATCAGTATCAACAAGAAACTACGTTCCCTCATAATATCATCCAAGGCTAGCTTCAAAAGAAAAATTACCATGGACTCCAAAGATAACCACAAGGCATTCTTTAGCTATGTCAAGAATCTAAGTGGCAATTCTCAGATCTGCTCGGAGTTAGTGCAGAATGGCACAAAATACACTGGACCGACCGATATAGCAAACATCCTGGCAGACAGGTCTAGTGCAAACTTCACCCCCCTCTCACCCCCAAAAGGGCCCATAACTATACCAGAAGAATGTAGTGCCCCTGAAATAACAGACACTCAGGTTAAAGCAGCCCTCTCCAAAGCCAAAAACACAGCATCAGTGAGACCCGACGGTGTCCCAGGCTGCATCCTAAATGAGCTCAAAGATGAACTAACCCCTCACCTAACCACACTGTTTAAACTCAGCCTCTCCACAGGCTACATACCCACAGAGTGGTGCACAGCAATGGTTATTCCGCTCCACAAAGGTGGAGCCACAACGGACCCCAGGAACTATTGCCCTCTAAGCCTGACTAGCTTGGTCTGCAAAGCTATGGAGCACATCATCATGGATCTCATTAACAGAGACATTGGAAACCTCCAAACACTGGACCCAACCCAGTTCAGCTTTGTTAAGGGCAGGTCATGTCTCCTAAACCTGGTGGACTTCTTTGAGATAGTTACCAAGGCTATAGACAAGGGAAAGGTGGTACACACAGCCTACCTAGATCTCGCAAAGGCCTTCAACACCATTTCCCACTCAGGTATTATAGACAAGCTCACCAGCCTGAACATAAACCCCTACATCACAAGATGGGCTGCCAACTGGCTCATGGACAGAACTCACATGGTAAGAGTTGCAGGAGCTAGGTCTGACTCTAAACCGGTTACAAGTGGCATTTCCCAGGGCTCAGTCCTAGGACCCCCTCCTGTTTGGCATATACTTCTCAGAGGTACAGGCAAGCACAGGAGGACTATGGCTCACCAAGTTCATAGATGACTGCAAACTAGGGGCTATAATTGACTCTCTGGCTGACACAGACATCCTCCAAAAGGGTCTCCCTGAGACAGATACCTGGTGTCAAAACCATGGTCTCAAGCTAAATGCCAAAAAGTGCATAGTCATTTCCTTTGGAAAAAACAAAGTACCCACAAACTACCACATAGGTGGTAGCCCCCTAAATATGGAAGACGTAATAAGAGATCTGGGGACCCAAGTAGATAGTAACCTGTCCTTTGATAATCACATTGCCAAAGCGGTTAGAAAATCCTTCTACATGGCCCACCTAATCACAAAAGGGTTTGCATCCAGATTGAAAGAGGTTATTGGGCCCCTCTACACATCACTCATCAGACCCATCATAGAGTACAATGCCCCATTTGGGATGTACCTTACAAGACACCTGCAACAACTGGAAAGACCACAGAAGTTCCTCACCAAGAGGATCACAGGCCTCAAGCAGATGCCCTATGCAGCTCGACTGAAGAAACTCCAGCTGTACTCGGTTGCATACCGCCTGCTCAGAGGTGATCTCTGCCTGACATACAAGGCCATGTCCAACCCAGAATTGATGGACATGCTCCACCTAAAGAAAACCATATCCCCTCGAGCCACATGCTCCAGAGATCTAAACTTCACCACAACAATAAATAGGACGTGCAGGAGGGATAGATTCCTGTCCCAGACACTTCCCATGCTCTGGAGCAAGATTCCAATCTACATTAGGCAGAGCTCCTCGCTAACCCTCTTCAAGAGAAACCTTGATGAGTGGATGGGAAACAGAAAGGTTACCCCAGGGATCACTTCAATGGCTCTGCCGGACAGAGGCACATGGAACTAATCTAAGAGGGTGGCGAAAGCCAACACATTCCGGCTAGGCTTATAAATGCCTTCGGGCAGATAGCCTAGGACCTACCTATGAACTTAAGAAAAGGTCTGATAACTGTATCAATCACTTTTCTTACAAGTAAATATTGTGGGAAGAAATAGCCAGGGAATTGTTATGGTTAGGCTTGTATAGGCCCTAGGGCCGATAGCCTAGTACCAACCTATGAACCTATGAAGTGGCATGCCAGGTGATTTTGTGATTTTCAATGGACTATGGAGCCACGTAGGTAGTTGTGTAACACGACTCCTATCACCTATAATATCTGATGAATTTTCACCCAAGACAGAGAACAGATGTGTCAACATGCAGCATGTAAGATACAAAGCATGTGGATTATATGGCAACACAGACCTCCAAAGATGCTGTAATATGGACACTGCCTGTAGCAGTACTTCAGAACTGCTCTAGTGCATTTTGCTACAAAACGTTGTACAATTTATGCCATTTTACTACACGATTTCCTGTTCCTATCAATGACACCATAATCATTTCATTACTGACAGCAGGCAGGGGTATTACAGTGCACCAGTGGCATTAAGTAAAAATGTATTGAAAGAATATAATATATGAAAGTAGCATTTCAGTAAAAATCAAAACAGGGCATGAGGGTTGCCAGCTTTTCATGTCAAAAATTCTGGACATGTACATGAAAGCAAAATACTTGCAGGATATAAATATGCATTAACCTCCCCTCAAGGGGATTGTTGTATATTATTACTGTGCGCAATCAAACATATTATTGTTTTCTTCAGTGTTAGTGATAGTGTCCCTTAATTCTGGACAGAGGGCATCCCTATCCATCCATGATGTTTGTCACAAGAAAGTTCTCAACAAATACCATTTAGTTTATTTTTACTTTAGCAGGGATACAATATGTTTTTACATTATAGTATTTCACTCATTCACGCATTATAAAGATCCATTTGTGTCTATGGTGACAGGGTGTGTTATAGGTACCCTCTTAACATGTGTGTAGAATACCTGAGGTCCTGAGGGTGGTGCTGTTCATTGGTATCCATCTTTCTAAATGATACTACATGCTTCTTTTAATAAACTTTGGGAGAAAATTTGCTCCTTCATATTTACACACTTCTATGTTAAAAACTGCATGCTGGATGAATATACATAGTAAAAGTCAAATAATAATTATTATTTATCCATTTCTTATTTATTCATTTCCTTTTCTTAACCTGGACAGTCCATCTGGGCAAAACCCCTTATCAACAGAGGACCAGGAACAAAAGCTCAATGTTTAGATATTAAAACATAGAGCATTAGAAACATAGCATATGAATACAATTTTTAAGCTATCCAAAGTGGGTTTGAGAAATAAAAAAAAAAAAAAGTTTCCAAAAATATGCATAGGCATAAACAAAAGAAAAGCCCTATTTTTGTATTTGCAATGGCATACCTATTACATATACAAAAAGTCAAGTAGAAAAGAGAATGGTTATATGAATATACAGTTGAATTGCTGAAGTGATATGATTATCCAGGTGCAGGCCAGGAGCATAACCAAACATTGGATAGGTACTATCTGAATCTGGCTTTAAAGGATTTCAGCTTTTCTAGTTGTCATAGGTCAGTCAGTATGTTGTTTCACAGTTTTGTGACATAACTTGAGTAAAGTGAGTCACCAACAATGGTTTTAGAATACTAAAGATTAGGAGACATTTATTTCCTGAGGGCAGTTCCCATGAAGATGAGTAGTGCTGGGGGATATTGATTAAAGAAGGATAACTTTCAGGTTTATAAATTAGGTAGTATGCAGTACTGAATCAGTTAGGACAGATATCGTAGAAGCTCAAAACATTGATTGTTTATGGGAAAAACAGTCATGTGCTCTAGATGGAAGGTTAGTTGCGACTTTAGCTATGTTGTTATGCATGCTTTCAGTGTTTTCATGTATGTAGTTTGCAAATTAGTAAGAATGGGTGTTACATAAAAAAAGTTATAGAATAACAGAGGATGAAGCTATAGTTTTCCTAGCAGATTCTAAGTGATATGGACTAGCTTGATAAACTGTGTCAAATTTTTGGTGTGTTTGTTAATTGCTTAAAGAATATGATGTTCAGATTTTAGGTTTTCATCTATAATAATCCTCAGCAAATAAGTATGTTATACTATTTCTGTTGCAGTATTTATTTGTAATACAATTCTACAGGTTTGTTTTCGGTTTTGGTACTGTTTTGATAATTATAGCACTAACTTGGTCTTCTTTGCATTTAGGATTAGGTTAGAGGTGTGTAACCATGACCCAACAGATGAAAATGACAACTGAGTGATGTGCTAAAAGTACAGTGTGTTAGGAGCTGAGCAGATAAGGGCAGAGTTATATACGTATTGCACTATGCCGGCATTCTTGATTTCCCTGCGAAGATCATTTACAAAGATGCTAAACAGTAATGATACTAGGGCTGATCCTTGAGGGACATCAACAGAGGCAGGGAGAAATGATGAACGTTGTTTTCCATATAACAGCTCATTGCTTATTTGTTAGGTAGGTTAAAACCGTGAGAGAGATGAGTGAGCAAGTCCTAAAGAAGAAAGTTCGGTTAGTATTTTTTTTTTATGAGAAACTATATAAAATTATTTAGATACATCTAAGAAAAGAGAAATATTTAGTTAAAGCTTATGAAGTTAGCGAAACTAGGGAGGGCAGCGTTCGTGCTATGGAGGGGATGGGAATCAATGCTGAGTTTCAGAAAAGACGATTATTGTTGTTAAGGTAGATGAGAAGTTGAGAATATATATGTTTCAAGAACATTAAATAGAGGAGATTGGATAGTTATAATTCAGTGATTGTACAACGTTTGTGCACGGGAATAATAAAAGTTCTTTTTCCAGATTGAGGAGTCATAGTTCTCTGCCACTGAATGGTTTATTAGGATGGAAATAGGGTAAGTAAGGACATATTCTGCCATTTTAGTATATGTGCCTGGTAGATTATCAATGGATAAGATGGTGTATTTTAGGTTTTGAAGATATCGTTTAATGGTAAACATTGGAACAGCTTCAAACTTGATATAAGAACTGTTTTCGGTACAGATTTGTAGTGCGAAGTGAGTAACAGGGTTATCTTTGAGTATGCTATGTACTGTTTTGACAAAGTAGTTATTGACCTGAGTAGCAGTACTGTTAGTAGTGCTGTTTGTGTTTGGCAGAGGTGTGGTAGTTTGGCCAGGGTACAGTATACATTTTATTGTGGCCCGGAATATTTTGGGATTATTTTCATATTTATACTTCATATTGTCATAATAGAGTCAGTTTGATTTAATTTGTTTCTAGCATGATAAGTAAGCTGTCTAAAAATCTGTAAGCTAGTTTATGTTTTACTACAGTGCCATTCTTTCCAGGCTTTATCTCTTTGTGACACAAATTGTTTGGTTTGTATGGTTAACCAAGGTGCAGGGTTTGATTTAATTATTTTTGTATGAATAGGAGCAAGACTGCTGAGAAAGTTTAGAATATTTGTACTGAACTGACTGCTTCATCTAGGGGCAGGGTCTTATGTTTGGTCCAATTGATGAAAGATAGGTGAGAGATGTAGGTATCTCTGTTAAATGAAGTAAGATTACATACTTGGTTGTATAGGATTGTTTTGTTTATATTGCTGTGGTGTTGTACTATAAATGTTAGAAGATGATCATTAATTATATAAGGGTGGCAGTCTGAGGTGCTTATCTGGTTTGGCAGTGAGTAGAGGATCCATTCTAATGAAGAATGCCTGTTACTACTTTTATTTAGTTTAATGGGGGAAGTTATTAACTGTGTGAAATTGTAAATATTTATAGAGTTATTAGGGGAGGCTAAGTTAGTAACATGCCAATAAATGTTTCAAACCCCCCCCACCCCTCCCAGAATAATGGTTTCATGGTCAATATTGCGAATCGGCAACAAAGAAAAGCTTAATTGCATAAGTGTGAATTTTATTAAGAATACAAACCTGTAGGGGATGCGATTCAATGTATATTTGCTTTGTTTACAACATGCAGTATTTTCCTGTGTTATCTGATACAGCTCAATAAAATACTTATTTCAGGTAGCTGTACAGTCGGTTCACTTTTTGGGAGGTGCCGTGTGCAAAGTATACAATCTCTATTGTTAGTACTGCTAAAACAAAAATGGCGAAACGAGACATTAGGATGAAGTGTGTATAAAAGCCAATTATTTAAATTTATTCTTGTTTATAAAACATCATTATAATTGCATTACAAACATCCCATGTTGCTTCTCCCATAAACCCACATTATTTCTGTACCCATGACACCCCAATGTTTTACAGATAATCAGAGATGCAATTCAATAACTCACAAAGTTAGAGTTGGAATGGAGAGATGATAAGTCAGCAAGCAAAGGAGAGTAGTATTGCTAAAACTGAATTCATCCTCAAGTCTTGGTAAGTACTTTCACAAGGTGGACCCTGTTTTTCACAAAATCTCACCAAAACAACATGGATATACAGACTGCATTTATATAGCATATATCATGGACAAGAATTAGGTGAAAAATTTAAAAAGATAGCTGGGTGCACAAGACCCAGGAGGAACAATTGCCCAATCCTGGTAGGTGCAATGGTGCCAGGAATGGAAAAAATGACAGTGTAGAATCCTCAAAATATGAAAACATTCCTAAAATGGGGCCAGGCCAGGCCCAGAGGGAGGATGCCCCCCCCCCCCCTGTTGTAGAAGGAAGTAGCAGTCCACAAAAATCACAAAAATCATAGGCCAAAGAAGAGCCATAAAGACAATAGAGTGGACTATTGAGGATAAGAAATTATGTATTGTTACTATTATGCAAAAAGCCCAGAATTTCCAGACCAAGATATACAAAAAGATTAAGAGAGAAATTAGAGGAAAGAAAAATACTTCCATAAGAAAAACTGTCAGAAGCTTCAAATCTGGAGCGTTTCTCCCCGGGCCTCCGCTGAAAACAGGCTCTGTGGAACCTAGTCGGACATTCCCGGTCAACAAATGTTAAATAAAAATAAAATAAAATAAAATAAAAATTGTCTTCATTAATACAACAGAATTGTAAAAAACAGTTTATAGACCAAGAAACTTTGACCTGTTTGGAAAAAGACGCATCTGAGGAAGTGTGAAAATATAAACAACAAAACCTAGAGATTTTGAAAAGTATAAAAAAGAAATATGGATATGGGAAAGAAAGAGAGAATGCAATAATTATGCAAAGGTGAAAGCCAAATTACCCCCCCCCCCCAATTAGGGAAACCACATTAAAAAATTTCTCCAAAGCCAACTTCACACTTCTTAAGACAGAAGTGGCAAACTTCATGACACCCATGCTGATGGACAATAGAGGTATGACTGCTGAATCCTACACAAATGCACTTTACAAGCACTTACACAAGTGCATGAATCATGCAATCCCTAACAGAACCAAGATGCTATCCTCCAAAAAAAGGAAGCCAATCTGGTGGTCCCCTGCCATAAACAAACTCTACAACAGAAGAAAGAAACTGTTGCAGAAAAGAGTAAAATCCCATGATTGGAGAAACTCCCTGGTCAGTCTCAGTAAGAAGCTGAGATCCCTCATAAAATCCTCCAAAGCTAGTTATCAAAACAAAATCGCCACTGACTCTAAAGACAACCACAAAGCATTCTATAGCTATGTCAAGAATTTCAATGGCAACACTCAGATCTGCTCTGAGTTACAGCACAATGGCACTAAATATACAGAACCAACTGATATTGCCAACATCCTGGCAGATAGGTTCAGTGCTAACTTTACCCCCCTGTCATCCCCTAAAGGGCCCATCTCTATACCAGAAGAATGCAAAGTTCCTGTAATCATGGCTGCACAGGTAAAAAAACACACTATCTAAAGCCAAGAACACAGCATCCATGGGACCTGATGACATACCAGGCTGTGTTCTACATGAACTACAGAATGAACTGGCACCCCACCTAAGTACCATGTTCAATCATAGCCTTACCTCAGGCTATGTGCCCACTGAATGGCGCACAGCGACAGTTATCCCACTCCACAAAGGGGGAGCCACCACAGACCCTGGAAACTACTGCCGCATTAGCCTAACGAGCCTGGTCTGCAAGGCTATGGAATGTATCATCATGGAACTTATAAACAATGACATTGATAATCTCCAAACTCAGGACCCCACCCAGTTCGGGTTTGTAAAAGACAGATCATGTCTCCTAAACCTGATAGACTTCTTTAAAGCAGTCACCAAAGCCATAGATGAGGGTAAGGTGGTTCACACAGCCTATCTAGATCTCGCCAAGGCTTTTGACACCGCCCCCCACTCTGGAATTATAGATAAACTCACTAAACTAGGTATAAATCCCTATGTCACAAGACGGGTTGCCAACTGGCTCACTGACAGAACCCACACTGTGAAAGTAGCAGACTCCAAATCCAACTTCAGACCAGTGACAAGTGGAGTACCACAGGGTTCAGTCCTGGGTCCTCTCCTGTTTGGTATCTACTTCTCTGAAGTACAGGCCAACACAGAAGGCCTTTGGCTAATGAAGTTTGCAGATGACTGCAAACTAGGAGCCATAATCAAAACTCCAAAAGATGTGGACATCCTACAAAAGGGCCTTGCTGAGACAGATGCCTGGTGTCAAAGCCATGGCCTCAAGCTCAATGCCAAAAAGTGCATTGTCATCCCTTTTGGTAAAAACTCAGTACCCATGAACTACCACATAGGCGGTAGTCTACTTAACACTGCAAGTGTGATAAGAGACCTTGGGACACAGGTGGACAGTAGTCTCTCCTTTGATAATCACATCGCCACAGTAGTCAGGAAATCCTTCTACATGGCACACCTCATCACAAAAGGTTTCTCATCCAGGAAAAATAAGTCATTCTTCCCCTCTACTCATCACTCATTAGACCCATTATAGAGTACAATGCCCCTTTTGGCATGTACCTCACAAAACATCTACAACAACTGGAAAGGCCACAGAAATACCTCACAAAGAGGATTCCCGGCCTCAAACAGATGCCCTGTGCAGACCATCTCAAAAAACTGCAGCTTTACTCTGTTGCATATCACCTACTCCGAGGCGATCTCTGCCTAACACACAAAGCTATGTCAAACCCAGAGCTTTTAGACATGCTCCACTTAAAGAAATCCCAATCCCTACGAGCTACATGGTCTAGGGACCTACACCTTGTCACCACATTAAACAGAACAAGCTGGAGGGATAGATTCCTGTCCCAGAGACTTCCCATACTCTGGAACAAACTACCTGTCTATATCAAACAAAGGTCCTCATTAGCGCTCTTCAAGAAATATCTTGATGATTGGATGAGAGATAGGAAATTCACCCCGGTGATCACTTCTGTGGCTCTGCTTGACAGTGGCACAGGAAAATAATTTTCTTGGGTGGTCGAAAGCCAGGGTACCTTTGGCTAGACGTATATAGGCCCTAGGGCCAATAGCTTAGTACCTACCTATGAACCTATAATCAATATAAAGAAGGTAGCCTCAAAGATATTTGAAGAGAAATACAGGCAAAGGCATCCAGATATGTAAAATTTCACAATAAAAAATAATATCACAAAGAGGGAATATAGAAAAGAAGATTAGTAAAGTAGAAGTTAAAAAAATAGATGTTGAAGTTATGGAGCACCTGCAAAGTCAAGGATTTGTTGTAGAAGATCTAACACAGGTTACATCACAGCATGATGGAACGAGTCCCCAAAGTAAGGTGAAACAGGAAGATCAGGAGACATCTGAAGAAGTATGGACATAGGAAAGAAGAGGAGATTTAATACGGTGTAATACCTATGCAAAGGAGAAAGCAAAACTAATCAATACAAAAAGAGCAGCACCAAAGGTATTTGAAGAGAAATACAGGCAAAGGAATCCAGACATGGAAAACTTTGCAACACAGAAAATAAGAAGACAAAGAGGAAAAGTAGAAAAGGAGATTAGTAATGGCGAAGTTAAGGAAATGAGGTTATGGAGAACCTGCAAAGTGAAGGATTCAGTGTACAAAGCCTAATTCAAAAAGCACCATAACAGGATAGAGCAATGGACATCCAAATTAAGGTGAAACCAGTGGAATGGAAAGCAATTGGTCAGGTGCCATATGAAGATATTTTGGAGCCTTCCACAAGAAACCAGTATAAATGTTCACTTGAAGCTTGACAGCAAGGAAAGGAACAGGAAACTGTGCAAACTGATGCAGTCAATGTTGAGGTGTGATAGGCCAGTGAGTTCCCATATGACAGAGCAACACATAGGACAGGATGAAATTTAAGAGAATGTGCCACAAGAAGATGCTATATAACAACATTTCTATAGCATGCAAGCAGGAAATCAAAAACAAAAAATGTGCCCTAAGTTTAGAAGAAAATGAGCTAGGAGAAGAGTTGCTTGATTTAATACAAATACAATAGACAGAAATACTAACATCAATGAAAGAAATAGACTGCAGAAGGTCAATAAAACCCCAAAAGTCAGAAGTTTGATAAAACAAATAAACACAGTAATTAGGACTGTCCATAGAGATCCATGCAAACAGGATATATTACTGTGCAGCTAAATTAATAACTGATAAAGTTCTACCACAAGAACACAGGGTAGTGAGAGAAAGGAAGGGGAGAAATTGAACACCATCATGGCAGTATCAAATAGAGAAAACTGTAAAGCAATTAAGACAAGAAGTGTCACTGTTAGAAGAGTATAGAAGAGGGAATAGATCAACAAAAATACTTAGAAAGATAGATATGATAAAAGCAATGTGCAGCATTAGAACAGATCAGGATCTAACGTGCCCTATCACAAATAACAAATTAAAAATCTTAGCACATGTGGAAAAAATACGCAGATAAATATAAAGGAAAACTGCAAAATAAGCAATTTATTGATGACCCAAAAATGTTTTATAGAGAACTGGAAAATAAGGTAAAAGGAATTGAAAGACCACCAAAAAAAAGAGATACATTTTGGAGCAGTATTTATGAAGATCCTGTGGAGCATAGCAAAGATGTTAAATGAATTGAAGAAGTAAAAGAAAGAATAAGAAGTTTAAAGGTACATGATATGACATAGGATGAAGTAACAGCCAGAGAGATTGAAACAAAGTTAAGAAAAGTCTCTAATTGGAAAACTCCATGCCCAGTTGCAATACCTAACTTCTGGTTAAAAATATTAAGATCTTTCCACCAAGATTTAGCCATGAGTAAGAATTATTTATATGCATACCTCGAACAGACACCAACCTGGCTAACAACAGGAAAAACAATGCTCCTACTTAACAGTGAACCTACAAGCTACCCTAAAAATTGTAGACCAATAACTTGCCTTCCAACGACGTTTAAACTATACACTGGAATTGATGCCAACAGAGTTTATACTCATTTAGACAAAAACTCAATTATGGCAATAGAGCAAAAGGGCAATAAAAGAAAGTTATATGGAACAAAGAACCATTTGTTGTTAAATAAAGTCATAGTGGAGAATTGTAAAAAGGGGAAGAATCTAAGTATGGCATGGATTGACTACAAATAAGTATTTGATAGTATCCCACTTTCATGGATAAAAGAGTGCTTAAAAATGTATAAGATACACCCTACACTGATTGACTACATTACATTGACCATGAAGCAGTGGCAGACCACTATGCAATTAAGCCATGATAAGGGACAAATTATTATTCCAGGGATAAAAATTCAAGGGGGAATATTCCAGGGTGACTCTCTGTCACCGCTGCGAGTCTGTCTTGCCCTTAACCATTAAGCTGTCTACTTAACAGCTTAGGCCATGGCTATAATTTGCCCCCTAGAAAACAGCAAAGTATAAAGACTTCTCATCTTCTCTTGTCGATGATTTAAAACTGCATAGCTCATCAGATGAGGAACTGAAAGCACAACTGCAAGTTGTCAAAGCTTTTTCAGATGATATAAGAATGTCATTTGGTCTTGATAAATGTGCAAAAACAACCTTTAAAGAAGAAAAACTGCAGCACCAAGAAAACATCAGTTTGGGACAAGAATGTGATATAAAAGAACTTGAGCAAGAGGGATTGCATAAATATTTGGGAATTGATGAAGAGTCAACAATAAAACATGAACAAATGCGAATAAAACTTAGTAAGGTATATTTTAGAAGACAAATTAATCCTGAAAACAGCATTGACATCTAGGAACAAAATTCAAGCTATAATCAAGTTTCGTCTTACTGTCCTAACTTACAGCTTTGGAGTGATTGACTGGCCCCAAAATGTGTTGGACAGATAGACAAGAAAACAAGAAGGATGCTTCATGCTCACCAAATGTTTTATAAAAATCAGTCCATACCAAGATTATATATTCCCTATTCCGAAAGAAGTATGGGCCTCCTTATAATTGATTACATGTATACATCTGCAATCATGGGAGTGCACATATATCTGCTAACCTCACAAAACCTAAACATAGTGAAAATTTTGAAACATGAGGAGAATAAATCTAAGATGACTTCCCTGCTTAGTCTAGCAGAAGCTTATCAGCATCAAGCAGGAATGGAAATCAAACCAGAAGTAGATAAAAATCAGGCAACAACTGAATGCGCCAAAAAACAAAAGAATGAATATAAGGTGAAGGACCAGATGAGAAGACAAGAAATGTGGAAAATGCATAAATATAGTTGCAAGTATAGAAAACATCTGGAAGAACCTCATGCTGATTAGGATCGAATGCAGAAATGATTAAGGGAAGGTGAATTCAAACCAAGAGATGAAAGGTTAATATTGGTGGCACAAGACAGTGGGCTATGTACACACTGGTTTACAAAGTCCATTGAACATGTGGGAAAAACAGACAAATGTAGGTTTTGTAAAACAGAATTGGAAACACTTGTGCACCTTGTTGCTGGCTGTGACATACTAATGGCAGAAGGACTGTATACTTAAAGGCATAATAATGTGTCAAGACTGTTGTACTGAGGATTGTGCAAACATTACGGTATTGAAAGGGCTGAAAAACACTGAATCATGAGCCATAAAGCATCATAGAAAATAATGAAGTCACCTATTACCAACAGTTCAAAAGATAGATGCTAGAAAACTGGATATAGTGGTCCATGAAAAGAAGACAAAAGTAGCATTGATCTTTGAAATCACCACTCCCAGTAACTACAGTGTCTTGCAAACAGAGAGACACAAAGTCATAAAATATCAGGACTTACAGGCAGAAACGAGATCAATGTGGAAAAAAGATACCCAGACAGTTCCAATAGTAGTAGCAACAAAGGGTCTTATAAAAAAGAATCTACGATCGTATTTAGGTATGTTACCAATACATGTAACTCCATACAAATTGCAGAAGGACTCATTACTAGACACATTGTGGGTGCTGCAAATACCACTTCTGGCTGATGTCAAAGATAGAAACAATGCTAATTTTGTGAACTTTAATCGTACTTTATCTTAGGAAGGATGTCCATTTCCATCACGATGTTAGAAACCCAAAAGATTTGGAGAAATTAAAAAAGTAAGAAACACCACTGGTTTTCTGCTAGTCTATTAATTAATGCAAAAGATTAAGGCTATGAGATTTTAATGAACTTTTTTTCCCGTGGTCCACGGTTTACTTCTGAAAGTATCCATTTGCCTCTGAGCAAGACACTTAACCAGAAAGTGCTACTATGATGGGTGTGGATAAAGTTCAGTTTAGGCACTGTGATCAACCCCAGTCATTAAATATGAAATAATCAATTAGTAAACCACATTTTGTCCCAAGCCCTTAGGAAGTCAAATAAACAATTGCATACAATATGGTTTAAAGAGTCATGTGTTGCATCTTTCTGCATGCAAGTGAGGCGAAACTTTGACTGTCTGCTAGTTAGCAGGGTGAATTTTGTGCCATGCTTCAAAGTTATAGTACAAAGAATGCTACTGGTATTGAGAAATGCAAATTGTACTTTTGTGATTCATAAAGGTAAAATAAGAGACATAAAATATTAAAGAGATGAAAGATATGGAGGATGGATAGAGGTCTGCTGCAATACATCCTTTTGAAAGAAAAAAACACAATAATCAGCTTATAGTCAGAAAATATTCTTTACATTTTTCCTGACAGACATAACTGATTAAAGACATACAATGTTTTCTGACAATGTATTAAATTGATTTAATGAAAACTGTTTCAAAATTCACAAATCAGTAATAAGTTCTGTCTTCCAGGAGAAGAGGAAAAACAGATAATAATGCAGTAACCTTTGATATTTTATTTGTCTTAGTAGATTTGTATTCAGAAATATAAGAAGGATATTTAATCAGAAAATTCTACACTTGCTTTAGTAAAGGAAATCAAATAATGCACATGCCTTAGAAAATATATTAACATTCTGCTTTAAACATCCTAATTTTGAAAAATGTTTAGGCTGTAGATTATAGATATAGTAGTATAAGGAATTAGACTGCATTTTAACAAAGCATTAGTCTATAGTAAACTGTTTAGCAAAAATAAAAACAGAAACTGTCCTGTTGAGTAATATACCAGGCATGCACAGTGCATTGCAGGATCTTTGGAAAGTAGCCAGTCAGAGTGGGAAAGATAGGAGGTAAGGAATGTTATATACTTCTACACACACACACACACACACACACACACACACACACACACACACACACACACACACGCTGAGGAATGTTATATACTTCTACACACACACACACACACACACACACACACACACACACACACACACACACACACACACACACGGGTAAGGAATGTTATATACTTCTACACACACACACACACACACACACACACACACACACACACACACACACGGGTAAGGAATGTTATATACTTCTACACACACACACACACACACACACACACACACACACACACACACACGGGTAAGGAATGTTATATACTTCTACACACACACACACACACACACACACACACACACACACACACGGTAAGGAATGTTATATACTTCTACACACACACACACACACACACACACACACACACACACGGTAAGGAATGTTATATAATTCTACACACACACACACACACACACACACACACACACACACACACACACACACACATCCTAGGGCAACACACTACAGGATTTTTGGCAACTTTCAGACCACTAGGGACACCAAAGAGAAGTGTTAAATGGACACTTTGTCATTAAAGGAAGTAGACTGAAGCAAGTAAATGTGAAAAGCATTACAGGTAAGTCCACCATACTGTATACTTCATAAATCAAAAAGTATATGGGAACTTGGAGAGTAGGCAAAGAATAAGGAGGAGGAGCTTAAAAGCATTAAAGACACAACAGTTGCCATTTTTTTCGAGGCCAATTGAATGGTCTGAATAGTGATGGGAGAAGCACATGACTTGTCAAATGATTTCCAAATCTGTGTACTTTAAACAGTTTAAATTGGCATGGTCACAGAACATTTACAGATTATTGTCTTTGTTGTAATCCTGTGTTCTACTGATATGAATGTGTGAAAATGCCATATGACTGATAATTCACATGTGGTAGTGTAAGTCTCTACGAGTGGTGGTATATAAGCTACATGCAGGCAGATCGTGTTGTTTGTGTAGTGTTAGGTGTACAATGCTGCACAGATCATTTTTACTTCACCAGTAAAAGTATTTACTTTGTCCTTTAAAATATAACACAAGGATTTTGCAAAATGAAGCAGCAGTTGTAAGACATAACTATTAATGTGTTTTTGTACTACTTAGAATGCTCTGCTCTTAAATATATTGCTTCACAGCAATATTATTTGAATGCATATATCACTGCACTGATCTACATGGACCTTTTCCAGACTCAAACCTGGAACACTGTGTTGTCAACTGACTTGCTCAGAGCCATACTGCAAGAAAACTGAGGCTTTGAGAATAAAATCCTAAAATGCAGAAAGGAGATAGTTGACAGCTCATAGCATTAATTGTCTGCACTAACTGCCAAAAGAAATTATGACATGCGTATCGTGTCAGATAATGTAACTTGTTCCATATACTGTATATGCCATTTTAGGATGATTTAAGTGTAATTCACCAGAAAAGAATGGCAACTTTGTATGACCAAGTGAAATGCTTCCTTCATTCTCATGAATCAAGGAGTATCATACATACTGAGTTATTTAAATGTCTGTAGCCAAGAAAACAAACTCCGTACTACAAAGAAGAAGGGAACAGGCTCCAACCACGAACGACAGGCTCCTTCAACCAAAATCCACAAGCGCAAAACAGTCAGCAAGCCGGAATCCGACAATAAGCTGCACTAATATTTTAAAACGAACTTTATTCCACAAACAAGTAACGTGAAACGCTCAAAGCGTTTTTCGTTTGAAACAATGTCCAAACTTCATCAGACAACCACTGGCTTTCGCGCCAGTACACATTTAAATGTTACATTGTAATGATGTCATCTGAAACATTAAAAGGGCAAGCATCCCTTCGTTGTAATTTGTTTAAAAACCTATGTAATTTAAATTTGTTTCCCAACAAAGTCTCTATACAATGTAAACCAATATATACATACAAAAATCTTTTAAATGTGTATAAATTTACATCTTCCCGAAATGTTATCAATTTAATATACACTACCCAATTCTTATTAATAAGTACTATTTCAAGTACTGGGTTATATGATAAAATATCAAATAAAACCATATTTTTTTAAAAATTAAACATGTTTTTATATATGTGTGTTTGTATATTTGATATGTGTTAAACTATAAAAACATCATTTATTTTAAAATTTTAGACATTTGTTGTGTTTGTATAATAATGTTGTATCATATTATTACTGTAAAATCTATGTCATAAACAACATCTGGGACAAGAAGACCAACCTGATAACAGGTGTTGGATAATAATAAGTTACGTTCACAAGGCTTTTTTTGACAACAGACCTAAAATCCACAGTTGTTTGTTGGATTTTGTTTTACCTTAGGTTAGTAAAAATTTCTAGAAGTCACCTACTTAATTCACTTACCATTTAGTGACTAGTATATGGTTTGACATGTCTTTACATTAATATTTGATTGACCTGAAAGTATACTATAACCTTAAAGGTATTAATACTATTCTCATGTGTTATTTAATATGGTATTAAATTACCTAAGTAAACTTTTTAATTTTAGTATACACGTGATTGAACAGATCTCGTTCAACCCTGGGTCCCAGCAAGATGTTAAACGGAGTTGCCATTCCAACTCTTTCTTTTCAAGGTGCAACCTCAGCATGTTCTCATTTGTTAGATTCAACGGGTCTATCTGTACTTGGTCTATGACCATAAATTTAAAGGTGTGTCCTACGTTAATACTACAGTGTCTTGCTAGAGCGTTTTCTTCTTTGTTTTTCCTAATGGCGTAAGTGTGCTCATAAATTCGATCCCTAAGGCGCCTGTCCGTTTTTCCTACATAAAATGACGGACACTTATCGCATTGGGCCAAGTACACAACTCTCTTGCTGTTACAATTGTAGTTGCCTTTTATGGAATATTATTTAAATGTCTGTGAGGATAGGATATACAGATTTTTTTTTACTTTTTGTGTCTCTAATCAGAAGACAGGGTGTTAAAAATATAATGCAATGGCAAATTTAAGACTGTATGTGCACAATAAGTTTTTCAGTAGCTATTAACAGGCATTTTACCTGAGCATCAGATGCAAAGCTTATGTATCCCTGAAACCAAAAGATGCAAAACAGAGATATGGCAGTTATCATCACTTGCACAGGGTGTTGTATTGTGGGACAAGAATCCTAGGCTGACACAAAAAGGTCAGTGAGTGTGTGTGTGAGCAAGAAAGAGGCAGACATTCAGATAAAGCAACAAATGCACAGTGAGACCAAATAATTATTAAGCTTCATGGATGAATCATGTAATTGTTGTGTACGTGTCTGTATTGATCCTCCAGGTGAAAGTGGTGTGTGACTGTCTGCAAGAATGGAGCCAAGCTCTATGCTAGCTCTACATCTTAGTATGTTGGACAGGTGTGAGCCATGCATGGTAGAGGTGGCAGTTCATAGTTGCTGTACATGACCAAAGGAACTGGAACAGGAGTTGCAGTGGAACATCTGTACCCACAGCCAGATGCCCTGCTGCTACCTGAAAGTGACTTATG
This sequence comes from Protopterus annectens, assembly GCF_019279795.1. Taxonomy (NCBI): domain Eukaryota; kingdom Metazoa; phylum Chordata; order Ceratodontiformes; family Protopteridae; genus Protopterus; species Protopterus annectens. Next base: position 1,268,208,350 of record NC_056726.1, read on the forward strand.
TCTGTTGAATGAGCTGCTCTCACAAGGATACCCAGGACCATGACCCTATGGCCTGCCATGCCTGGTTGTGGACAGTTCAACCACTGATGAAACAGTGGAAGTACTGTTACTATGGGAGAGTGATGGGGCATGGCCAGATTGGCTAACAGCAGATGATGTGGCTGACCCACACCAACACGGATGCTGTCCCCCTCCCAGCAGACATTCCATCATAGACACTTCCTGTTCCAATGTGTCATTCATCTGATTCATTGAATCGGCAACATGGTGGAGGCAGTCACACATGTCAGCCTGTGCCACATCTACAACTCCAAGCATTTTTCTGGAGGACCTATGGGAACATGCCTGTGCCCCCATGATGGACCTAAACATATGTTGAGTGGCACAGGAAGAGACACCTGGTTCAGGTGGAAGATGAATAATAGGCCTTCTACGAACACCCCTAACAACCCTCCTGCATGGTGCCTCACCCACACTTTGGCTACAGCCAAAGTCACCAGACACTGAAGCCACAGTAACCACACTTCCCTGATCGATTATCATGCTCTCCACCTGTCCAATATCTGAGGGCTACCTGGAATGGATAGGCATAGGCCTAGTGGTCGTGTCCGATGCAATTTCAGGGGATGGCTGTATGTCACCCTCAGTGTCAGAGTCAACTTCTGCATCCCTCAGCTGTGTCTTTGTTTGGCCACCACCATCATCAGACTCTGCTGATACTCTGAAATCAGGTGGTAGAAGTCTCACACTTCCACTGTAAGGATCACCTGTGATAATAAGCAACAAACACAGGAACAGTTAATACCTACACTACTATACTTCAATATATGCTAACAAAATAACAGTGGTGCCACTATTAGACAGTGCAGAAATACACACAACAGTCCTGACAAACATCACACACTACTAAAATATTTCTTTGAATTGCTCATCAGTACTGATATAAAAGTGTCTGGCTTATGATGAGCAGATGATGGTATACTTCCTATCCTGGATGGTCCTGGAAGAAGTTAAGCAAAAGGTAAGTACAACATCATCACAATTAACAGTAAGACGGGTGTAATACTTTTCCACTTTATATACCATTAACTATATTTTCAACAAGAACTTGGATGAGAAGTCCAACCTAAGCCCATGTGTAATCTATCAGAATGTGTTAACTGTAGCAATCTTTAATCCCCCCAAAAATTTCTTGTGAAACAGAAGTAACATATTAATTTAAATTATTTTACTATAGTATTTAACAACTCAGATACAAAAGCCTACCTGAAAGCTCTTCCTGGGACATGCTTGCTGTCCCTGAAACAATAGCACCAGTGTCAAGTACATGCTGTTCTGCTCTTTACTGGGAGCTATCTGGATCCCTGACAGTGGACAGGAACACTTCATTTGCTGTTACTGGTGTCTCTGTAGCAGCCCTCCCACTACCCATCCAATCATGGGTCACTGCAGCTGCTCTTCCATGCAGATGAGATTATGTCAGTGGCCCTATGGAGCACCTGATCATATGTCCTCCTGCGGCTGCCTACTGCATTAAATCTGCAACTATCTACTACAAAATTTGCATTCTCCTCAAGCAGGAAGGCACCATGTCACCTAAAAGATTCCACAATGACCTGATTCTCAGGGTCAGTCAAGGATATTTTTTGGGGACTGAGATGCCTATGTGCCATAGTCCAAGGTGTCCCAAAAGACAACAGAAGGATAATACACATAAGTAACGCATAACTACAAAGTAACTGTTGCCAGATAAAACATAAAAGGTAGCATTTCAGTATTACCCACTGGAGAAACATAAACCAGTTTGAATAAGAGTCTACTAACACTTACTAATGTTGACCATTACATTCAAAAATGTTGGTAGCTACTGTTTACCAAGGTAGTTCAGGAATCTGGTTTAGCTGAAGTGGTTCTTTCTATTGATGTGGCTTAGTACTATTACATACAAAACAAGATTAAATTACTCTCTCAATATCCTGTGACATAGAAGGCCAAAATACTTGTCTTCTCACCCTTCTTTTGATAGAATCAGTTCCTGGGTGGCCATGATGCAAGATAGTTATATATGGTTGTTGTAAGGATTTTGGAACAATTATTTTTGGACCTTTCATGATAATACCATTATCTGACAAAATCTCATCGCTGTAAGGAAAATGGGATTGCAGGCTGATGTAAATGAGCTTGCAGTGATGGCCATCCTTGACTGAAAGTGGTTGAGTTTTTGAAAAAAAACTGGATCTGAGGCTGTAGGACTTCTAAGCTCATCAAGACGTGTGGAAGAATTTCTCACTTTCATAACTTCAAAATTATTTCTCATTTTCATGCTGTTCAGTGGTATTTCTGGGTGATCGGGATACTGTATCAGCAAGATAAAGATGTTTGCCTTTCTTGTAGACAAGAATGAAATTGTACTTTTGCCATGTAAGCCTCATGTGTTGTAATCTGGTAGGAGCTGTATGCCGGGGCTTTCTCAAAGTGAATAGAGGTTGGCAATATGTTTCAAACTGCCACAAATATAATCATGGAACTTTGAACATGCAAACACGACTGGCAAACTGTATTTCAGTTTGGGTTAGAGTTCTGGATACATAGGCTACTGGGCTACCCTCCTGAATGACTGCAACAAGACCAAATTTCGAAGCATCACAAGAAAGTAACTGATTTGTGAACATCATAGCATCTGAGATTTGGACTGATAATTCTCTGTTTCAGGGCATCAAATGCTCACTGGTGGTGGTCTAACCATGACCACGATACATCTTTGTGTGTCAGCTCTCTGAGCAGTGTTGAAAGTTGTCTCAGGTCTGTAATGAAAGTACAGTTGTGTACACCTACCATAAATGTAGATGTTCGAGTGTCTTCACTGTTGCAGTCATGACTGTAGGGTTCTCCCCTGCCGGTAGGCAGTCCCCGGTCGGCCAGAATCCCAAAGTCTGGGTCCGGCGTCGGCTGTTCAACCATGCTCCCTGACGTCAGAGCGCCAGGAGTACAAAGCTGACAGCCGCCGCCATCTTCTCCAGTCTTTCTTGCCCCAGATGTCGGGAGTCCCAAAATGAAAAAGGTCCTATAACCTTTGCAAATACACCTCAGAAGAATGGTGAAAAAAGGAACCACACAAAAGTAAAAATAAGAGGGGACAGGAGGGAGGGAAACCCAGACTGCAACAGTGAAGACACTCGAACATCTACATTTATGGTAGGTGTACACAACTGTACTATGTTCATCCTGTTTCACTGTTGCAGTCATGACTGTAGGGTAGAATCCCAAAGCTGAAAGAAAGGGAGGTGGTCATAAAGAAGAAGGGGCGGCTAAAAGGCCCTGCAAGACTGCAGAGGCAAAGCCTGCCCTAGACTTAGAGTAGAGAGGTAGATTGTAGTGCTTAGAAAAAGTATGCACTGAACTCCAAGTTGCAGCTTCCAAAATGTCTTTGGTAGGAACTCCCCTGAGGAAGGCTGCAGAAGTGGCAGCAGCTCTGGTGGAATGAGTCCGTATACTCCCTGGGATTTGCTTTCCATGGCGTGAATAACAGAATCTGATTCCATGAGCAATCCATTTAGAAATGGTCTGTTTTGAAATGGCTTTACCTTGGGAACTTGAAGCATAAGAAACAAACAATTGTTCTGATTTTCTGATGGCCTTGGTTCTGTCCAGGTAAAAACGTAGTTGTCTGTGTACATCCAAGGAATGTAAGATCCTTTCCCCTTTATTTTGAGGAGTGGGAAAAAAGGTTGGCAAGTGGATAGTTTGATTTAAAGCCACTTTGAAAACCACCTTAGGCATGAAGGTAGGATTAGTCCTCAAAGATACCCTGTCTTGATGAAAAATAATATAAGGTTCCACAGCCATAAGAGCTTGTAACTCTGAAACTCTCCTGGCAGAGGTTAGGGCTAACAAGATAGCTGTCTTCCAAGACAAAAACTTGATGTCAGAAGAGGCAGCAGGCTCAAAAGGAGGCATGGTTAGTTTTTCCAAAACATAGTTGAGATCCCAAACAGGAATGGGAGGAGATCTAGGAGGTCTTAAGTTCTTAGCACCTCTGAGAAACTGTCTCATGAGCTGGTGGGAAAAGATGGGAGGGTCTGTATTATAATGATCAGAAATAGCAGAAGCATGTATCTTAATGGAAGAGAAAGAGAGACCCTTATGCAAGAGATCTGTCAAGTAAAGTAAAATTAAGGTAATGTTAGGAAGAAGAGGATCAGAATCCTGAGCCTGCATCCAGGAACAAAATCTTTTCCATTTTCCTGCATAAGATTTTCTAGTGCTAGGACATCTGGCTTCTAAAATGACATCCATGACCTGCTTGGGTAGGAAAGAAGAAATCAAAGGCCCTGGATTAACCAGGCCACCAGGCTGAGAGTTCTGACATGAGAGTGTAGAATCTGACCCTGATGTTGGGACAGAAGGTTCAGAGACTGAGGTAAAACCCAAGGGGGCTCCAGACAGAGGTTTTTTTAGAGTTGGATACCAAAACTGCTGAGGCCAATTTGTAGCCAGCAAGATTATCATCTTGGGCTTGTCCTGTTTTATCTTCAATAAGTCCCGTGGAAGAAGAGGAAGAGGCAGAAAGGCATATCCCGAGAGGTTCCTCCAACTGAATGACAGGGCATCCACTTTCCAAGCTTCTCTGTGGAAAGTCCTGGTGCAAAAATTCTGTAGTTGATGATTGAGATGGGATGCAAAGAGGTCATCCCCAGACTGCTGTTATCATCCTGAATATTTTGGTGTCCAGCATCCACTCGTGTGGATCCAAAAGGTTTCTGCTCAGACTGTCTGCCAGGAAGTTTTGTTTCCCTGGTAGAAATTGAGCTTGAAGATCCAGATTGCAAGCTAGAGCTGTGTTCCATAGATCCATGGCTAGTCTGTAAAGGGGGTAGGAATGAGATCCCCCTTGCTCGTTTATGTACCACATAACTGTGGTGTTGTCTGTCCGTATTAGTAGTTGTCCTGGTTGTAAAAGATTCCTGAAGGCCAATAGAGCTTTCTGAACGGCTAGCATTTCCTTTAAATTGATATGCAGGTGCTTCTGATCCTTTGTCTAAAGGCCCTGCAGACAGTTGCCCTGAAAATGGGCTCCCCAAGCATAATCCGAGGCGTCCGTGGTTAGAAACTGAGTGGCAGGAGGCAGACAGAAGGGTTTCCCTTTGTTTAGAGCACATGCCCTGGACCACCGAAGAAATTCCTTTTGAAGGCAAGGAAGGACGGAGATCAGTATGTCTAAACTGTGGCAGTGCTGAGACCATACACTTTTTAGGTACCACTGTATTTTCCTCATGTGTAGTCTTGCATATGGTACGAGAAGGATGCAGGAGGCCATGTAACCCAAAGCCTGCAGGAATTTCCTTGCAGATAGTTGAGTTAAAGTTGCCAAGGTTTTGAAAGTTGAAGCCAGCTGTAATTGTTTTTCGGATGTCAGAAATGCCATCTGGGTTGTGGTGTTTAGAAGAGCACCCAGAAAAGTTATCTGTTGTGATGGTGTCAAATTTGACTTTTTTATGTTTACAGAGAATCCTAGGAACTTGAGGAGGTTCTGTACAAATTCTAGATGCTGGAGTAAGACATCCTTGCTGTCTGCCTGAATTAGACAATCATCCAGATAAGGGTAAATTTGAATTCCCTTGAGTCTGCAATAAGCTACTACTGGAGCCAGGCATTTGGTGAAGACCCTGGGCGCAGCAGACAATCCAAAGGGCAGCGCAGAGAATTGAAAGTGCCTCAATCCGGCCTTGAACCTGAGGTATTTTCTGCGATCCTGCCTGATGGGAATGTGTAAATATGCCTCCTTTAAATCCAAAGTTACCATCCATGCATCTTTGGACAGCATTGGAAGTAGCTGCTGTAGAGTAAGCATCTTGAATTTTGGAATCTCTAGAAAGGTGTTCAAGACCGACAGATCCAGAATGGGTCTCCATGAGTTTTGCTTCCTGGGGACTAGAAAGAGCCTTGTCCCATCTCTGAAAGTGGAACCAGTTCTATGGCATTTATAGCTAAAAGAGCTTCCACCTGGTTTAAGGCCTCCGTCCATTGATGTTTTGGAAGGTCTGGCCATCCGCTTGGCCTTGGCAAGGTATGAAAATGGAATTTGTAACCTCTTAAAACCACATCCAAAACCCACTTGTCTTGGGTTATTTGAGTCCAATTTTGATAAAAAAGAGAAAGTTTTCCTCCGAGAGGGGCTTCCAGGCAAGAAGTTCCTGTAGCCCAACAGAGGGAGTCATTGAGTTTGTTTCCTTTGAGTTTGTGACCTGTCCTCTCCTCCCCTAGGGGTGGAAGCAGTCCACTGTCTTGGTCTATAAGAAGCTTGTGTTTGAGGCCTTCCTCTCGAGCGTCTATATCTACCCCTCTGAGGCCTGTCTGAAGTGGGAAAAGACCAATTTTTTGAAGGCCAATTCCTGCTGAATCTAGGTGGCTGTACTTGTAAGAAATCTTTAACTGTTTGCATGGATTTCGCCTTATCCTCCATCTTTTTAATCACCTCTTCAGCTTTTGATCCAAACAAAACATTATGCTGAACAGGAGCATCCAATAATTTAGCCTTTACTTGTTCAGGCAAATTTTGTTCCTTTTGCCATGCATGCCTTCTAATGACTGTGCTGGAGGCAGCAGCACTACAAGAAGCCTCCAAGGCATCAAATCCACAGTGTAAACCATGCTTCCCAACTTGTTCAGTGGCATGCAGTAAGTCATGTAATTCCTTATCATCTGCACAGGCAGAAATGGAAGTAAGCTTTTGTTTTAAAACAGACAAGAGAAATTGCTGGTATTTCAGCATATGAAACTGACAGTTTAAAGCCCTAATGGACAAAGTAGCAGAAGTGTACACTTTTTTGCCCCATCTTTCTAAGGATCGAGAATCCTTTTCAGTAGGAATGGGATTTTTGGCAGAAGCGGCCTTAACTCCCTTAGGACCCTGAGAAATGGTTTCAGGGTCAGCAGAAGGGTTCTTGTATAAAAACTGGTGGGAATCAGGAACCCTGTAATATCTATCAGGCTTAACAGGAGCAGGAGGAAAAGAGTCAGGGGTTAAGTTAGCCTCCGAAAAGGCATCATCCACAATATCCAAAACAGGAGGAATAGCCAGAGGTCTATGTTGGGGAAGAAGAAGAAAATCCCTCAGTCTTTTCTTAGATTCCGAATACTCCTGTCCTTCCCAGTGGAAATGTTCCCTCATTTCATGCAAAGTTTCCCCAAAAGAGAAATCCTCAGGGGGAGAAGCTGAAGGAATGGATTCCTCAGCATCAGAATCTGCATAAGGAGGGAAAGAATATTCCTGGTCAGAAGAAGAAACTGAAGAAACAGAAGCTTGATCAGAGGAATCATAATAAACATCCTGCCTTGGCCTTTTATCTGGAGGGGGATGTGAACCCCTAATTACAGTAAGTAAATCCTCCGCCATCTTGAGTAACTGTTTCTGTGACTTGGGAGCCCGTTCAGAAGAGGCCTGTGTTGCAGTCTTTGATTTAGAAGGAGTCTTTGCCTTTGTCTTTGGCTTTGCCATTATTAGAAGCTGAGTAGGCCTGAAAACCCCTTCGGAAGCCGGTACCTGCACAGCGGCTCCGGACCCATCCGAAGGAGCATTGTCCGAAGGTCTTGCAATAGAAATATTGAAAGGCCTGGTTGGCTCCTCATGAGAGTCCGTTTCGGCCATCGGTTCTGAAATGGCCAATGACAGGGGCGGCAAAAGTGCCTCACTGACGACGGCCGAAACTGAAGCTGGCTCCGCTTGTGCGCTATCATCAGATTTGAACCTCGGAGGCCTGTCTTTATTCTTGCGACATTTGTGAACTCCGGTAGCCGGAACTGTATCCAATGACATTTTGTAGTTAAAGCACCTACCGAAGTAATGAAAAGCAAAATCGTACCTTCACTTAATTGTACGTTGATTGAATCTAGCACAAAACCGACAACTAGCTACGTCGTGGTCAGGGCCTAAGCAAGGAATACAGTAAGAATGAAAATCCTTATGAGGTATTTGCTTCCCACATGAAATACAATTATTAACTTTTTCTGACATCGGAGTGAAGCAAGAAAAAAGTTTCCCCAACGGGGTACTTAGCTTTGAGTGGAGAAGAAAATCTTCGGACCGAAGTTTTATCAGAAAAAATCGTCAGGAGTCAACCGAACGGCACTTGCGAACTGCTATCACCGCACGGCAAGAAAGACTGGAGAAGATGGCGGTGGCTGTCAGCTTTGTACTCCTGGCACTCTGACGTCAGGGAGCATGGTTGAACAGCCGACGCCGGACCCAGACTTTGGGATTCTGGCCGACCGGGGACTGCCTGCCAGCAGGGGAGAACCCTACAGTCATGACTGCAACAGTGAAACACGATGAACATCTTGCTTAAGCAGTTAACCGTGCCAAACAAACGTTGTAGGGCTTGAATATTGTCTGGAGCTGGCATCTCAAGAATAGCTGTTTGGAAGGATCTGGTCATCATAGAAAAACTCATTAAGCTAGGCATCAACCCCTGTATCACTAGGTGGGTTGCAAACTGGCACACAGATAGAACCCACAGTGTGAAAGTAGCTGACTCCAAGTCAGACTGCTGACCAGTCACGAGTGGAGTCCCACAAGGTTCGGTCCTGGGTCCTCTCCTGTTTGGTATTTACTTCTTTGAAGTCTAGGCCAACACGAAGGGACTCTGGCTGATAAAGTTTGCAGATGATTGCAAGTTGGGAGGTATTATTAACTCCCCAAGTGATGTTGGCATCCACGGAAAGGCCTCAATGACAACAACAACTGGTGTCAGAACCATTGCTTTAAACTCAATGCCAAAAAAATGTGTCGTCATCCCCCTTGGGAAAAACTCTGTTCCCTTGAATTAACCACATTGGTGGTATTCCACGGAACACAGAAGGTGTTATAAGAGATCTGGGAACACAGCTGCCACTGTGGTCAGAAAGTCCTTCTATGTGGCACATCTCATTACTAAAGGTTTTGCATCCAGGAAGAAAGAGGTCATTGTCTCCCTCTACTATTCCCTCATTAGGCCAGTCATCAAATACAATGCCCCATTTGACATGTACCTCACTAGATACCTGCAACAACTGGAAAGGCCACAAAAGTACCTCACAAAGAGGATTCTAGGCCTTAAACACTTGTCCTATATGGACAGTCTCAAAAAACTCCAACTATTCTCTGTCTCATATCGCCTACTTAGAGTCAATCTCTGCTTGACTTACAGAGCCATGTCTGACCCAGCTCTGTTAGAAATGCTACATCTAAAGAAATCCCAATCCCTCCACACCACATGCTCCAGAGACCTCAACCTCATTACCACAATCAAATGAACATGCTGGAGGGACAGGTTCATAACCCAGAGACTGTCCATGCTATGGAATAGACTTCCCATACATGTCAAGCAAAGCACCTCACTGGCCCTCTACAAGAGAAATCTTGACAAGTAGATGGGAAATAGAAAACTCACCCCGGGGATCATTCCAGTGGCTCTATTCGACAGAGGCACTAGGAACTAAGGTTGGGTGGCACGCTGCCAGGGTAATCCTATGGGCTAGGCTTGTATAGGTGCCAGGGCGATTAGCCTAGTACACACCTATGAACCTATGAATCTATAAAACAATCTACCTATCTTTTATTTGAAATGAGATTAACAGTCTGAATGCATTAAAAAAAAAAAAAAGAAAGAAAGTGACGATAGCAACATATCGTTGTTTATGCCATAACAGAAATGCAGCTTTGCTCCCCCACCCGCAAAAGAACAAAAAAATGACAAGTTCTGCTAACAAACAATCCTTGCAATGTTAAAAGTGCTATCAAATGAACTGTCCCTGAAAAATGTCTACAGATTTAACACAGAACATTCCATTTTAAAGTATTAATAAAAAACAAGTGGAAAAAGATTGTAGAAACAAAACCACTAATCCAATAAAACGATCATGTCAGCACACAGGTTGCAAGTCCATAAAATGTTTATTGTATAAATTCCACAAGCGCTTTCACCCTAACTCAATTGTAGGGCTTTTTCAAGTATAAAAACAGTGTAACTGTTCAATCAGCCATCTTTAAATAACTTCATTTTGAAAAAAGGCGCCAAAACCAGTCTGACCTAAATTTAAAGTAACCACGCACATTTTTACAACTGTCAAGTTTAAAAACACAAATAAATTCACTTTGCTTACCAAACATTAATGAACTTGATAAAACTTTAAATCAAAGTAGTATAAACTAACACAAAATAACAGTTCTATCTAAAAAAGAAAAAGGTATCAAAAATTTGAAATACTTTAAAATTATGTAAAACAATACAATCAAAATATGACTTTAATAATTGTTTCAGTGGTTGTTTTAAATAATTATTTTGATAAATCTTCCGCTTTTTTAATCAAATAAGGCTTAATAGAAATATGCTCATTTAGTCCCGGGGGGTGGGTGGCATTCAATCTAATTTGCCAATAGGTCTCCCTACAGCATAGTCTCCCAATATCCCCCTTTAGGGTCAATAGGTACTTGTTCAAGAATCCCAAAATGAAAGCCAGTGTGTTTAGGCTCCATTTGTAAATGTTTACTTAATGCATTATTAATATTCCCTTTTTTTAATGTTGTATAAATATTCATAAATTCATTTGTTCAACGCTCTCTCTGACTTCCCTATGTAAAAACTAGGACAGTCTCTACACAGGGCTAAGTACACAATACCCTTAGTATGACAGTTACCCTTCTTTAAATAAATCCTACTGTTGCCATAATTTTTTAAGGTGATAGGTACTTCATCCAAAATGTATCGACAATACCCACACCTACCACACCTACTAGTTCCCTTATCTAAAGTAGTTGTACATCTATAATTGTTGCTTTCAAACACCTTTTTCAGATATGTTCCTGTTTTATAAACAGAGTTAGGATGATCACGTACTTTGTGTACTAAGTCCTTGTTGTGCTTTGACATCTTTCAATTTCTCTGAATGAGGTCCTTAACTTCCCTTGTAATGTTACTGTGTTGAAGAACCATAGCTCTTTTAAAAGCTTGTTCACTATCCACTTCATGACCTTTTACAGTTTCCAATGGTTTCCCCAAAATAGGAGAAAATCTAGTTGCACGACCATTTATAATTTCTTCTGACACTTCCTTCATTAACCTATCAGGATAACCCCTTGAACTAAACAAATCAGAAATAAAGTCAATTTCCACTAAAAAACATCAAACTCTGATGTCATCCTGGCCGCTCTGACCATTTGGCCTTTGACTATACTCCTTTTTTGTTTCCAGGGGTGATCACTATAATAGGGTAGGTAGGAATTACTGAAAGTATTTTTCCTATAAATTCTTGATTTTAATCCCCCATTAGTTTTGTCTAACCTCACATCTAAATAATCAATTCCACCCTGGTCAAAATTAAATGTAAATTTTAAAAATCCAGCAGTGGAATTTAAAAACTCAACAAACTCCACAATAGTGTTCGCTGGTCCTTCCCAAATAATAAACAAATCGTCCAAGAAGCATCGGTATAATTTAATGTTGTTGTTGTAAAAATCTGAAAGGAACAAGTGCTGCAACTCCCATTGTAAAATGACAAGGTTAGCTTAGATGGAGGCACAAGCTGCCCCCATAGCTATGCCTCTAACCTGGAAGTTTCCCCCTCAAAATACACAAAATAGTTTTCCAACACAATTCTCATTAGTTTTATCAACAGGTCAATATCAAAGCTCATGGTAGACTTTCTGTCCTTCAAAAGTAGCCAAAAGTAATCTAAACCCTCATCAGTTGGAATACAGGTGAATAAGTCAACCACATCAATGGTTAAAAAGTACACCTCACCTTCATAAGACTGCAGTGTCAAACCACGTAGAAAATCCCAAGAATCCTTCAACATATGCTCGTACTGATCAGGAATATGTTTAAGTGTATGGTCCAAAAAAGATGCAATAGCATATGTTTTAGACCCCTTCCCTGACACAATTGGCCTATATGGAGGGTCAGTTGTACTTTTATGAATCTTTGGAATTCCAAAGAAAGTCGCTAGTCTTGGTTTCTCAATGGTCAACATAATACCAATCTTTTCATCCAGTCTACCTTCCATGATAAATTCTTCTATTGCTAGATCTATTTTCTTGTAAGAGATGTTGATCTCATTCATAGAAACTGGAATATAAACATCAGCATCCCCCAGGATGTTCAAAATTTTACTAGAATAATCAAAAGTGTTGACCAAGACCATACCGCCCCCCCCCCCTTATCGGGTTTCATAATTCAAATCCCCCTGTCTTTGAGTAAGTCCTCCAAGATGTGTTTTTCCCTTGTGGTCAAATTAGCCTTAAACAAAAACTTTTTCTTAATTTTTTTATCTACACTCAATTTGTATAAATTTGATGCACATGTCTCTTCAAACACCTGTAAAGCCGGGTGGAGAAGAGGGTTGAATGTACTAGCCTTTCTAAAGCTAGTTGTATCATAGCCATTGGTCTGCTCAAACATTAATGCAAATTTTAATTTTCTAGTGTACAGTTTTAACTCTATGAGAGTATCACAAACATCAAATCTAACTGTTGGAACAAATTTAAAACCTTTTTCAAAAAGGTGAAAATGTTCTTCATTAATCTCAATCCCACTTAGGTTAACATTTTTAAAACCATTGTAGGAATAAGTCACTTTGTCAGAGTCAGTAACTATTTCCCTTTTTACTTTATTATCCAAGTAAATCATTACACTTTTCCTTTCTTTTTTTGTTGTTGTTTTCACTTGGTTCATTCCTCTTCCCTTTCCCCCAGAAAAATCCTGTTCATTCAACTCTTTGTCTTCCCCACCCACAGCCATGTCGGTGGTAACTACCACATCTTTGTCAGCATCCACAGTGGTGGGGTTAGGTGTAGAAATATTAATCACTGGGGTAGTTGGATTGTGGTGCAAAACATCCACAGTAATTTGTCTATTGTTGACAAATTTTTCACCCATTTTAGATTGTTCAACTGTTTTAGATTTGGTCAAGTCCCTTACTACTGTAGGATCAAATTGTTTGTATAAACTATTCCTGTAAATTCTCCCTTTGAACACATAAGCCCTATTTTCACTGTATTGTTTCAAATTCCTTTCTAATTTTCTTTTTTTTCTTTCATATATTTCTTCACATTTCCTTTCAATCCTGTGAAAACTGTTATCATAACTTTCTTTATTAAATTCAAATAACAAATCCTCTCTGATGGCTTCATCCAATTTCTCTGCTTCCTTTAACATCATATCCACCTTCATTTTAGCAAATGTTACCATCAGCTTTAAAATTTTAAAACCACATTCATCGAACACACTATTAAATTCATTAAACATGTCCAAATCATAAGTAAAACCCTCAGGGTATTTACACACACATAACCCTTATGGGACAACTTTTTTTGTTAAACATTCTTCTAAATATGCAATGTCAATATTAACACATTTTATTTTATACAATTTGTTTTCCAAATCCCTAATACCATCTTTTAAAGAAGACATTATAAGAGAACGACCTGCCCCTTTAGACTTGTTTTGGTGGCAGGAATAATTATTAAAAAAGTCTCCTTTACTTTGTACATAATCAAACCATTCTCTAACATTATGAAAACGCCATGATTCATTGTTAATAACTTTATCAATCTGAGTAACAGTACCTTTGTACACGTACACCTTCTTGAACATTTTCAACGTCCAAAATACTAGTAAGTCCACTAATGGCAACAGTAGACTCTCCCCTCCTATGGTCATCGCCCAATGTTTGTTCAAACCTTTGGGAAGAATGGTTGGTTCCACATCCCTTATGTGAAACTGAGGTAAACTCACGAAGTGTTCCAACCTGTGCCCCCAAATCACTGGCATTCGCCTGAATGGGAACTTGTCTGTCTACCTCCTTCTGAACCTGCGCACACTATTGACCCTAAAGGGGGAGATTGGGAGAATTGGCTATGCTGTAGGGAGACCTATTGGCAAATTAGATTGAACGCCACCCACCCCCCGGGACTAAATGAGCATATTTCTATTAAGCCTTATTTGATTAAAAAAGCAGAAGATTTATTAAAATAATTATTTAAAACAACCACTGAAACAATTATTAAAGTAATATTTTGATTATATTGTTTTACATAATTTTAAAGTATTTTAAATTTTTGATACCTTTTTCTTTTTTAGATAGAACTGTTATTTTGTGTTAGTTTATACTACTTTGATTTAAAGTTTTATCAAGTTCATTAATGTTTGGTAAACAAAGTGAATTTATTTGTGTTTTTAAACTTGACAGTTGTAAAAATGTGCGTGGTTACTTTAAATTTAGGTCAGACTGGTTTTGGCGCCTTTTTTCAAAATGAAGTTATTTAAAGATGGCTGATTGAACAGTTACACTGTTTTTATACTTGAAAAAGCCCTACAATTGAGTTAGGGTGAAAGCGCTTATGGAATTTGTACAATAAACATTTTATGGACTTGCAACCTGTGTGCTGACACGATCGTTTCATTTTAAAGTATTGCTAATTATACATACATATATATATATATATATATATATATATATATACACACACACACACACACACACACACACACACACACACACACACACACACACACACACACACACATATATATATTTAAAACTATTAAAAAGATTCTTCTTAATTACCTTTTAGCATATACAGTATATAGCTGACAAAATGCAAGCATACCTTCTCAAGTTCAATAATCTTCTGTGCAAATATATCCAAAAGTAATAGCATCTTTATTGTGTTCTCCACATAAACAAGTCTCCTCACCTTCAATTTCCCTAGCTACATGATTGCCTTTTTATTGTGTAGATTCTGTCAGCATGATGAATATGCAAATGTGATGTGAACTCATTAGAATTGCTAAATCCCAAATACTTGGCCCCATGTTGCACAAGTAAACAATTTGCAAACACTCCCTCAGTGTGTGAATGATTATTGGTAGGGAGAAGAAAAACACAACAGCAATGCAGACTACCCTGCATCCAGTGGGTGTGTCAGGTTAGACTTACAAAGTGTTAGATGCAATTTTATCAAGGTTGGAAATGTAAATAAGCAGCACACAATTCACAAGTTCTGTTCATTAACATCCAACCTCCCCTTCATTTGTTGGCAACTGCATATTCATAGATTCATAGATTAGTACTAGAATAACTGCCCTTGCGAGGCATTTTAAGCCTAGCCAATTATCCCTTGAGAGACTCGAACCCTGCACCTTCTGTTTGCAAGGCAAACACCTTAACCATTAGGCCACCCCCAACCCTAATTATATTATTGCCATTTAATAACCTCACTCAATTTAGCTCATTAAAATTGAGTGTGCCTCCATGAATTTCTGCAGTTACCACCTACGTACTTCTAGGCGTCAAATATTGCTTGTTCATATTTGCATTAATTATTTCAAAACAATGCTACATACAAGGTATTAGAACATTTTTTCTGGAAGCACACATGATGGCAAACACAACTGTGTTGATATTTGACCTCTGTCAATGAGTACACATACAATAAGGTACACCAGCACACACATACATTTTACAATATATCCAACATTATTCCACAGTAGCATTATTTTATACACTCATAAGACCCACCTAGCATCTACTGTTAATAAGAAATCATTCTATGTATCCCTCTCTAACTTAACACATATTATCAAACACATTTTTAATCTCAGCAAAACACTCCGCATTGCTGGTGACATACATCCAAACCCAGGACCCCCCTCACTGCCCTCCCCAAAAAAGTTCAATCCTATCTACTGAATATCAGTATCAACACCAGTAGCATTTCTAACAAGTTCCCTGATCTACATAATTTTATTACCCACTACTCCCTGACATACTATTACTGAGTCCTGGCTAAACCAAACATCCCCAGTGAAGAAATTCTACCACTAGGATATAATGTCTTAAGGTTAAATAGAACAAATAGGAAAGGTGGTGGTGTAGCTATTCTATTCATAAATACAATAAAACTCCAGCCATTTCAAACCCCTTTGCCAACATTCCAAAATGCTGAAACCATAGGCTCCATCCTACCTCTAAATAAAGATAAAAAATTATTATCCTCTGTAGCTATATTCCTCCCAGAAAGAACTCCCCAACAATAGAAGAAATCCTTCAATGGCTTAATCATAATTCCCTTCAAGAAACAATTTTACTAGGTGACCTAAATACTGACTGGCTAGCTTGCCACTCTAGCAATCCCACAAACCAAATCAACCTCTATGGATTCATCCAAATAATTCAAGAGCCCACCAGAATAGACAAAAAACACCCCAAAACAAACCATTATCGATTGGACATTAGTGAATGGTCCCTGGCATCTCTATCAGACCGGATGCTTACCATATGTACTAAGTGACCATCTCCCCACCTACCTCCTAAGAAAACGTGCTAATATTCCAAAGCCTATAATCCACAGACTAATCAGGGATGACCATAATTTCAACCCTGAGTACCTAAACTACATTCTAAAGCAATTGAATTGGGAGCCTCTAAGAACCTTACACCTAGACGAGGCAGTGGACTACTTCAATAACATGTTTATCTCAGTTCTAAATTCAGTTTCACCATTCAGGAAGATAAAAACCAAAGAAAACTATGCTCCATGGTTAAGCAGGGACACAAGATCCTTACTAAAATCCAGAGACAAGGCCTGGAAGCAATGGAAAAAAGACAACTCCGATCTTTCCAAATAAAACTATAAACAACTTAGAATTCTTGCCAAAAAACAAACCAAACTAAATAAACAAAATTACTTTCTAGGTCTCCAAAACAAATACTCAAAAAATCCATCAAAATTTTGGCACAACATCAACTCCTTACTAAAACCTGGCAAACTTACTACCCCTGCCCCTACCTCCCCCAATAATAACAGCAAAGATATAGCTTCCCATCTTAACCATCTTCCCATCTTAACTCTCATTTTATAAACTCAATTCAAACTCTATCTACCCAACGATCTAACACTGATAACCCTCCAACCACAACCATAAATAGCCCTCCAAGTAACCATACCGACAAACCATCCTTCTCTCTCTCACCTGTACCTACATCTAAAATTAAAAAACTCCTCCTTGCCCTAAAACTAACCACATGTTTAGCAGACAACATACCTGCTAACTTTCTGAAAATAGCAGCTGACTCCCTATCATATCCAATCTCATTTCTAATAAAGAGGTCCATTCAGGAAGCTTATGTACCACATCTAAGGAAAATATCTTACATTATACCTCTTCACAAAGGTGGCAAATCCTATGTCTTTTCTAACTACCGGCCTAGAGCTATTCTTTCTCCCCTATCTAAACTTTTAGAGAAATGTATTCACTTGCAAGTCATGCAGTTCTTCTCTTCACACAATCTTCTCTCCTCCATTCAACATGGATTGTGCCCTCACCATAGCACAACTATTGCCCTCCTCTCCTTCACCAATCAGGTCAATCAACACAGAAATAACAACAACTATGTATCTGCTATCTTTCTAGACCTCTCCAAAGCATTTGACATGGTCTCACACCCTAAACTTCTAGATGCCCTTAACTCTCTACCCTTTGCTTCCCCTACTATCTCCTGGTTTAAAAGCTACTTATCAGATAGACAACAAGCTGTACAATGGCTAAATCTCCCCCTCTCCCTAACTCTATAGGAGTATCACAATGCTCAATATTGGGCCCACTGCTTTTCTCTATCTTTACAAACAAAATACATACCTCTTACAAACTAATTCAGTATGCAGAAGATTCAACACTCATCTGCGCAGCCCCATCTGTTACCACCCTACAAGAACTGGCCCAAGAATCATTCTCTGCCACTGAAAGTTGGATCACTGACAGCCAACTCATTCTCAACCCCAATAAAACCAAATTACTCTTGTTTACCCCTAACAAAACAAAATCTACTCTCCTAACTTTCTATATCTCATCCAGAAATGGCACTATCATTTCTCCATCTACCCATACAAAACTCTTAGGGGCAGAAATAGATAATAACCTATCTTTTGATATTCACATTGCACAAACCATCCAGAAGGTACATAAAAAAGGGAACCCTTTATAGACACAAAAACTTTCTCACAGATAAAGCAAGAATCACCCTAGCTCAAACCCACCTTTTATCAACACTTACATATGCAGCACCAGCCCTAACCTATATTAGAAAAACAGATCTGGACAAGTTAGAGTCATGTTATAATAAAATTGCCAAATTTGTCAACAATTCACCCTTTAGAACCCATCATTGCCTAGTACTATAAGAACTCCAATGTCTTGAATTTCCACACTTACTAGCTTACCAACAACTCACCTGTGCCTTTAACATCATGAACGTCCCAGAGAAAACTTCAGCACTAAAACAGCTCCTAACCTCTTACTCTACTAGTCGCCCTCTGTGCTCATCTAATAAACCTCTCCTCAATATTACAACTGCCAACAACACTGCTGGCAAAGCCCTATACTCCCATACCATAACTAAAATAACCTCCCACCAATATAACCTCAGCAAAAACAAACAAACAATGCAACACATCTTAGGGAAATTCTGGAACTGGCTATGCATTACATGACAATCTCTCTTGACCACTGTTCTCCATCTCTATACAACTCATACTTTAAGCCATACTACTTTCATAAGTATATATATATATATATATATATATATATATATATATATATATATATATATATATATACAGTTCTTATAATAAGCTCCATTGGTTACTGTGACTGTTTTACTGTCCTCATTTAGAACACTTGTAATATGTTTTGATTGTATGTAACTACAAGGTAAAAAGCACTTTTAGCCATGTCAGTTCTACTCACATGTAACTGTCTATCTATCAATATTTCACTTATTTAATGCCAGTGAACTATAGACAGCTAAATTTGAATATCTTGTTGTCTGTTTCATCATTTGTATTCTCTCATTGTTTTCTCTACTTACTACATGTTAATCATGGAGCTTTTCTCCCTGGGCATCCACTGAAAATGGACCTGGTCCAGCTGGATTTTCCCGGTTAACAAATTTAAAATAAATGAGTAAAATAAATAAAACTATTTGTTAGAACATTAAAGTGATAACTTTATTTTTTAAAGGCTCAAGCCACACCCACTGGGAGTTAAAGGTACACACTTAAAACAACTGTACTGGAGGGAATGAGTTAAGGACAATGATATACAATGACTTACAGACTGCATGTCTCACATTATTAGTCAGATAAGAGAAAATAAGGGACAAACACAGAGAGGTAAGATAGAGCTGCATATTTGACAGCAATACTCATAAGTGGTTGTGTGATCACTCGGTGAACTACATCCAAAATTAATAAATACACAAATAACTGTTATATGGTTTCATATTACTGTAGATGATGTTGCAGTTGGTTGTATGCAGAATGATTTCAGTTCCTTGCTGCAAAGGTGTTTGTGCAGCAAAGAGGGATAAGGCACTCTTACTGTGTTCTAAAATTTCATTGGAGAGAGAGTTCAAATCCAGAGCTATGTAGAAATATTTTGTGTGTACTAACATTTTATATTGTGTATGTCATAGACTGCTTTTTTCTCATTTCAGCTATGTTTTCCTTTTTTTCTTTTTTTTGGGGGGGTGGGCAATGTTTGCGCAATGCTTGACATAGTGCAAACATGGGGAAACAAAGAAAAATGAATGTCAGGTTTGGCTGTGCTTATCTCGTTTGTGCAAAGTGTCACAGTATGCAAACTGCACTACTGGCCCACCCAGAAAACAAAAAGAACACCTCAGAACACCTGCAAACAGGGCATCTGTAAAAGGGCAAAGGTCAAAAACAATACATTGTTGCAATTTTTGTTTTGCAAAATGCAACTGCACTTAGTGGCATTGCACTCCAGTTAGCAAGGTTCTCCAACAGCTGCAGCCATCGAACGCCTGCAGACAGGACTCATACAGCCAATATCTGAAACCAGATACATTCATTTAATTCTGTTGGACACTTCACAAACACGCTAAGTGGCATTGCATGGTGGTTAAAACAGAGACCTTAAGAATGATTAGGAAATTAGGAAATGTCATGTAACTAGCCCTGTGGCAGCAGGTGTAAGTGTAGGGATTCATAGGTTCATAGGTTCATAGATTAGTACCAGACTAACTGCTCTTGCGAGCCATTTTAAGCCTAGCCAGTGATCTTCTGTGAGATTCAAACCTTGCACCTTGTGTTTGTAAGGCAAGCACCTTAACCATTACGCCACCCTCCCAACCCAGATGGAGTACAGATGGTCCTGGGTTCTAGTACAGGATGGGAAACCTAGTTTTACTGTTGTGACAGTGCAGTTTATAGCAATGACCTGAAAAATAGACAAGTGCTATTTCAACATTCTTGTGGCAACAGGTGTAAGTGTAGGACTGCCATACACACGGTGCTGGGTTCTAATACAGGATATTCCATGCACCTTTACTGTTGTTCCACTTCACATTACAATCCCTCTCACTTATAACACTTTAGATAGTGGAGCTGATATGAATTATATGTATGGAGGATGAGACACCATTATTGTGTTTTCAGATGTATGACTGAGGGTATACTGTCTACTATATTTTTGTAAGTATAATTCTGCTATCTGGACTTGCAGGACCTTCATAATTACATAAAATGTGTACACAACTAGATCTATATCCAATAACCTTGTCAGGTCACATGCATACATCTGTAACAGCTCAAACAGTTACCTGTATTTATGTAAGATTCCTGACTATGTCTGAGCAGCACTTCTTCTGAGGCAGCAATGGAAAATCAATGCTGTGGAATAAAATGTTTTGTTCCTTATGCTTAGTTTTGAATCCCACAGTGTAAAAATCAATTTTCCTCAGTGTAGAAAGGCAAAAACAAATGTGTCAGGTCATTATATGTATGCCCCCACTGCAAGTCTGCACACTTAACTCACCTAACAGTAACCTTCCAATTTCCAATATATATTTCCAAGCTACACCAGTAAACACCTATCAAATTAATGGCAAGTGTCAGATTAGCCTTCCCGTTCCAATTATATAATTCCTCCCTGCTTGGCACTGCTGTGCTCCACTTAACATCATACCAATGCTGTTGGCATCAATGGTCAGGTCTACACACTACCAGTAAATGGGATACTTGGAATTGGCAGGAATGTATCTGTTTCCATTGGGCTAGTAAACATGGCTGGCATTAGAGAGGAAGGTACCAAGTTTAGGCAAAGAGGTGGGGTGTCCAGGAGCCCAGGATATTTACTGGACTTCTGGAAAAGTGTCACAGCCAAAGGCTTTTTCAGGGGGACTATTCTGGCTCCCAGTACAAGTCTGAGGCATTGAAAGTGTGGCCCACACTGTATCCAGTGCCACTGGCATCCCACATATTAAAGAACAGTGTAGGCATCATTTTTAATGACCTGCACATGTGAAAAAGGGATATACTCAACTTTTGGTTGAATGAGTTTGAGGCTATGGACATCCCACAGCTGTGTAAGTATGACAATAAGAGAGTACATGTAAGCCTTAGAAAGCTAAATATAGGCAAGACTGGTATGGATAATGCTCTTCTGTTCTTTTCTGTTCTTTCCCCAGCTGCCACTGAATGTGAGTTCAAAAGGCAGGCCCCATGTTGCTCGAATGGAGAGACTGAGGGAAACAAATGGTATGTATGTATGCAGGAGAAGAGAGGTGTTATTGTAGTTGTAAAAGTTAAAGATATCTTTCTAGGTTGTTTCTACAGTTGTATCAAATTGAGCATGCATATCCCAACTGTAAAAGCAAGTATGCATGCATTAGTCTGTAGCATAAACCATTTGTAGGATTCAGATATTAGACTGTAGTCAGAGGTTGTGGGTTCATATACCACTACTCATAATTATACAATACTGTTATTTACATTTAATTAAAAACTCTATACAAGTGGCACAAATGCCCTACTGTAAACTGTAATCTGTATAACAGGAACATGCATATGTGCAAGGTATGCACATATCAAGGATTACTTTCATCAATTGGTAGTACAGTGCGTATCTGTTAAGACGTATACTTAAATGTAATTCTTCAAATAAAAGAGTTGTATAATGTGTTAAAGCATTGCATGTCACATATAATAGTAATAATTTTACCCCAACCCTTATCTTTCTTTATTTATTTTCTATTATGTGTCGTCAAAATGTCTCCCTGTCAACCATGTGTACCACTTCACTAAATGCTACACAGCACAGTGAGGTACACCATCCCCAGTGGATCAGCCTGCCCCCACTCCATCTGCTCCAGCACCGATGCCCAGCATGTCTGGGAGCCAACCTGGCAGCACTGCCTCTGCTGCCCCTTCACTACCTGCACCCACAGGTAGTACTGCCCCTGAAGATAATGCAGTGGTACCCTCCGGGAGCAGTGGTGGTGGTAGTGATTTCATCAGCTGCCAGCAGAGGCCAAGGTCGGTGCGTAGGATCATGTACTGCAGCATTGGTGTACGCGTATGCTGGATGGCCATGCTGCTTTCCCTCATGGTTCATACAAGGAGAAGATGTCAAGCATTCCATCTGCCAGAGGATTAAGGGGACAGTGATGACAGTCCAGTGGGTGAGGACTTGATTCTCACTGTCTCCAAGCTTCATGGGCATGAGCCTGTGTTGTCCCCTCCCTCACCACATTAAAGGTGTCTCCCAACCATTTGTGTCCCTCACCATCCGTGTCTCTTGTCTTGTTTGTTTGCATTTGCTTCCTCACCTACCCAACTTACTTGACCCAGACATACCTATGTCCCTTTCCCAGCAGTCATCTCTTACTAAATTAAGAAATAAAAATGGGCACCTGTTCCACAAAAAACTCATCCCATACATAGCTCTCCATTTCCCACATGTGTCGTCTTGACACACTTGGTTCAGTCCAACTGGCTATACAACATGATTACATTGTTGCACCCATCCCTCTGGAGGTGACAGTCCAAATTCAGGTTCTACACATATGTTCAGTTTTTACTGTTGAATAAATGGATAGCTATGGTTCTTTCAAACCTCCCCCCTGTACACTCCTGTATTGCTTTCCCTTTTTTCTTCCCCCTGCATGCACCCCATTGCACCACTTTCCTATCTACCGCATTGTAACACCAGCAATCTGGTCAAAAAGTAGAATAACACACAACACACATAAACAGTAGAAAAAGCTATGGAACACTTTACTTTTTATCGTCTGTATTTGCATGGAGTTTATCATCGTGCAGCAATGCCAAGTAACGGTGAGTGGTGGTACAGTGCAGTGGCTATCACAGCGCAATGTGGATTCAAACTCAGTATCATTTGGGCTCAAAAAAATGTGTCAATGCATTTACACCTGCTGCCACAGAGTCAGTTAAGCAGCAGATGTGTTTCATACTCTCAATACTAACGCTCAGACTTTTAGCAATGTGGTTCGTGTTTATGCACTGCTTAACTACATGCAAACAGAAAGAAATGGAAATGTGTAACTCACATGTGCAAACACTTTGCCAACCATCACACAAACCCACTGTTCGCTGCACTATGGAACTCTAAATATTATTATGTATTAGCAATACAACCAAGCACTGCAACCCTGGTTTCTCAGCATTTTTTCACACATATATCAACTACACTACAATAATTAATATGTTGTGTGATATTCGATGCACATCAATCTGGTAATATACAAAATTAGAACTATTGACCCATAAGCCTAAGCAGCCTTATCTGCAAGGCTATGGAAGGAATCATCATGGGCCACTTGACCCAATCCATTTTAGTTTTGTCATGGATAGAAATTGCTTATTAAACCTAATGAACTTCTTTGATAATGACCCCAATGACCTTAATGAGGGATAACAGGACATACTGCCAGTGCTGATTTATCCAAGGCCTTTGACACTATCCCCCATTCTCCCATCTGGGGATTAACCTATCCATTACTAGATGGATAGCCAACTGGCTCACTGACAGAGCACACACTGTCAAAGTTGGGGACTGCACCTCCACCACTAGACCACTTACCAGTGGAATACCACAAGGATCTGTACTGGACCCTCAACTGTTTGGAAACTGTTTTTCTGGCATCTAGGCAATAGCTTACCAAGTTTGCAGATGATTGTATACTGGGTGTACAAATACAGACGCCCCCAACAATGTTAACATATTACAGAAGAGCTAACACAGACAAATGATTGGTTACAAATTCACAGACTGAACTTTAAAGCATAAAATGCCTCATTGTTCCCTTTGGCAATGAAGTACTCCTGCTAATTATGATAACTATAGCACCCCAGTAAGCTCAAACACAGTGTTGCAACACTTTAGAACACATGTTGATAGCGATCTACACTTCAATCACTATGTCCATAGTTCGGAGACACACAGTCTACATTGCGCACCTCATAAATAATAGAATCACATCCAAGACCAGGAAGGGCATAGCTCTGCTGTACTCATCCCTTATCAGAACACTAATTGCAACTGGAGTAAATACAAAGGTTTGTGACAGGGTGAAGACAGGGCCTCCAAAACATGAGCTACATCAATGTCTAAAAGACCTGTCACTGAACTCAGTATCATACAGGCGGTTGAGAAGTGACCTACTCCTGGCCTACAGAGCAGCCTCAGATCCTGCCCTACTGGAAATACTGGACATCTGCAAATCAAATGGGACAAGAATAACTTGCAACAGGGATTTCACCCTAGCCTGTGACATAAAAAGAACATGGTGGGGAGACAGATATATCTCCCAGCGATTGGCACTCCTCTCTAATAGGCCCCCATTGCATGTGAAACAGTGCTCCTCAATGATCCTATTCAAGTGCAACCTTGACAACTGAATGAGTGATTGAAAATTCACCCCTGGGGTGGCACCTATGTCCCTTATGGACAGGACCAGTGGGTGCCGATCACAAAATCACTCTGCTAACAATGACCATCTAACTATGCTCAATAAGGGTACTTGTGTTGTTACACGGCTAGGCTTGTAAGTGCCCTAGGGCCATTAGTTTAGTAACCTCCTATGAACCTTTGAAGCTATGAATCTATGCTGGCCTCCCAACATCTTCTCTCCAACATGCCCTGCTGATGTCATCCAATACAAGCTGTCCTGCAGTCTTGTAAAAGTCAAACTTGTGCCATGGTGCTAACATAAAGCACTGAGTTCTGTAGTCCATGGACATAGATAGGTACGGTTTATGTTCTGACTGCAGTCAAGTGTGTGTGCGTGTGTGTGTGTGTGTGTGTGTGTGTGTGTGTGTGTGTGTGTGTGTGTGTGTGTGTGTGTGTGTGTGTCTGTGTGTGTGTCAGTTACTTGGAACAGAGATACAGAGCAATGGTTTCACAGAGAGGGTAGCGAAGTATGAGAACTCAACTCTTTAGCTGTGACAGTGGGGAGTCTTATTTGAGCAGTGTCTAGCCAGATAGCCAAGATAGCAGATGTATGTATCCTACAGTTACTGCTTCAATCCCATGGGCTGAGAGTATTTTGATACTTGCAAATGCCTGCACATCCTTTTCATGGAGAACTCTCAACCATCTTCTCTCCAACATGCTCTGCTGATGCCATTCAATATAAGTTGTCCTGCAGCCTTGTAAAAGTCAGACTTGTGCCGTGGTGCTAAAGTAAATTACTGAGTTCTGTAATATCTGTACATAGATAGGTATGGGGTTTTATTCTCACTGCAGTCAACTTTGGTGTGTATGTGTGCACTTGTTTGACATTACAAAGGGCCTTTTACACCAGGATGTAGGCACTACTATTACCATATTCTCCTCACCAGACACTGCTGATGTCATCAGCTATGAAGTGTTTTCTAAGACATTCCAAGTCAGACTTGAACTGTGGCACCTGCTTTAAATACAGAGTTCTATAGTCTGTGCACTTAGATAGGTAGGGTTATATTCTCACTACAGTCAACTGGGATGTGTGTGTGTGTGTGTGTGTGTGTGTGTGTGTGTGTGTGTGTGTGTGTGTGTGTGTGTGTGTGTGCGTGTGTGCGTGTGTGTGTGTGCATGTGCCTCACATTACAGAAAGGCCTTTACATCAGCATGTGGGACACTGTTATTGTCATATTCTCCTCGACAGGCACTGCTGATATCATCACCTATATATTTGATTTGTGGATGTGTACTGTTCCCACTAGGGCAGGGTCAGAGACTGGCCTGGAGGCCAGGCAGAATTCACCTCATCCTATACAACACAGATTACAGTGACATGGATATCAGTCTATCCACATACATCATGGCATGGTTTGTAAGCACTCTGTTTTCTTGGTGAGTAACCTGCTTTGGTCTCTTGAGCTGCTGCATGTGTCTGGTGAAGTACATGCAAAAGAGAGCATTATACTCTATATTAGTGTTCTGGTGAGGCTTGAGTACAGTGCTGTAATATAATCCTGAGATCGGAATATGATGGTGTGACTTATGATGTGAACAACATATGCTTTCAATGCCATTATGGACACTTGATCGCCGAAGGTCAGATTGCTATGTATGTGTGTTCCCAGTGGTTGCATCACTGGGTTTCAGCATAACAGGACTGTTGTCAATGCTGTAATTTGCAGGAAATTCCACTTTGCAGATGGCCAAAATAAAGACACATTTTTGCATTTATTTGTATACTGTGTTGCTTTGTCACTGATCATTTGTCTGTGTTAGCCCCTCCTGTAGTATGTTATCATCATAGGTGGACTCAATGACTGCACCCACCATGAAAGAATCAGCAAACGCAGTAAGCCAAAGGCTGTATTCTGCAGCCCGGACTGTCAAGAAATAGATTGCAAACAGTAAAGGGCCAAGCACAAATCCCTGAGTTACATCAATGGTGACTGGTCTACTGATACAGGTTGGTTCTCCAACTTTCACAGTATGTGTTCTGTCAGTGAGCCAATTGGTTACTCATCTAATGACATAAGGTTTAATCCTCAGCT
Source organism: Protopterus annectens (assembly GCF_019279795.1). Lineage (NCBI taxonomy): Eukaryota > Metazoa > Chordata > Ceratodontiformes > Protopteridae > Protopterus > Protopterus annectens. The sequence goes on from NC_056726.1 coordinate 1,268,235,201, forward strand.
GGGAGAGTTTCTCAATGATAGCTGCATGGGGGATTGTGTTCAAACTCTAGGCTGGTTGAGGCTAGCCAGTATGCACTGTCTTGCCTTCATCTAGGCCTATGACACAGAATCAATGGGCTGTGACAACATCACAGATCACCTGTCATGTGACTCGTCACATACACATTCCTGACACAGTTGAATACACACTTCAACGCACCCTCCACACAGACTATGTTCCTGTAGAAGGGTGTACATCAATGTGCACCCATCTGAGTTGGGGAACGGGACAGCACCCAATGCATGCATGTATAGACACATCCTGACTCTCCTCATCTGCGAGGTAGACCAACATGTCATCATGGACCTTTTCTAAATGGACACTCTTGGTATCTCAGCTGTGTGCATCAGACCTGTGTAAGTTGTTAATGTGACATTATGTCTGTTACATCTGTTAGATGTCCTCAAAGAAGTCATCGAGGGCATGCTTGATAACATTATCATCTTTTTGAACTTGACAAGCTAAAGGCATTTGACACAAATCCACACTGAGGTATTCACTCAACACTGTCAGACATGGCCATATAATATATATCATCATAGGTTCATAGGCTCATAGATTGGTACTAAGCTAACTGCCCTTGTGAGCCATTTTAAGCCTAGCCAATTATCCCTTGTGAGACTCAAACCCTGCACCTAGTGTTTGTAAGGCAAACACCTTAACCATTAGGCCACCCTCCCAACTTGTGGTTAGATCATGTGGTTAGATCATTGTATCACATACGTGGCATCTAAATGCCATATACACCTATATCACCAAGTGGGTAGACCACATGTGGCATCTCAATATAAAAAAAAAGCAAAACAAAAAAACAAACCCAACTGCAACAACAAAACAAAACTGTAAAACTGTAAAATTCCCCAAAGCAGGCAGAAGACAGCTCGATATGCAGCTAAATCCAAAAACTTGATGAACCAACAAGTAATCATACCAAAAAACTTTATTGCAGAGAAAGAAAGTTAGCACTTTCATGGTAATACCATACACCTTCTTCAGACAAACATGAATGGGGACAGAATAACTTATATGCAAATGACATCATCTCAAACTGCTTAACAGCCAATAGAACAAACATTCATGCAGCCACATTCTCAGCTTAAAGGCGTATAAAGTAGATAATATTTACTAGCATAAAATCTGATAAAAAATAATAATAAAAACATTAGCACAAATAAATAAAATATGAAATATATTCATAAATATGTAAACAAACAACAATAAACACCCTACAGCTGTTTATTCCTTAATACAGACTTAATGGGGACATGATCATTCAACCCCATAACTAGGTGTGCCCCCAACCTCAAGATCCACTCTGACTCGACCACCTCAGTACGAGTCACTATATCACCACCTCGCAGACCTGGGCTGATCACACATAATACCTGGAAGACAAAGTTATGTTCAGGACCAGTAGACAAAACATATTTTGCTAAGGCACTAAAATCATATTGCTTCTTCATGCAATACACATGGTCCCTAATTCTTTCTTTTAAACTCCTGTTCGTCTTACCAATGTAGAATTTATAACAGCACTGACAATGTGCTAAATAAACGACATTCCTGGTGAAGCAATCAGCAGATGTCCTCAACTTCCACAAGTAGCCTGTGACAGGGTGCCTAAAGAACCTAGACTCATCTATAAACTGACAAAAATTGCATTTATGATATTTAGATGTACCCATCAAAACTTGGGATCCAGACATAACATGTCTAGGAAAACATAACTGTTGCCTTAAATTACTGTGGTTCTTATATACAAATCTGGGGCCATCTGCTAATATATCAGAACATCTGCTGTCAGTCTGTAAAATATGCCAGTTTTTGGTAACTATATCTTTCACCATATTTACACCATGGGAGAATTTCAAAACAATGGGAGGACAACAATACCCATGAGGTGATCAGATTGATTGCCTATACAGAGCAGAAAAATACGTTCATGCACTGCTCTCATGCTCGTTGGTTAGTCTGGCACAAGCTTGATCAACTTCAACTTGGGTGTAACCCCTGACAGCAAACTCTTTCTTCAAATCTGACAACATTCCTTCAAAGTCAAAGGTAGTACAGGACAACCTAGAGACCCTGAAGGCTTGACCTCTCACAATGTTCCCAAATATATGTTGTGGATGCATACTCCGCCTATGAAGATATAAAGGTCTATAACAATCCTTCCCATGTATCCTGGTCAGCATTTTGTCATTCTCCAGATCAGCTGGATGTTCACATCCAAGAAATCAACAGTGACTTGGGAACAAGTGAGGGTAAATTTTTAAAAATTACTATTATTGTTTAAAGAATGAAAAAAACAAGTCAAGCTCTTGCTTGTTGCCTTTCCAACCAATAAACATGTCATCAACAAAACATCTATATATGGCAATATGACCTCTATGTTGTCCCAATACATGATGGAATTCCCATTCTGACATCACCAAATTGGCGTAAGAATTAGCACAGCTCGTCCCCATCGCCACACCAGATTGTTGCCAGTAACATTTATCCTGAAACATAAAGATATCGTGTTCAAGGACCAGCTCTAGAAGCATGCACAGTAAGTCAATATGCTTCATGTCAAATGTATTACTCCTAGACAAAACTGGCTTGACCATACTAATGTCTTCCTGGTTAGTAATGCACGTAAACAGGGATACAACATCTATTGTTACTAAAAATTGAATATCCGACACATCCCCCTCACTGGTCACATTATATAAATCTCTCAAAAAGTTTTCAGTATCTTTCAATACAACTTCACTCATATGAAAAGCTTTTCGATGTTGTTTGTCCAAATAAATGGACATAGCCTGAGTCAACCAACCACTCCCAGCTACAATCGGTCTAAACTGTGGGAGTGTAGGGTGTTTGTGGATCTTGCATATCTCAATATGTTGACATGTGTGAAGTAATCTGTATCTCAGGTAGAATGATCAGGTCCGTACATCAGGGTTATCAGGGCCTCATTGCGACAGATGCCTGGTGTCAGAGCCATGGCCTCAAGCTCAATGCCAAAAAGTACAGTGTCATTCCCTTCGGTTAAAAACTCTGTACCCATGAACTACCACATAGACAGCAATCTACTTAACACCAAATGTGTGATAAGAGACCTTGGGACCCAGGTGGGCAGTAGTCGCTTCTTTGATAGTCATATTGCCACAGTAGTCAGGAAGTCCTTATATGTGGCACACCTCATCATAAAAGGGTTCTCATCCTGGAAAAAAAAGGTCATTGTTCCCTTATACTCGACACTCTTTAGACCCATTATAGAGTACAACGCCCCTTTTGGAATGTACCTCACAAGACATCTGCAGCAGCTGGAAAGGCCACAGAAGTACCTCGCAAAGAGGATTGCTGGCCTCAAACAAATGCCCTACACTGACCGCCTCAAAAAACTCCAGCTTTACTCTGTAGCATATCACCTACTCTGAAGTGATCCCTGCCTAACATATAAAGCTATGACAAATCCAGAGCTGTTGGACATGCTACACCTAAAGAAATCCCAATCTCTCTGAGCTGCATGCTCTAGGGACCTAAACCTTGTTACCACAATAAACAGGACATGCTGTAGGGATAGATTCCTGTCCCAGAGACTTCCCATACTCTGGAACAGGCTACCCATCTATGTCAAGCAAAGTTCTTCATTAGCACTCTTCAAGAAAAATCTTGATGAGTGGACGGGAAATAGGAAATACACCCCGGGGATCACTTCTGTGTCTCTGCTCGACAGTGGCACAGGTAAATAACTTTCTTGGGTGGCATAAGCCAGGGAACCTTGTTGGCTAGGCTTACATAGACCCTTGGGCCAATAGCCTTGTACCTACCTATGAAACACTTTTCTCCCCATTATTTAAGTGATGGACATCAAAGATGACATGCATATCCTGTGCCCAAACAGCTGTCTGAAGGGTTACAGATTGTGGGCAATTGTTGATTCCAACTGTGATATTAGTATAATACAGACAGTATAAACACACACCAAAGATTGCTACCACAGCCATGACAACACTTGTAATGACAAAAAAACATAGGGAGGATTTGATACATCAGAAAAACCAACAGGCAACCCAAGCACAATGTAGACATCACACCCTATAATCAGAGCAGTAGGTATATGACCCGTGTCCTGGAGAAGATGGTAAGTGGAATATCCACCAGCATGTGTTCACAGTGCTGACTACTCCCTTGTATGTAGCACAAGTACTGAGTATGTGAAGGACATGCACATCCGAGGCCATAATACCTCCATAGTTCACAACCTTCATCACACTAATGACTCAGTACAATGCACCTGCCTTCATGTACCTCCCCACACATCTCCCAGTGAAATATAACTGAAGTGTACCACCTTTGTCACAGTGAGCTGAAACACATCTTATTGGCCATACCTAGGTATACTATTTTCATGGCATAAACATTACTGTGTGATGGTGCAGAACCCTCACCAAGTTATTAACCAGCTGCATGTGTGCTACCTGTTCCAGTGATGCACACAGTATATAACACATACAGCAGTATACAGTATACAGCACATAGCTGTTTGACAGCATTAATGGTATGGATAATATTCGTGACAGTGTGGAATGTGCCACATATCTATATCTATATATATACACACACACACACATATATATATATATATATATATATATATATATATATATATGTATATATATAGGTTGAAGTGCACATCTGCAAAGATCAGATGTGCGAAAGAACGTTTGCAATAGTTCAGAATAAAGACTATGAATTGCCGAACTCACAAATGACTGAATGCCAGTGTGCATTCGCTCATGTGAATTTGGCATTTTGAGTAGAGATCCCACTACAGTGGGGACTGGAACATGTACCCCTTCCATCACTGTAGTGTGATCTCATAGTTAGTATATCAAATTAGCAGGGTGTGTGGGGGGATGCAGCCCCCCACGTGGGGTGTGCAGGGGGGTTTGCCTCACTGCATAACTGTGTTTAGTGACTGACATCCAGAAGTGATGGGTATTTCAAAGAAATTCGACATTCCTGGAATGTCGAATTTCTTTGTTTAGCACTTTCGGTGTTTTCAAGATTCGAAAATGCAGTTTCCGACCTTTAGAGTCGGATATTAGATGACTCACACATGTGTGTTGTGACCTTTTACAGGTAAACATATATATATATATATATATATATATATATATATATATATATATATATATATATATATATATATATACATGCCATGCGCAGCAATCAACTAGCCTGGATTGATAATAATGTCACATACAGGTATAGCAGTATCCCTCCTAACATCACCAGCAGATGTTACATTATCAGGACAGTGTGTATGATTGCCCTCATAAAGTCCAGACATGTCATAATAGTTGTAAACGTGCAGAACCCTCTATAATCACTCTACATTACCTATGTTATTTCAGAGACATGAGATTACTGTTGGTATTATTGTGATATTGTCTATGATTGTGCTTGCTTCTTTTAATGTTGTCCATGAGCCTTTGCCTGTGTCCCAGTTGTTGGAGACCTCTGCTGAGATTACACTCATATTCAGACAAAATCAGATTGCACAACTTCCCAATATGCACCCTACCCCATTTGTATGTAACATCTCTGATAGATGTCCTCTGTATTGTTCATGTCAGGATGCTTATCTTACACAGACATCTTCCCCATTGTTATGTCACCTTATGTGACAGTCAGATAATCCACATTTTCACTGTGCAGTTCCTACTGTACTATATTGATACGTGATTGGTGTTGCTGCTACAATTGTCTTCCATTGATGTGCCTCGACTGCTGTACATTTGGTTGTTTCACCTGTCCTCTTTCCCTGTGTTCATTCCTACAACTCATGTGTGTGTCCCTTTTCAATACACACACTTCCCCTGAGTGTTTATTTTACATGGCAGTCTATGTACCCTTACAGATCATTTACACAACATCAGTACAGAATGCCAGGAATGGGAATTCACAATACTCTGCACTGTATGGACTGTCTTGTACTGTGTTTGTACCATATACTTAACTATTATGCCTCTCAACTATCCAGATTTTCACAGAATGTCCAGTTTCTGCTTATATACCATTTGGTGTGTTCCTTATCAAATTTGTGGTTTTCTGCCATATCACTGGGATGATCTCAGGACTTATGTGACTCAATAATTGCATACATTTGCATTTCAAACTTCAAATCCTTCAGAAAATGTATCTTCACACAAACTCTTTGTTATTCTATCACATTCTAAAGATATGTCAAATCTCTCCCTATTTCTGGGTCATTGTCCCCCCTTTACATTGGCCTTTGTCCATATATCTTGCACTAAGAGATTGAAAACTATGAAAACTATTATCTGTTAAGCCCTGGTGATCCTTGTGGCATTCTTCGCAAAATCATGGACCTTCAGTGGTCTGATTTAAACAAGATTGCTATGTGTGTTTGCTTACACTGTTTCCTAGCTGGCAACACTGTTGCCCCCTATGGAACCTCACTTATTTACACTTAAACGCGGTGCTAGGCATGAATTTGAAATGAGTGCTCCTGCTCACCACACATATACATGCAAATGTAAACTAAATGTAGGCTTTGAGTAAAGCCTTCACAGAGTTTATAGAATCCAGGGCAAGTGTACTATTGCCTCTTCTGTGAATGTACTGGAATGTTAAAAGTAGTTAAAAATACACAGGTCTTCCTTCCTTTCTTTAGCAAGGCATCATTTAGGATTGTGTTTCTGCAATATATTAACAGATGGCATAAATTATTCATTCTCTTAGATGTACAGAGTGCATTTATACACTGTTCTTTAGCTTTTCAGTTTTTTGACTAACAGTACTGCTAAGGCAGGAGAAGAGGTGTGTGATGTGTTGAAATGAAGGGTGTTAATTGATCAGACTCCCAGAGATACTTTCTGTTTATATATCTGAAGTAGATGAAGATGAAAATAAAAGTGCTGATGGTCTAATGATTAAGAACCTAAAACATTTGTATAACTTCAACATAAATAAGAAAACTGATGTTAGTGTTCTAAATTCTGCCCCATGATTAGCTCATTCAACGATGAATTAAATTTTTATCATTTGTAAAACCATGTAGTTGTTGTTGTTTTGTCTTTCTGCTTTTCCTGGTTAGGGGTCGCCACAGCAGAACTCCGGTCCGCTAATGATTGGCAGTAGATTTTTATGTGCCGAGTTGCCAGCTCTGACGCACAACCTTCAACGAAGGTACGCCCATTCACGCATGTCTCCACACAGAAGACGCTCTAGCTGAGAATCGAACAGGACATCTTACTGTGAGGCGACAACACTGTAAAACCATGTAGTAATTAGATATAATTTAAATGAATATTAAAAAATATTGCTTTATTTACTTAGAATGTAATTGTAATTTATACATTTTACAAATTGTAATGCCAACTGTAAAGAGAACTCAGCCCCCTTTAACCTCTCCCCCCAAGATTCTGGTGGGAGTTATCTAGTAACCCAGTCATGCTACACAAATTGAATGAAAAAATACAGTTTTCAGATATTGCTGATCAGAGATCTGCTCACAGTATAGAACATTAAACATTTAATGAGAGCTGTCAGGGAGAAATGCGTGCACGCATGTGTGCACGCGCGCACACACGTACACACTTAACACACACACACACACACACACACACACACACACACACACACACACGCACACACACACACACACACACACACACATGCACAGACACACTCTCACACACACACACACAGACACACCCACACATGCACGAGCGCACACATGCACACAGACATGCACACACACGCACACGCACACACAGACACAGACACACACAGACACACACACACAGACACACACACACGCACGCACAGATGCACACACACATGCGCATGCACACACACGCACACACACACACACACACACACACACACACACACACACACACACACACACACACAGACACACACACACACACACACACACACACACACACACACGCACGCACACACACACACACACACACACACACACACACGCACACACACACACACACACACACACACACAAAAGTCCAGTCTCAGCCATTGCTGACAGCTCTCCCTTCTGTAAAGTTCATGTACTGCTTCTATTCCCCATCTAATAGAAGAACACCAAAAATAGTTGCAACTGGTTAGTAGCTGATGAGATGTCATAATGGAGGTCAAGTGATAATGTAAAGTGCAGTAAAGAACAGCAAATAAAAATTTGTTAAACTGCTTCTCATTTCCCCTCAACAAGTAACAAGTTACTGCCTTTATAGAAAGCTGACAAATCCTCCAGTGATGTCTAGTGCCAAACCATTGTAATATGTTAAGAATGAAAATAATGTTCAATGATAGGAACGTTCAATAAATTATGTAGCCCATATTTTATCTTCTGTATAAGGTAAAACCTATTACACCCTGTATCATGCAAATGTACCATGTAATACCTAATTCTACTCCACGAAGAAGAGAGTAACCACTCAACAGTTCTAGTTAATATCTCAGACTTTAAAAAGCTGATATAGCAAAAAAATGTTTTCATTAGATGAAACAGCTGAAAAGTACATATACACAGGCTACCACATAACAGCCTTCTAAATGAAACTGACTAAACACATTCAGGTTTTCTCTAGGTAATCTCAAACCACAACTAACTTGTGTGCCCATCTAGAATGGGAAGGTTGTAGGGGCACACTTCTCTCCCTCTATGGAAAAGCTCCTTTTCAATAAAAACTCAGAAGTTCTTATATTATTTTGTATTAAGTTCAACAAGTAAAAAGTCTGGAAGTCTCTGAGTTTAGCATATTATACTTGGCAGTGAAGCATCACTAGGAATCTGTAAAACACATGCCAAATCGAGAAGCTGTAGCATGCAGTTCGATAATAAACACCATCTTGAGCAAACCATGCCAGTTGTGGGTAAATCCTGTGATACTTACACCCAGTTACAGGTTATTGCTAAAATAGTTACTGTGACAAGATGATCACAGAAAATATTTTGTGCGTGTCACACTATATCGAAGATAGTATTGCTTTTGTTATTTTAAACTTCTTGTATCTTACAGGAAAGTTAAAGTGAATAATGAGACATTCCTCTATCCTTCAAAGATTGCATTTTTAAAGGAGTGCTAGTTATTATGTTATTTAATGTTTGTTCTTCTTTCGGTTTTTCCCGGTTAGGGGTCGCCACAGCGGAACTCTGGTCCGCTAATGATTGACAATAGATTTTTTACGGGTGCCAAGGTGCCAGCCCGACACCCAACCTTCAGCAAAGGCACACCCGTTTTACGCATGTCTTTCGAATGCCACTCGACTGCGGGGAGGACATCCAGACTCCACAAAGAAGACGCTCCAGGCAACAATCGAATGGGAGCACCTCTTGCTGTGAGGCAACAACACTACTGCTGCACCACCGTGGCTTAAATATATTATTTATTATATCTATTAATTATTTATATCCTGTAGGTAGAAAAAAGTAAGAAATAAAGAGTTTGGCTGCGAACAGAAAACACAAATACACTGGATGCATATACAGGTTCATAGGTTCATAGGTACTTACTAGGCTAATGACCACGAGGGCCTTTTTAAGTCTAACCATGCATCCAAAATCTCTGACAAGTTCTGGTACCTTTGATAAGTGTAAGCATAGGCCAGGGGTGAACCATTTACAGGTTACCTGTTTGCATTAGAGACATAGGTGACAAACCAGGGATGAATTTCCTGTTTTCCATCCAATTGTCGGTTGGTGCTGTTTGTTTTGTTTTGCTGATATATAGGAGGTCCATCAGAGTAGGGTCTGATAATGCCCTGTATGCCAAGAATAGATCTTCCCTTAACAGCCTGTAGTAGACAGAATACAGGGATAGGGTCTTGAGACAGCCTGCATAGGACATTTTACTCATGCCCTGTATTCTTTTACTGAGGAACCTCTGTGGATGTTCCAATTGTTAGATATGCCCAGTTTGATACACATCAAAGGAGGCATTGTACTTAATGATAGTTCTAATGAATGCCAAATAGAGTGGAACAATGACTTCCTTGGACCTACATGCCATACCTTTGTTTATAAGTTGTGCAACACAGAATGATTTCCTCACTACTGTAGACATGTGATGGTCAAAGGATGGATTACAATCTATGTGTGTCCCCAAGTCTCTGACCACTGGGTCAACTCTAAGGGACTGTGTTGTCAATATGATAGTTACCAGGGGTGGATGGCTTCCCAAAAGATACCATTAATGCACTTCTTGGCATTTTGTTTTATCCCATGGCACTGATAACAGTTGTCTATGTTAGTCGCATTCAATGACAGCTCCTAATTTGTAATCATCTGCAAATTTAGTCAGCCAGAGATCACTGACATTGGCCTTGACTTCAGAGAAGTAAATGCCAAAAAGCAGTAGTACGAGGACTGATCCCTGAGGGACTTCATTTGTGACTGGCCTCTTTGTAGATGTGAACTCTCCAATTTTAATTTCCTGGGTCCTGTCTGTAAGCCAGTTGGCTATCCACCCGGTGACATGCGGGTCTGTACCTAACCTGTTGAGTTTGTCAAAAATGCTCGAGTAAGGTATTGTGTCATATGCCTTTGCCAGGTCAAGGTAGGCAGTGTGAACCATTTTGCCCTCATCCATTGCTTTGGTGACCTTCTCAAAGAAGTCCACCAGGCAGAGTAAACATGACCTGCCCTTGATGAAACCAAACTGGGTTGGGTCCAGTGTCTGGAGGTTTACTATATCATTATTGATCATTTCCATGATGTAATACCTTTTATTGGACCAACACTGGTTTTACGATTATTACAGCTTTTGGGCTAGTACTTACCCTTCATACTTCTCAACTGTACCAAATTTCACATTTTTACTGGTTTTGAGGTCCAAATAATGGGATACCATGATTCCCAAGTGGCACCCCTTAATTTCTGAATTTCCCGGCTTTTTTTTATTATTTTTTTTGGCTGACGTCATCACATGCAGAGGCATGCATGATGATGTCAGCTTCATGAGCAGGATAAGACAAGTAAAGCAAGCGTAGGAGCTGCATTTATTGATGGTTATTAGCACTAGTTGAGTATTTCATTTGAATTTGAGACTGTGTATGAAATGCTGCAGTTAGATATACCCAGTGGTGAGGATTACTCAGGCTCAAACCTTGTACCTTAGGTACAAGGAGCATGAGCCTGAGTTCTCTACCCATACCACCACTTCTTATTGAAAGGTTGTAGCTCTCAATTGTACAAATTCTGACAGAATGTCTGGAATGTTTGGCTAATACGTTTGGCCTGCTCCTCTTAAAATTCAGATGGTGTAGTGGTGCAGCTGTAGTGTTGTTGCCTCACAGCAAGAGGTTCTCTGGTTTGATTTTTGGCTGAAGTGCCTTCTGTGTAGATTCTGCATGTCGTCCCTGTGTTTGTGTGGGTTTTCTCTGGGTGCTCTGCTTTCCTCCCATGATACAAAGACATGCATCTAGAGCCTGTACTGAAAACTGGCTTTGTTCCAAGTCAGACTTTCCTGGTAAAAATAACATTTGTGGTTTTCTGGCAAATCAGTGAGAACTGAATTCACTTAATAATAATAGCCATTTAAGTTTCAAATAAATTTATTTACAAATAAATAAATAAATAAAGGTGGGTATGGAAAACACATTTCAGGGAAATGTGTGAACAGTGATAAACACTGAAAATTAAATATGGATTATCAACATTACAGTTATCAGGTAATTAAAACCCGTCAGCCAGTATATTGGCAATGTACACATTACTGCATAAAGATCACTGCAGAAGCTGTCACATACACATATCATGTTGGCCTAACTTCATCTTAGCATGACTACATATTAGTGTATGACACAGATATTTTGTTGGACTGATACAAGGCAGACACTAATGGACTGGAACACCTGCCTACCTAGCTGACATTCTGCAGACAAGAGTATTAACAAGATATTCTGCATATAAACTTGTAGTGAAATGGTCATAAAACACATTTCAAGGGAATGTTAGAACCTTGTTGAAGACAAACCTGAACAACTGTTAGGTGGGCAGAACCTTCTTCTAGTCTACACAGAATGACTGAAGCTGTCACATACACATATTATGTTTATCTTAGCTTGTTTTAGATTGCTAACTTATTAGTGCAAGACACAGATATTATGGCATGCTGATACAAGGTAGACATTGATGAATTTCATCCCCTGCCTGTCTAACTGACATTCTTCAGATCAGTGCATTATCAAGCAATGCAAGGGATAAACTTACAAGGATAGGGTCAAAAAGGCACATTCCAAGGGAATGTTATATCAGTGCACAGAGACCTTCTTATATGCCCTTTGTGGACGTGTGTTTTTTCCATTTTATCTCCAGCTTTTATTTTGGAAGTGGGAGTATTACTTGGTGATGCACATTAACGCTTAGCTCAGTTGTGTAATGGATGCCAAGATCTTAGTACGTTCAAATTATTTTTATCCTTTTTTTCCATAGAATAAAAACGTCATTTCTCTATGCTTATATATGATCACCAACATTACTCAATGCCCCCCCCCCCCAATCTGTGCTGAGCCTATTGGTGAATAGGGTGAAAAGTAGTGGACTAAGAATTGAGGCTTGGGGTACTCCTACTGCTACTGAGATTGGTAGTATGGTGGATAGTTCATTTTGCCACTTAACTGCCTGTTGGTGGTCAGTTAAGTAGCTGAGAAACCAGAGGAGGGTAGCCTAGGTTAGATTTAAAGAAGATCATTCATTTAGCAGATGTTGGTGTGAAACTGTATCAAAGGCCTTAGATATATCAAGAAAGATGGCAGAGACAAGCTGGTTATCATTTCTATGATGCTTGACTGAGTTTGTAAAGCTGACAAGGGCAGTGGTGGTACTGTGTTTAGGTCTGAAGTCATGTTGAGATGCAGATAGGAGATTATTACTTAGCAGGTAGTTAAGGAGTTGTCTGTCTATGCATTTTTCAAGAATTTTCGCTACAGAGGGAAGATGACAATTGGCCTGTAGTTTGAAAATTCTATAGAGGTGCCACCTTTGTGGAGAGGGATGATACAGGAGACTTTCCAGAGTTTGAGAACATATTACTCAGTAATGGACCAGTTTATTAGGAGAGATATAGAGTAGGAGATGGAGTCTGCTACTAATTTTATAAATTCGTTGGGGAGTTGGTCACATGTGAGGGAGGATGGCTTAAGTTTGGATAGATATTTTTGATGATGTTACTGTAGCTTGAACTGGTTTGAGTATAAAGGAAATTGGGGAACTGCCTGGTATGTTGGGGATAGATGGGGGGGGGTCTTGTTATTTTCTACATGTTGTTATTTTTCACATGGCACTAGATAATATGCTTAAGCAGAAATTTAAAAAATGCAGTGGGTTCTAGGTATTTAACATGCATAAAATACTGATTAGGAATCAGAAAGGAGAAGGCAATAGCAAACTGAACCCATTCAGATAAAAAAAAGTCTGAACCATGAATGGAGCATCTTCTTTCTGAAAAGTGACACTGGAAGCTGTCTAGAAGCAAATGCTTACTTCTATTTCTTTTTTTTTTCTGAGGTAAAATATTGTTTACCAGTAATAATACACCTAAAAAGGTACATGGATAAAGCTAGGAGAGTTGATAAAATGTGTGGAAGAGGTTAAAACACTGCAACTTAAAATGTGTGGAAAATATAACAATGCTTATGAAAAGCAAAAATCCAGGAAAGGACAGGAAGTCAGAGAGAAACCAACAATACTTGAGTTAAAGGAGCAGTTCATAAAAATGTTAGATGACCACTTACTAAGTCAAATGCATTTAAAAAATGTAAGTAGCATACATCCCTAGCCCCTTTCTGACCTAATATTGGATCAGCGCTTGAATGTCGCCTTCTTGCAAACAAATAAAGGACCTTAAAGCTCTACTTCAGCTTATTTTTTGACTGCTTAAACTCCATCATAGAAACGTTAAGAATTTTTTCACAGATGAGAAACTCCAGGTGAAACAAAAAGCTAGTCTGAATGAGGCTTCAGCAATAGATCTTTCCACCAATGAAGACCATCAATTGAAAAACTAGCATAGCTGGACAGCTGGTCCCATACACTTAGGGAACTACCTGCTGTCTCTCTTTTTATAAATGTAATAAAGCAAAATAAAAAACTAGACTAAATTAACAAACCTTGTTCTCACAGGTACATCAAAGCAGAGGGGCCAGCGAAAGCCTGATACACCAGAGCTGTCAGGAAACTCTGTTCACAAGACTTCCAGCATATGATCCCCCCCCCCCCCCCCCAGGTGATCTTCATTCTCTTTTAGGTTTAACCCTTGATAGAGGGTAAGTAAGAATTTCTGAATTTGCTAGTTTGTTCCCCCTATCACCGGAGATGCCATTCTCATGACCTGGGCTACTGCTTATGATCATCTGACTCTGGCCTAATATCCTGGAAATCCAACCAGAGAATTGAAATTTGTGGCAATTTGTTACACTACACTTGTCTGACAAAGTAGTTTATACAGTACTCTATAATCATTACAAAGGTGTGCCACTTCAAAAGAGAGACCCAGTCTTCCCCCTGACCTCAGACTACAAAACTCCACACCCTCCTTCAAAAGCCTACTTAAAACATACCTCTTCACCAAACATCTATATATATATACCTATATATATATATATGTGTGTGTGTGTGTGTGTGTGTGTGTGTGTATATGCTCATACATGTATATTTGCTTGAATGTATATATGGAAATTTAAACATTTACATACTCTTATTCAGTTGTGAAATATATTGCAATGCTCTACCAGGTTCTTATCTACTCTCATTGTATATTTTGCACACTTGTATTTTCAACCAAAAGGGGGAATATCCTCTTATTTTTACTAATGGCTGTAAAGTCTATAACCCGTATGCTACTACTCTGTAACATCTCTTTTGTAAATTTTTCTTCTCTCTGTAAAGTTATAGAATTTTTTTCCCCAGGACTCCGCTGACAATGGACACTTGTTGTCCAGTCGGACTATCCTGGCAAACAAATGTTAAATAAAATAATAAATAATTGTTACAGGGCACAGTGGAATCCTTGTACCCCTCACAGTCAGACTGCACAGAAGTGGGGATGATCTGTGTGATTGACATGCCAAAGAGTATTGATGTCATATGTAAATGATGCATGATTGACTGACATACAGATTTGCCAGTGACATCATGCATACATTGGTTGCCAACTGACAAATATGGAAACTGTTATGCTATCTTTGTACCGGGTCTATATTACATAATTGAACTTTCAAAAGTTCGAGTCTCATATGGTCGACACCATATGATCAAACTGTTAAAAGTTCGAAAATCTAATAAAAAAAAATAAACTACACAAATAACCTACCTGAACATTTTAAGCAGCGGGGCAAGCCGACCAGCACCCACCACACACTCCGGTCTTTAAATAAACCAACTCCGAGATCGCACTACAGTGCATAAAAGGGAAATCTTCCCATTCCCCGCTGTATGGAGATCCCCGTTAAAATGTTGGAACTTTCATATGGTGTCGACTATATGACATTGAACTTTTGAAAGTTGGTTCATCCAATATAAGACCCTCTGTACCTGTTAATGTTGAAACTGGTCATTCAAATTAATACAAAAAACACATCCTAAACTCTGCACAGTCCTTTTCTGATAATCGTTCCAGGAGCCCCCCACTTCACTCAAAATGGGCACAGCCCAATAAGCCCTATTCACACATCAGATGAATATAAATATATAAAATATGCTCTTTTGTGAGGAATATAAAGAACTGTACTGCCAATGGAAAGGGATATTCATTACCTAACAGCACTTTGGAGAATAAATGTTTAAGTAAGTAATGCAAACCAGTGCAAATAAATTGACACTATCAAAAGACAAGGGAGAAGTGTGGGAGCAAAGATTATCTGTAATATGACTCACAGAAGTTAGAGTTGTTTATTCAGCTCACAGTGAATCAATAATGAATTACATTAAATAAGCCACAATAAAACTAAAAGATGAGAATATTGTGGTCAACCTAGAATTATGAAAAATCTGAACGAAGGCCCATGAAAAATAGGTGCAACAGGCCAAAAATCTGTACACTGATCAACATAAAATTTGCATACATAATTATGTAACCACACCTACACCGATGGAATTGTAGGATACCAACTTTTAAACGGAAAATAAAGAACAGACAAAATATGATCATGAAACATAAAACAAACAGAATCGTGTTTTATTTATAGTATTTGAACTTGTATCAAACTTTGAACTTGTGCAAACTGCAAAACTAAAATACAATTTTCTTTTATAAAAATAAAATTAACTACTTCAGCCTTCTACAGCCAGAAAATAAATGAGCTGGATTTAAACAGAGGAAATCAGCAGATAGGTAAGTTTACAAACTGAGTGCTTTTTGGCAAATGCAATCAGTTCTTTTAAAGCAGACAAGTGTGCCAACTAATTGAATTTGCTGACATTTACAAATTAAGTGCTTGTTACCCTTAAAGAATAAATTGCTTATGTTCATAGATTAGTACAAGGATAACTGCCCTTGCGAGCCATGTTAAGCCTAGCCAGTTATCCCTTGTGAGACTCAAACGCTGCATCTTGTGTTTGTAAGGAAAGCACTTTAACCATTAGGCCACCCTCCTAACCCCTTTTTTACATCTTTTTACCCTGTTACATAAAAAAAAGATAAGCTAGTAATATTGCAATAGGGACTGGATGGCAAACTGATAACATGGTCATAGTTACTAGGTATCTCCACCAAGGAGGATATTTTTAGGACTGCAGCATCCACCCCCTTTAAAAGTACAACCTACTACAGTATCAGCAATCCATCTACATACTGTGAGAGTAGAACCCACAGCCTTCTCCATCAAAAGGCAAATATACTACCTGCTGTGCTACTAACAACACAAACTTTCTTGACATAAGCAGCACTAAACGTCTCTTCCCCTGAAGAACTATGCAGCACAAGAAATCTTGAAAAAGCCAAAATTTATTGGGGGGGAGGAACAAAGGCTCAAAACCAGAGAAACATTTTAAACATTGCTTGTATAATCTTAAAAAGTTGCTAGAATAAAATGTTTTGTGTTACCATGTATTTCCTAAAAGATAGGAAGACTGAATCTTAAATGGCTATCATTATTTAGAGAATTCAGTTCTCACTAATTTGCCAGAAAACCACACATTTTAAGAGGAACAGCCCAAAAGTATGAGCCAAACATTCCAGACATTGTGTGAAACTTTGCACAGTTGAGAACTATGGACTTAACTCCTTGAAGCACAAGTAGTGGTACAGGTAGAGAATTTAGGCTCTTGCTCCCTGTACCCAAGGTACAGGGTTTGAGTGTGAGTATCTCTAATCACCAGTTATACCTAAATGGGGCATTTTACCTAACCACCAGTTAGAAGTGGGGCATTTTACACACACACACACATACCTTCATGTAACAGCAATGCAAATGCACTACACTCGACCCACAAAGAAAATGCCAGTACAACTCTACAGCTCTTGACTGCTACACTTAAGTTTAAATTAAGTAGTAAGGCTCGGCAGCTGAATTCTGACAGGCTGTGTCTCATGAAGCAGATGTCGTTGCATACACCCTGCTGCATGCGATGACATCAGGAACAAATTCTTCCCAAAAAAGAACATTAAAAAAGTAAGAAATTCAGAAATTAAAGAGGCCACTCAGGAATTCGTGGCACCCCAATATTTTGCCTTCAAAACCGGTATTTACTGAGGAATTCAGTACAGTTGAGAGGTACAGACATCAGTGCCCCTTCTACATACAGCAGATGTAGAAATAAGATTTTGTAAAACTAATATTGCAGGAAATGAAATCCACATAACTGCCCTACAAGTGAATTTTTTCCCCTAAAAAGTGTTACAACACCAAAGGAAGACAGATAATTTGGGCTCAAATTTACTCCACCCACCTCCTTTAAATGACAACAAAAATAAGAACATAATCTAGACTGTGCCTCGTGGTATGTAACACAGTTTCTACACCCTCCTAGCACACACTTGTCTAGTTTACTGGTGGCAAAGGTGATAAACTAGCTAAAATTGCCACCTGAACTGGAACAGTTTTACTAACTGCAGAATTGTACAATAGGTGGAATGAGATCTGTATAGCCCTGGCATTCCATAATATAATAGGAATATCTGCTCCTCAGCAACAAAACTTAAAAAAATTGATCAACTGCAAGCATAAACCCTTTTCAAATTAACATTTTAACAATGTTTCTGCTTAGTAACAGCAGCTACTCAGTTTTAATAATCAGTAACTTTTAATCTAAAAAATAATTTTATGCATTGTGCAACCTTACAAGTGTGATTGTTTACTACTACTGCAGTGCTGTACACTGCATCTAGCTTTCATTAAAAAAACTAACATCTCGCCTGGATATCCTGCTCTTTAAGGTAAAGCCTTGCTCTTTTCTCAATGTTCTAACACGTGAAGAATACTCATGAGGCCAGTGAGGACATCTGTACGAATATTCATTAAATATTCATACATGTCACCAAGTAGTGGGTGGTCCTTGCTATGCTGCGCATCCGTGAGGGGTACTAGGACACAATTATGTTTGTTGCAGTTGTGTATCCCTATGTTGTGGTAGGACTTGCTATTTTAACAATATAAATTTTAAGAACAACTTCAGAGGTTGTGAAATTTGACCCTCAGTTGTGGAGTCCTCCATGAAGAGTGTGTATTCCACCTCTTTCTGCATGGTTTTCCTCTGGATTCTGCCCTTTTTTTCTACCTTCCAAAAGGCATATAATACCTGATTGGAGATATTCTATATTGCCCAGAGGTGTCAATGCAGTATCGGAGTGAGTATTCTTCTCTGCTTTGCTTCAGACAGATGTCCAGTCCAGAATAAACTTTAATACCATTCACCTATTGATTGCCAAGATAGGCTCTGGCTTCCCTGGGATCCTGTAAAGGATAAAATGGGTTAATGGAAAATGGATGAGTGAATATATGCATAGATAGATGGATGCAACACTGAGGGTGTTGGGTGCTTATGAGTAAGCAACAGACACTGGTGGAGTAATGTGGAATGCATAGGAAGTATTTTTTATACAAAATCACAGAGCACATGGGTACCTTGATGATAGTTTATTTTTTGTGTGTTGGCCAAACCCCATCCAAAGAACTTAGGGAATTTTGTACAAAAATTACTGGAACTGGAAAGCAGATTCGTATTAAATTATAGAACAATTATACCTAGGAGACTGAATTTTGAAATAAATTTGATGTCTGACATATTTATGTTGCATATTTATATTGTGGGTTGTTGTTATTTGGAGCTTTGTACATTTTTTATTTAAGCTTAGTAAATTTGTTGGCACTTTAACGGTGTTTAAGCAATTGTTAGGTAATTGTTTAATTGCTCATATCAATTTATGTGTTTATAAAAATGGCTGCATCAGTGTGTTAAAACATTCCATTGAAGGAGTTGGGCCGAGGTACCAGAACACTATTAAAACAGTTTGCAGCGTTTCAGTGGCTTCGGCTTTGTTTTTCCTTTTTTCTACTTGGAAAATTCCCCAGACATTTTCCTGATAAACTTCATTGACCCTATGCAGGGAAAATGGGAAAAGGGAGATGATGATGATGATGATGATGATGATGATGATGACAATGCCATGAGATCCATGATAGTTACCTGGGGTACCACCAACAGAGACAGATGGGACCTTGCTTTAATATCTCATTTGTACCCCGAGATCCATGATAGTTACCTGGGGTACCACCAACAGAGACAGATGGGACCTTGCTTTAATATCTCATTTGTACCCCGAGATCCATGATAGTTACCTGGGGTACCACCAACAGAGACAGATGGGACCTTGCTTTAATATCTCATTTGTACCCCAAGATCCATGATAGTTACCTGGAGTACCACCAACAGAGACAGATCGGATCTTGCTTTAATATCTCATTTGTACCCCGAGATCCATGATAGTAACCTGGGGTACCACCAACAGAGACAGATGGGACCTTGCTTTAATATCTCATTTGTACCCCGAGATCCATGATAGTTACCTGGGGTCACACCAACAGAGACAGGTGGGACCTTGCTTTAATATCTCATTTGTACCCCGAGATCCATGATAATTACCTGGGGTACCACCAACAGAGACAGATGGGACCTTGCTTTAATATCTCATTTGTACCCCAAGATCCATGATAGTTACCTGGGGTACCACCAACAGAGACAGGTGGGACCTTGCTTTAATATCTCATTTGTACCCCGAGATCCATGATAGTAACCTGGGGTACCACCAACAGAGACAGATGGGACCTTGCTTTAATATCTCATTTGTACCCCGAGATCCATGATAGTAACCTGGGGTACCACCAACAGAGACAGATGGGACCTTGCTTTAATATCTCATTTGTACCCCATGAGTGCAACATTGGAATGTGAGAGTAATTATTTTGTGTGGGGAAAGAAACCACAATATTCTTTTCCTCCCAGAATCAAAGGCAAGCATGTCACCAGCTTAGCTTTTGACAATGAAAGACGAAAGGTTTACAAGCTGGTCAAAGGTACTAAGAAAGTATAACTTCAGAAAAAGGGTGACGAATGACAACAACTTTCCTGAAAAAGCAGTAAGATCAAAACTGTGCCGATATTCAAGATTGCAAGGGATGAACAGAAGAAATTTTTATGAGGATTGATAAACCTAGGCCTATTGGGTAATTAGGGTGTGCTACTTATCTTGGATATAAACAGATGAGGTGAGGAGGAAACATGAAGACTATCAATCCGTCTTATAAACATTTGCTGAACTCTTTTGAGCCTATAAGCACAGGATTTGTTACATGCACACATCACTCCACAGAAATCTGTATATGGCCTTATAGGTGTATCAGTATAAATATCACCTCAGGTCTATCATGAAAAAAATGCTACTAGCCTAGTGGGACTAACCTGGTGTACAAAAGATAAACAACATAGATAACAATAAGGGGAGAATCACTTTGCTATCCCTGCTACCAACAATTCTCAGAATATCCTTTACATTACTTTTACACAAGACAACAGGTGCAATGTTATTGAATTTAAGTTAGTTATCTATAGATACCATATGAATCTTCTATTAGCTACATAAGTTCACGGTCTGCTGCATCTGGATAGTCATGGTTTAATACACTGAAATGAATGACATTATAATAAATTCAGTATGATTGTTATCAGTTAAAGCATATCAAATTTTCAAAGCAGGAGCTTTTATTTTTATAACTTAAATTATACAGGTTATCTGTTTCTTGAGGTGAAAGCTTAATATTATGAAATGTACAAATGTGCTTATCTTGAAACTTATGCATTTCTTTTACAGGTCTTAACTATACAAAAAAAGCCCTTTTTGTTCATTGTGATGTGTGGTTGGAAGCAATGCGAACTCTTTAAGTAAGTGAAGCAACTCAAAGGTTTATCTCATCAAGTGATGGAGTGTTTTGTGTGGCACTTACTTAGGGATGCCTCTGTATAATGGAATGTTTCATTATTGCTGGCACATATATAGGATTGGTTCTGAGTTATGGAATGTTTTATTATATGTAGCTTGTATATAGGACTGGCTCTGTATAACAGAGTGTTTTATTATGTGTGGCACATATATAGGGATGGCTCTGTATAATGGAATGCTTTATTATCAGTGGCACATATATAGGACTGGCTCTGTTTGAGAACTGAACCATTAGGAAAGTAATCCTATTGAGAAACATGTTACTGCTTTGGAAGACAGTATTTGAGAAATCCCGTGGCAAGGTGCATTTACAGTACACATAGTGGGGAGATGGCAACTTTTTCTTAGTTTGTTCTGTTGCAGACAAGTATGTTCCTTAAATGGGGAATTAGGAATCAAGTTCGCCTAAAACATGATATTTTTAAAAGTTTAATACCTTGAAACCATTTGGATTAAATGATAAAATACATCTTATGTGCAGATAGACAGCACATTTCCTGTGAATACCCACTATGCACGGTAATTTTACATTGAAGTGTTTGTACTTAATTGTGTCTTTCTTGTAATGAGTTTTGTATAATTTTAGATGTAAATATATTCACCTGTGTAGGAGTTCTGTTTCTGTTCACAAAATCTTACTTTGTCAAAGGTCTCAGGGAAATTTTACTTGTTTGTTAATACCTAATAAAACTCACCTTTACTAGGTATTGCTGGGTGCTAGTTTTGCCTTCTAATGCCAATGTTGTGTTTGGTCATTTATTTATTTACTTCCTTATTTACATACTCACTTTATTTACTTGTTTATTTATT
This sequence comes from Protopterus annectens, assembly GCF_019279795.1. Taxonomy (NCBI): domain Eukaryota; kingdom Metazoa; phylum Chordata; order Ceratodontiformes; family Protopteridae; genus Protopterus; species Protopterus annectens. Next base: position 1,268,257,530 of record NC_056726.1, read on the forward strand.
TATTTATTTATTTGCTTGTTTGTCTATTTACCTCTAGAATCCTTTACACAGTTCAGATCAGCAGAAACAACCACAGGAATCACTTCCTTTTATTGGCATATTCTTTCAAATGTTAAAATTTCGCATCAGTAAACACAGTAAAAGATACTAGAGTCAGCTTCATAATATAGAGGAATAAAGCCCTCAATACACCATAATCAACCCAGTTTGCAGTTAGGGGGCTAGAACCGAGCTGTTGGGGAAGAAAGGAAAGTGACTGGCCTCCCTCACTGGGTAGGGGATGGGCTTGCATGTCTGTGTTAGAATTGCCAGTGGAGCCTAGAGAACTGCTTGTTTCAAGGGACATGAGATCACTGAAGACTACTTTGCTCTCAGAAACAAATGAGACCCATCACGATAGAAAATTGCACATTTTCCCTTGAACCTCAATTGGCATGTGAAGAGGGAACTCTGAGGTATAAAATAAAATCTCTCTGACCACTACTTTGATGATGGCTACACCGCAGTAATACTATTTAATGAGAATGAATGGGTGTAAGTTGTCCTGAAAGTGGATTGGTAGTCAGCAGGACCAGAGGACAAAAAAGTACAGCATAATATAATGGGGGTCTATATTATAACATCGAAGTTCAAAAACTTTGAATGTTATAATATCGAACCCAGTAGGGCGAACGCTTGAAAAAGCAGAGCTGCAGAACACCGAATACTTTCCTAGGGAAAGTATTCAGTAGGCCGTTTCTGCAGCTTTGCTATTTCCTCAACTGTGGAGTGAAGGTTACGGACCAGGTTAAGCTAAGTGTGCAAATGAAGGTGAGTGTGCGACTGGCCGTGGGTTAGGTGAGTTAGGGTTAGGGCATGGGTCAGGTAAATGTGCGATTGTGTGGACGTGAAGGTTAGGGTGAGGTAGGTGAGTTAGGGTTAGGAAGCGGGTAAGGTGAGTGTGCGATAGTTAGGGACATTAGGGTTAGGGTTGGGTTAAGGTAAGTGGGTAGCTAGTGGTGTATGTCTGGTTTAGTGTAGGGTTTCATGAAGTGTATGTGTGTGGATTATTTATTTTGGTGTGCTTGAGTTGTGTGTATGTTTGTTGGAACAGTGAATTCTTTCCCTGGGAAAAAATTTGCTATTCTGACTGTTCGGTTTTCTGGTGTTTCGATTGAATGGGGTCTATATTATAACATATGATGTTTTTAGACTTTGATGTTATAATATAAACCCATATAATGGTTGTTATTGTGCAGACATCTCAAAACCTGCCATCCCATTTCACTAAAACCTAAACCCTGATTTAACTTGTCACTATTAAAGAATGCTTAAAGGTATAAGTGCTTTCATCAAAGTGTATGTAGACTCTTGCTTGTTGCTAATACACTACAGCCTCTTTTTGTAGTTAAATGCAAAGCAATTTCCAGGCTACAAAATAAAAGTGTTTTTACATTTTTCATGCAGTAAAGTTAACACCATTTCTAACATACAGTTCCCACTCCATTTCTAAGCCATAAAATTTGTTGTGTGCCAACATCTTCATGATAACAGAGTACCTTGAGGGCCTTTTTAAATCTGCTAATTCCCTACAATTAAAAAAAAATGTTCCCAGTTACCTCTTTCTTCCCCATCGCATCCACATCATTTGCTAGCTACCTTAGGACAATTTCTTTGAAGTCTTGGGGTGCTTTCTCCATTCATTGGTGAGCTTGAGATGGAAAAACTCAGCATAGTTTTCAAATGTGGGAAGAACCCAACACATGCACCGGGAAAACATGCAAACTCCAAACAGGCATTAGCCGGAGGTCATGATTGAACTTTGTACTTTGTGCATTTGAGGTGAAAATGTTAACCATTATGCCAAGTGGTCTGTCAGTTAACACTAAGTAAAATACTCCCCACCTAACATAACCCCCAGATAACCCTTAGCTACACCCATACTAACATACCCTACCATATAGATGCCCAAGGTACTCGGAGACAAATGTGGGTTGGGTTGTAGGCTAGGCTTATAAAGACGCTAGTGGTTGTTATCCTAGTAAAAACCTATAAATATATTAACCTAAGTATACAGCAAAGCAAATTAAATGTTAACTACTGTGGTTAACTGTATTGAAAATGATGGGGAGAAGAGAAATGACAGGACACCTTAAAGCAAACTATTATAATGCTGAGATAGATTGCTCTTTTCGAAGGGATTTATGCAACATAAATACAAAAAAATAATTATATAAAGATTAAAATTCAAGATGATGAATTTAAAACAATGGCAAACGTTATTAAATCATTTTTGATTACTATTGCAAAACATTCTCATTTTCTCCATGTTAGGAAGAAGAAATGGAGAAATCCATAGAAGCTAATGGTTTTAATATTAAATACTTTACATTTCACTTTCTGCTGAGTACACTGAAGATACTATTAGGAGCTTTTCCGGATATAAAAGCTCTTGCCTGAATTCTTTAATTATGCAATTTTATACAAATTTTGCTGAATATCTTATTCATAAATACTTTATTTAACA
>NC_056726.1:1268262535-1268320035 GCF_019279795.1 Protopterus annectens
TGTTAGGACTGACACCAGGTGCTCTGGTTGTTGTAGAATGAGGCTTGGTGATCCAGCCTGGAGTGACATAGTTGGTGCATAATGACTGGTCAAGGCGGTCATTACGGTCATCACAGCAGAAACGGTACTGGCAGGTGCCACAGCAGAAAATAAATGTCCCTGTACTGCAGTTAAAAGAGGAGTCATACTGCCCCATGACATCATAATACCCAATACACAAGTCGCCACTTTTCAGTGCACTGTTCCAAGCTTCTCGCAGTGCTGTGCCATTTGATGGCTTGCTGAGTTGCTTGATATGGGCAAGTAGTGGAGAGAGCACTTTTGGTTGTGTGTTGTTTTGAGAGCCTGGTGTCAGCCTCACTGCTGCTGAGTCTGTGCTCAGGATGTCCAAGGCAACATAGATCAAAACTGTAATTAAGCGAGACATGGCAGACCAACCAGAGAGGCTGTAAACCACAACACAGTTTTTAAGAATAGGTTCTTCATAAAGATGACATGTGTCCTTTTCAAGTCTTTATTATGAAATCATTCAGTCTTTGTCTGAAAAAATGCTGTTTAATACAAATGGCTTCTTTACAAAATGTTGATCTCAAATAGGATTCTGCAAAAGAACAAAAATGAAATCTCACAAAAATTGCACATGTGGAACATTTAAGATCAGCCTCATATATATTGATTTTTTTTTGTCATCAGCAAATATTTTATAAATTTAACAAAATATTTTTTACAAAAATGATTTTACTTACTGGGTTATAATGTAATAAGAATGGTAAGATATGCAGTTCTAATCTTTTAGCTGACACTTTTTCACACTTTATGCCCATACATAGTTAATTCATCTCTGTGCTTTGTTTCTTGATCTCAGTACACTTCATTTTTTTAACTGAATCTGACTTTAGATCATTTGCCAAAAACACACACGTGTGTGTGTGTGTGTGTGTGTGTGTGTGTGTGTGTGTGTGTGTGTGTGTGTGTGTGTGTGTGTGTGTGTGTGTAATCTATCCATCCATAACTCCCTTTTCCCCATTTGTTACATAAGGAGTGATGGTGACATGCCAGCAGTGACCATCACCTACAGTAAATGTTCACGCTGCTGGGTCATTTACTGATTTTAAAGCTCCTTATGGCTTATGATATTTAAACTGAGTCAGTCATCAGATAATCTGCAGCATATTCCTTACGTAACAGTTGGCATCTTCCTGACAAAGTTGGCAGTATCAACAAGCACTAAACCAAAACATGTGAATGCCTGTGAATATTTACATCTCTAAGAATGAAATTTAAAAAAAAAGAACACACAAAATTTAAAGTGCTCTGTAACTGTATCAGTTCTTCCCACTCTCTACCAACAGCCAGCAGAAATGACAGTAAACAGCATGAGAAAAGATAGACATTTCAGTAAAATATATTCATGATAACCAGTTAGTAGTTCTGCTGTAAAACTTACATATTCTGAGCAGAATTGCCACTAACTGTAGACTGCAAAACTAATTAAACTTATCTTGTGAAATTGGTGCACAAAACAGGAATTGTTTCATATCTTCATATAGCAGCAAAAAAAGTTGCACTGTTGAAAGTTATTTCATTGCTGTTAATCAATTCCTAACCCAAAATACCATCCTTAAATAAACTACCCCCACCAATCACATGGCCTGAAAGGCCAATAAACAAACTGCAATTACATAACAAAATACTAATAATACATATTAAAAACTAAAGACCTGTTATTCACATTTAAAATAAAAACATATTGTTGAATATTCAGGTTAGGAAATTATTCTGAAGTCTATGATGAAAGCATTTAATCCTATATTGCTGTCCTAGTGAAATAAAACTGTGAACTCACTTCTGTCATGCCTGTTGTTTTCAGTGGATTCCCTACAAGTTTAACAAAGTCCAAAAAGGTCCAATATTTCTAGGTTTTCTTGGTCTGTCATGTTTCACTAATACAATTATTGCTTTTTAATCCCACATTTGCCAACAGTTACAGATTCTCCACAAACACTCTGTTCTTTCTGTGGTTATTTGTGTGCGATGTGAACTGTGGGCCCTAGTATGGCTGGTTTCTGATGGCAGTGATATAGAGAAGATTACCCAAGTGTTGGACTTTTAACTCAATTAGTTCATGACTTACCAACCAAAGTGAATTCCATCCAGCAAAAATGTGATCATCACTACAAACACTGTCTCTTAACTGCTCAGCAAAGAGGGATTCTTTCTGTGGTTGTGAATCCAAATGAAGTTAGTGTCGATGATGGGAATACCACTTCTTCTTCTTTCGGCTTTTTCCCGGTTAGGGGTCGCCACAGCTGATCACCTGTCATTCATGATTGGCAGTGGAGTTTTACGGTGTCGAGTTGCCAGCCTGGTACCCAACCTTCCACAAAAGGCACATACATGCACAGACTCATGCCTAGGGCCAATTTAGAGTGTCCAATCCATCTACAGCATGTCTTTGGGATGTGGGAGGAAACCAGAGCACCTGGAGAAACCCATGTGACCACAGGGAGGACATGCAGACTCGGCAAAGAAGGCACCCCAGCCGAGGATAGAATCGGGGAACCTCTTGTTGTGAGGCAACAATGCTAACTGCTGCACCACCGCGGCCGCCCAATGATGGGAATACTACTGATATGCTCAAACAGTGGTTTAAGTCGTCTTTAAGTTTTAGCAGTTGTGGTGCTGGTGGCAACACACCCACTATTAAGGAGACTTTGGTTTCCTTTGAAAAAAACATTCTCAAGTGTTGCAAGCTACAATTAGAAAATGTTTATCTCCAGGAATGCATTAAAGTGAAGCAAATCCCAAAAGGCCTTCTGGTGTGGAAGTTTCTGAATGGGATAAAAGCTGGTTCCCCATTACATGTAGACTTGTTGGCACTATTTGATCGCCAGGCTGTGGATTGTGATTCATTACTGAGACTAGGCAGAAATTCCTCTTTCTATGCATTTATCATGAGGTTTCTGTGTTCTGCTCTCGTAGTCTGTTGTCTTCATTATTATTGAGAGTAACAGGTTTCCTGACCTTCTGTAGCACGAGTGATAATAGCAGGAACTAGTAGGACTAAGTAGTAATTAGATCTTCTTGATTCTTCCATCCTGTCTGGTATATAAACCCTGTGTCTTGTTCTTATACTTGGTGGCTTTGCAGTTGTCTGCCCATACTGTATATTTGGTCTGGGACACTCCTCCCAGTCTAGTGTCATTAGTTCATTCTACCTAACAGAGAGAATTCATTTGTGAAGGCCGACCAACTTAGATTCTTAAACTTGAATTAACTTCTGTTCCAGCTTTTTCCTTTTCCATTTTATAAAATTCTAAGCTTGTTTCCCCCCTTTCCTGTAATGAGTCTAGTCCAGATACAGATTGTAGTTATTGGCCATTTGGGCAATTTTTCCATCTCTCTAAACTTTCAGATGTAAAACCCGCATTTGCACTTGTTTCCCCCCTTTCCTGTAACTATAGTCCAGATACAGATTTGCTGTATCCAGGACTGTTTGTAAGCTCCTGAGCCCCTCCAAACCTTTCTGTGCTGGAGGGAAGCCTTCTAGCTTATAAGTGGGAGTGGTAAGCACTAGGTAGCTTATCTACCAAAGAGGAGTGGTTTCTGGTCCAGATTTGTGGTTTATTGACTTTTGAGCAGTTTCTTCCCTCTCTTTCAACTTTCTGGCTTAAAAGCCTGTGTTTGTGCTTTTTCCCCCCTTTCCTGTAACTACTCTAGTGCAGATACAGATTTGCTGTGTCCAAGACTGTAAGTGTCTGAGCCCAATGCAAGCCTTTCTGTGTTGGAGGGAAGCCTTCTAGCTTATCAGTGGGAGTAGTAAGCACTAGGTAACCTATCTACCGCAAGAGGAGTGGTTCCTGGCCCAGATATTGTAGTTTATTGGCCGTTTGGACAGTTTTTCCATCTCTCTTAAATTTCCAGTTTAAAAGCCTGCATTTGCTCGTTTCCCACCTTTCCTGTAACTAGTCTAATACAGATACAGACTTGCTGTATCCAGGACTGTTTGACAGCTTCTGAGTGGTGCCAGAGCCTGCTCTTCAAATTTTCCCTTACATCTGCTAGTTCTCTCCTCTCCTACACTTATACTAGCGTATTAGTCTAGCACTTTACCAGACTTCTTGTAGCAATTATTGTAGCACACAAGTGCTACCAACACTAAACATTATACAAGGAAACAGATCTAGTACTTATTATCAATGCCCACCCCACCAGGCATGTCTAAAGGTCAGTTCACTGTGTTTTCTCTTATTAACCTGGTGAACTTGGGCATCCTGAGGCAATATCGCAACTGCCTCATGTACAGTGACAACCCTCTCCTCTTACCTTCCAACACTCAGACTTGTGAGAGATGCATTTATATATCCAAATTGGAAGCCACACACTCTCCAGCCAAGACCGGAATAGCTGGTCAAGAGAAAAAGGTCAACACTTGCACCACACCACATGGAACACATAGCCCTCTGGAACACACACCAGCACTGCCTTCACATAAAAACACAAACCACACACCCACCTTTGCGGAAGCTCTAAATAAAATTCTACCCAAGCAGCAGAGCCCTCCAAGGCAGAAACGCACTCAACCACCACAACACAACACTAATCATGAGACACATAACTCTCCTAAACAGTGTGCCACTCAACCAAAGCCCATAAGGCAAAACAGCATGCCCAACACACTAGTCATAGGTGACTCGATAGTGAGGCACACTGATGTCCCACTTACTAGGTTGAATAAGGAGAAAGTGACAATCAGCTGCCTGTCAGGTGCCAGGATCCAACACATAATGCATGCACTCAGGTCGCACAACAACAGGTACAAATATGACTCTGTCATTCATGTGGTTTTGAATGACATGAGACGTACCTCCCTGGACTACATGAAAAAAGACATGGAGGAGCTTTTGGATTATGTAGCCCAGGCAGGTATGACCCTAGCCATGAGCAGCATCCTACCATCACCCAGAATGATACCACGGTACAAAATGATTGCTTTCAACAATTGGCTAAGTTTCTGGTGTCATTCTAAGGGGATCCAGTATCTGTCTGCCTGGGATGACATGATTGACAGACCTCGATGCTTTGCCAGAGATGGCCTGCATCTGTCACCCCTGGGCTTCTGGATCCTGGCCAAGGCTCTTGCCACCCCTATAGTACCTTTTTAGGCAATGTTTCAAAGTCCAAATTACCACCGTAACAGCTACAAACAAATGCAATCTGAGGGTCATGTTGCTCAACGCTAGAAGTCTAAATCTCAAAATGCACTCACTCGAGGCACTCCTTAAAATGGAGAACATCGACATCTGTCCTGTAACAAAGACGTGGTTCAAGGCAGCAGAAAGCACCCCTGCACTACCAGGCTATAACTCATTCCACACGTTTTGGCCCCAAAACTAAGACCAAAGCTCCAAAGGCGGTGGATTTCCATATTCATAAAGGATGCACACACCCCCAGACTGGTGGCCCAACATAATGCATCAGAGATACTTCAGGAGCAGCTAACATTTGGTAAGACAACAATTCAGGTCATAGCCTGCTATAGGTCCCCAACCATGTCCCAAGACTTGCACTCCACGTTCCTAAGCACCCTGGAGAATATTAGGGTCCAACCTAACACTCTCTTACTAGGTGACTTCAACTACCCCTCCATTAATTGGGTAAACTACTCATGTACCAATACACTTGCCCAACGTTTCCTGGAGTTCATTAATTTCAATGCCTTGGACCAGCTCATTCTTATCCCCACTCGAGGTAGCAACATCCTTGACCTGTTCATTACTAACATGGGTGACCGTTGCTCTAAACCAATAGTCAGCACCTGCTTGGATAGATCCGACCACAAACTAATCACATTGGAAATCCACATCCCTCCCACCCACCCCCCACCCCCGGAAAAAGTATCCACCATGAAAAACTTCTCCAAATGTAACTTTGGGATCCTAAAAACAGAGGTGGCTAACTTCACGGCATCCATGCAAATGGAGAATAGTTGTGTGACTGCAGAATCATACACCAATGCACTGTACAAACACATACACAAATGCATGGGTCTTACCCATACCCATACGCAATAGAACCAAGACACTCTCCTCCAAAAAAGGAAGCCAATCTAGTGGTCCCCTGTCATAAACAAACTCTACAACAGAAGGAGGAAACTGATGTGGAATAAGGTGAAGTCCCAAGAATGGAAAAACTCCTTTATCTGCCTCAACAAAAAGTTGAGATCCCTCATCAAATCCTCTAAAGCTAGGTATGAAAACAGAATTGCAGCAGATAGTAAAGGCAACTTCAAGGCCTTCTATAGTTATGCAAAGAATCTCCACGGCAATGCCCAGATTTGCTCTGAGCTACTGCACAATGGTACCTCCTATACCAAGCTAACAGATATTGCCAGTATACTGGCCGACAGATTCAGTGCCAAATTTACCCACCTCCCCCCCCAAAGGACCAATCACAATACCAGTAGATTTCCAGGCACCCAGTATTACTGCTGCATAGGTTAACACAGCACTGTCAAAGGTCAAAAATACAGCTTCTATGGGACTTGACAATATCCCTGGTTGTGTTCTACATGAACTACAGAGTGAACTGGCACCTCACCTGTGTGCCCTGTTCAATCACAGCCTCACCTCAGGCTTTGTCCCTACCAAATGGCACACTGCTGCAGTCATCCCTCTCCACAAAGGAGGAGCGACTACAGACCCTGGGAATTAGCTTGATGAGTTTGATATGCAAAGCTATAGAATGCATCATCATGGACCTAATAAACAAGGACATAGGGAATCTCCAAACTCTGGATCCCACACAGTCTGGTCTTGTGAAGGGTAGATCATGACTGCTCAACTTGGTCGACTTCTTTGAGTCAGTCACCAGAGCTGTGGATGAAGGCAAGGTGGTTCATACAGCCTACCTTGATCTGGCCAAGGCTTTTGATAACATTCCCCACTCAGGAATCATAGAAAAACTAACTAAGCTTGGCATCAACCCCTATATCACTAGGTGGGTTGCAAACTGGCTCACAGATAGAACCCACAGTGTGAAAGTAGCTGATTCCAAGTCAGACTGCCGATTAGTCACGAGTGGAGTCCCCCAGGGTTTGGTCCTGGTTCCTCTCCTGTTTGGTATCTACTTCTCTGAAGTCCAGGCCAACACGAAGAGACTCTGGCTGACAAAGTTCACAGACAATTGCAAGTTGGGTGCTATTATTAACTCCCCAAGTAATGTTCACATCCTAAAGAATGACCAACAACTGGTGTCAGAACCATGCCCTTAAGCTCAAAACTAAAAAATGTGTCATCATCCCCTTTGGGAAAAACCCATTTCCCATGAATTTACCATATTGATGGCAGTTCACTGAACACAGAAGATGTTAAAAGAGATCTGGGAACACAGGTTGACAGCAACCTCTCTTTTGATCACCACATTGCCACTGTGGTCAGAAAGTCCTTCTATGTGGCACATCTCACTACTAAGGGTTTTGCATCCAGGAAGAAAGAAGTCATTGTCTCCCTCTACTCTTCCCTCATTAGGCCAGTCATTGAGTACAATGCCCCATTTGGCATGTACCTCACTAGACACTTGCAACAACTGGAGAGGCCACAAAAGTACTTCACAAAGAGGATCCTGGATCTTAAACACTTGTCCTATATGAACAGACTCAAAAAACTCCAACTGTACTCTGCCTCATGTCGCCTACTTAGAGGCGATCTCTGCTTGACTTACACAGCCATGTCTGACCCAGCTCTGTTAGAAATGCTACATCTAAAGAAATCCCAATCCCTGCGCACCACATACTCCAGAGACCTCAACATCATTACCACAATTAACAGATCATGCTGGAGAGACAGGTTCATAACCCAGAGACTGCCCATGCTATGGAACAGACTTCCCATACATGTCAAGCAGAGCACCTTGCTGACCCTCTTAAAGAGAAATCTTGATGAGTGGATGGGAAACAGAAAATTCACCCAGGGGATAGCACCAGTGGCTCTACTCAACAGAGGCACTGGGAACTAAGGTTGGGTAGCACTATGCCAGGGTAACCTTATGGCTAGGCTTGTAAAGGCCCCAGGGCCATTAGCCTAGTACACACCTATGAGCCAATGAACCAATGGTTGTGAGTTATTAGAGTGCCTCAGAAAGTACAACCAAAAGGAAATTGACAAACTAATGAATGAGGCAAATAGGCTGGACAATGTTATCACTAAATATTTGTTGTTTTTCCCATTACCAAGTTAATTACAAAGAACTATTTAAAAGAGTGGAACAAGATATTCAGAATATCAAGAGGAAAAAAGAAAAAAAGTTTTAAAAGGACTGGGTAGAATACGCTGAAGGGAGGGCATATCCTAAACCCATAGCAACCAACAGGAACCAATAAAATTATGGAACCAGCAATGAGGCTGAACTAGTGGTTGAGGTTACAGAAGAGGAAAGTGAGAAGAATCGCTCTTTAGGGGAGAATCAAGGAAGGTCAGAATGCATCAAAAATCAAAAGGAGAAACAAGGGGATTTTTCCTGCAACCCTCAGAAGAAACGTCAACATGTTTATTTACTTGAAGGTCTTGATATGTATGCAATCAGATCATGTGCCAACAATAACTAAAATAAAAACACAGGGTAATGAGACACTGATGCTTTCCACCTACCTGTTGAAAAGTGAGAAATTTAAGGAATGAGTAATGGAAATTATTCTGGAGCTAATAGAGAACAGAGAAACTTCTGAAAATACAGCTAGGGAGTGGGATAAAATTAAAGTTAAAATTAAAAATGAGGTGGAAATAAAAGAAAGGGAGATATGGTTAAAAAGTAATAAGAATTATTTAGAGGGGCTGACAGATGTTAAAGTATTACAAAATAGGGGGATCTCACCGAACAAGAAGAGGAGCAACTACAGAATGCTAAACAGAAATTAAGGGATTACCTCAATAATATGCACGAGTTTAGAAAGATTGCTGTTAAGCAACTGTTTTTGATAACCCTAGAGCACAAAAACCTTTAGCACAATAACCCAGGCAACAGAAAGTAGAAGGGGATGTCGCCAAGCTTAGGAAGCCTATAACTTGGAAGATAACAAGGGATCCTGTAGAAGTATTAGAAATATTTTGGAAATTCTATGAAAGTCTGTATAAAGCAGAGAAATATGGAAATCAAGAAAAGGTACAAATGGAAATCTTTATGGAAGAATTAAATATGCCAGGGTTGGAAGCAGATGAGGTTCAATTACAAACAGTTAGGATAGGAGTTCATGAGATAAAAATGCTGATGCATAACCTATCTACAGGAAAGTCCTTAGGAAAAGATGGCATTCCTGTGGAAGTTTGGAAGCTAGGAGTGAAAAAAACACTGATAAACATCTGGAAGCTTTTGTTTATAATAATAATAATGGGATAATAGGAGGTTACTAGGCTAATGACCCTAGAGCCTTTTTCAGCCTTGCCAGTAAGGCCCCAATTTCACCAATTAAAGTACAGTCAGGTATGATCTTACCATAATGGTGGATGTCCTTCTCTTTACTGCTGCAGTATTCATTACAATAGGGATCCCCTGTCAAGGGTGGATAGACGTCTGGCCAGCACACCAAAACCTCCAGGCTGCCTTAAGGCATGCTGCACATCACATGCATGCACCCCACACAGCATGGGGCAAATAATAGAAGTACCAACATCCTGTAAGAAAGCAGTGGTAGCTCTAATACCTAATGAGGGTAAAGATCCATCAGATCTACCTTCATACAGGCCCATTTCAACACTAAACCATGATTATAAATTGTTTATGTCTATAATGGCTAAAAAAATGGCAAAAGTGATGCCAACATTGATAGATAAGGATCATCAATTGTTATTTACACAGCTACTTGTTATCCATTCTATTTTGAATAAGTCCTCTTCTGGCCCTACAATTTCCTCAATTGTCTCTCTCTGTAAACCCTCCAGTCCCTAAGAAGCTCAGACCTAGGTCTGTTACAGATTCACAAACCTAAAAAATCTTTTGGTCATAATCTCTATAACTACTTTCCTGCTCTTTCTTGGAACAAGCTTCCCATGGCCCACAGAAATATTACTTATATACAAGATTTTAAGAAAACTATCAAAGGGTACCTCAATAGCTCCTGGATCTGCCAATGAATTCATCCCACGTGAACCCATTTCCTATCACCTGTCATTATCTTCTCTATTCTTCCTTCCCTACTTTTGACTCTCTAATATACCACTTTGAATTGTAAAGATGTCTACTGATGAAATACAAGGGTGTCTTTTCATAGTGTTCAGTTATGACCTATTTCTTATATTCTTACTTCTCATATTAATGTTCTTTATTGCTGCTTATCATACTTATACTGTTATATACTTTTGCCAAATTGCTATTGTATATTATTACAGTACATTCTTCAGTCTTTTTGCTTTATTTTGCTTTGTTGTATTGCAGAGCCTCTTGGGACTCGCATTCATTTGTTTTTATTCAATATGTTGTTACTTTACTTTAGTCTTGTAATTTTTCTTGCTATGTTTGTATTGCAAAGCTTTTCTCCCCGGGCCTCCACTGAAAAAGGGCTCTTGCTCAGTCGTACTATCCTGGTCAACAAATGTCAAATAAATAAATAATAAATAAATGTGTGTTTGTGGAGGCAAGGCAAATATTTGACAACATTAACTGAACACTGATGTTCCAGAGGGAAGTAGAATGTAAGAAAATACCAATGTTGTTGGTGGGTCTTAACTCTTAATTTTAAGAAAGCATTTGACAGAGTAAGTTGGGACTTTATGAGACAGCAATGGAAGCATTTACATTCCCTGATAAAATTATAAGGTTGATTAGGAGGATATATGAGGGACCAGACATGACAATTAAAGTGCTTGGGGTCCTCTCTGATAATCTCTGCTTGAGGAGAGGAACCAGGCAGGGTGTCCACTTTCCCTTTGTTATTTGCACTATATTTAGAACCATTGGCAAAGAAAATAAGGGACTCAGAAATTCAAGGGTATAATTGGTAAGGTAGTCAAGAAAAGCTGTCTCTGGTTGTAGATAACATTATTTAATACCTGACAAGAACAGGAAGGGACAATACAGTGCTGTGGAACATACTGAGTCAGTTTCAAATCTTTTTGGGAAACAAAATTAATGAAGCTAAAACAAAGAGAGTAGCGGTAAAGTATGTACCTACATACAAATTAATTCAGCAATATCCATACTTATGGGGACATGATAAAATGAAGTATTTAGGGGTATGGATTAAACATTATTCTGGTGCGGCAGCTAAGGATATTTATTTATTATTTATTTTTTTATTTTACATTTGTTGACCGGGCTAGTCTAGCTGGATATATGTCCATTTTCAGTAGAGGCCCGGGGAGAAAAGCTCCGAGCAAATGTGTTAAGAGACTAAATAAAAGACAATAAAAAGCTGAGAAAATGGAAGCTCTGTTACATGGATACAAGACACAAGCAGTTAAAATGTTTTTAGTCCCTTTAGCCTTATACACAGGTCAGGCATATTTTTATCATCCAGAGGAGAAGTTGTGGATAGCAATTAATAAAGAGCTGAAGGATTTTATCTGGGAGAAGAAGACAGTAAGAGTCAGGTGGGATAAGCTTATTCTTCCAATAGAACAGGGAGGATTGGGATTACCAGATTTGAAGGGGTATTTCAGAGCTACACAGTTAAGGCTCCTATGCACAGCACAAGCAGAAAACTATAATTCAAAGTGAAAAGGGATGATGATTAAACATGGGGGAAGCTCAAGAAACAAGGAGAGACTGGGATTATGGATCCAGACCTTTAAGGAGAATAACAGTAATCATACAGAATATTATATCCATAAATTAGCAGAAAGTATTCTAAGAACGAAGCCAGCATGGGAATGGAGAAAGGATAGTCTGCTGATAGGGATGTCTGCCATTAGGGATACAGACAACAGTTAAGAGGGGGCTGGAATATATTGGAGAAAACTGGCAAAGGAGCCAAGGTATTGGGAGCAAATAAGCAGAAAAGGAAAAGTAATAGAATGGGAAGACGCCAAGAACTTATTTGGACTGTAGGTATCAGAGTACAGCAAAGAGAATAAATAGAGGGTCCTAATCAAAAGACCAGCACTAGTAGAGTTTTTAGTACAGTCTAGAACGGCCATTGCCATTAAGAAAGGAATAATTAGTTGAACATATAAAATACTGAATGACAACTATAAGAATCAATCAGAGGAGGTTAGAAAGGACTGTGTAGAGAAACTGGATAAACAATTCACAAAGAAACAATAGAGGGATATAGGTATGTCTCCCCAATATGCAACAAAATCTAGAAGATTTAGGATCTTTTCTTGAAAGTGTTTACATAGTATTTTTATATCCCAAACAGACTCCAAAGAATTTTTCCTCAGTTAGACAGCAAATGTTGGAGGTGTGATTGGGAAGAAAGAGGTAACTGGGAACATATTTTCTGGAAGTGTAATTTTTTGAGCTATGATACAGAATCAGAATTGTCTAGACATAGTAAGGCCTTGTTGAGTCTGATTATGATGGCTGCCAAAAAGCAATTAGTAGGAAATGGAAATCAAAGTCTAAACCAACATTACTAGAAGCAGCGAAGATAGTAACATATATAAAACAACTGGAAATGGGAACTTTAGAAAAGGCTAGGAGCAAATTACACAGGAAAAATGGGAAGTGTGGGACTAATACATGCAGAGAACTAATAAGGTTTAAAAGAAGGCAGGATTTGAATGAACTATGTAATTGTTAACTGACAATGACTGGCTATATTATAAGTGATGTGTAACGTTTGCATCTACAGTTGTTTCAGCATGGTTTCTAATGCATAATGTTTTCAACTGAGATTGTGTTGGCATGGTTTATTTTCATTTATATAAATGTAAGATTGCCTATGTCATACATGATAATTTAATAAAGATGTTTCTTGATTAAAAAAAAAGAGTTAACTGAAAAAAGACCGTTTTCCAGGGATTCCTGGACCGTTCTCTTGCCTCCTTCCAAATATATTTAGCTATGGTAATCTAAACATATAGCTAATGCTACTGCAACAGTGATCAATATATAGAACACAGTACAGTTACGTAAGATGAACTTACCATAACATTAAATGTTCAAATGATCACTGCTGCAGTAGCCGCTATCTGCCTCCATCTGCCTTGTTTTTTGGTGCATTTGTTATGCCAGGGTGTGGCCATTTATTTGTTGCTATTCCTAGCATTGCAGATTCAGGGCTTGGCCTCCCTCTCTCTGCTGGCAAGAAAGCTTTGAAGGGCTTTGCTCCTAAACTTCTCTTTTAGTCAGCTCATCTCAAGCTGCTTGACAGTTTGGGTGTGTGGAATGTGCCCTGACGTTTTGGAAGTTGGCCAGCAGTTATATCCTTGGCAGGATATCACCCATATAGCTAAGGCTACTGCAGCAGTGGCCATTCAAACATCTACTGTTATGGTAAGTTCAGCTTGTACAACTGTAGTTTACACTGTGCCTAAAAAGGTTTATATTTCTAATTGTGTCACTGGGCATTATTTTTTATCTCCACATATACATAGTTTGATTGAAAAGGAAATATGTATTATATGAAGATAAAAGAGTATGTCCAAGGATGCAAGTAGAAAAACAAACCCTTTTAGGCACAATGTAAAGTGCAATTGTGTAAGCTACATGGAATGGTCACTGCTGCAGTAGCCTTAGCTCAACAGTCACTATGTTAGACATGTTTATTACTTGCTGTACGCTTACAGACATGCTGTGATCTAACTAATGCTCCCTGAGCACAGCAATCTCTGTATTGCTTTCCCTTTTCTCACAATAGTATATTTAACAAGTTTAGTAAGAGCTCAGTAGCAAACAGCATATACTACAGTTTGACTAATTAAAAGTTTAGCCTGGTCACTTTTGACTTGTTTTTAGATACAGCTTGGTGAGTATCAGTAACATTTTCTTTACAGGCAACAGTAATACTGTTATTAATGATGCAGTATTTTGCAAGTTTATATCACTTCATCAACATTTACTTAACTTGAATGGCTATTCATTGAACCCCACATCATCGAACTGCCCTTCATCAAACGTTCTCATTAGCAAATGTTTTTCTCACAGTAAGAAATCACTTGGACAGCATAACTACCTACACACAATTCACAATACATCAAACCCACCAAAGTGGGGGGCAATACCACCTACACCCAACCCCCTATTTATATAGATCAACTACGAGATTGTACTACACTGGGGAAAAGGGCAAATTTCTGTATGCTGCCCAAGTGGCTTCCTTCCCTGGGAAAAACGTTTGCTGATGTGAATCGAGCTTTTAAAATATATTTTATATTAATTGTTTCATTAATTTTAAAAAATAATAATTAAAAGAATGAAAATGCTAAACTACACTCTGGCCTCCCAGTTCATTTCAGTGGTTTTTGTTTCTGTGTATCATACCTCAACTGTAATGAATTTCTCGGTTGTTACCAGTTTTGAGGTCCCAATAATGGGATGCCACAATTCATGAGTGGCACCCGTTAATTTTTGATTTTCCCAGCTATTTTTTTAAACTTGCGAGCATTTCCAGTAAAGATGTTTTCTTCCACCAGCTGCAAGGGAATGGTTCTGCTGCAATTGGTCTATGGGAACATTGCTGCTTGGTTCATTGTTTACTGCAAGGGAATGGTTCTGCTGCAATGGGTCTCCGGGAACGTGCTTGGTTTGGTGTTTATTGTTTTATACTGAGAGCTTGTTTTTTTTATATTGAGAGCTTGGTTCGTTGTTTATTTTTTATATTGAAAGCTTTGGTTCAAGTTACACTGCCATTGCTGCTTGGTTCGTTGTCTATTTTTTTTATATTGAGAGCTGAGGGAATTTTCAAGTTACACTGTGTCAACTTACGTTACAGGGAAACTGCTTGATGTGTGATATAGCTTGGTTCGTGAGCTGAAGGGATTTGATTCAAGTTACTTGATATTCTGTGTGTGTGTGTGTGTGTGTGTGTGTGTGTGTGTGTGTGTGTGTGTGTGTGTGTGTGTGTGTGTGTGTGTGTGTGTGATTCAAGTTACTTGATATTGTGTAAAGTGTGTGTGTGATTCAAGCTACTTGATATTGTGTAAAGTGTTTGTGTGATTCAAGTTACTTGATATTGTGTAAAGTGTGTGTATGATTCAAGTTACTTGATATTGTGTGAAGTGTGCATGTATGATTCAAGTCACTTGAGATTGTGTAAAGTGTGTGTGTGATTCAAGTTACTTGAGATTGTGTAAAGTGTGTGTATGATTCAAGTTACTTGATATTGTATAAAGTGTGTGTCTGTGTATAATGCCCCAGTTAAATATACTTGTTGGCTAGAGTGAGTTATTCAGGCTCAAACCTTGTGCCTTGTGTACATGTAGCAAGAACCTGATGGCTAGAGTGAGTTACTCAGGCTCAAATCCTGTACATTGGGTACAGGTAGCAAGAGTCTGAATTCCCTACCCACCACCACTGTCCAGATTTTTGCCTCATATTTTTGTTCTGTTCCTTATAAAATCTGTGGTTTTCTGGATTTTTGTGGCAAATCAGTGAAGGATTAAATTCACTAAATAATGACAGGCGTTTGCATTTCAGGCTTCATATTTTTCAGAAAATACATGGTAACACAAAACCTTTTATTCTAGAAATTTTCTAAGTTTATAAGATCAACATTTGAAATTTGTCCCTATTTTTGGGGCTGTATTCCCCAGTATTGGCTTTGTCCAGGATTTTTGTGCTAAGAGGTTGAGAGCTATAGTGAGAACTGAATTCACTAAATTATAGCCATTTAAGTTTCAGACTTCCTATCTTTCAGGAAACAGCTGATTTGGCATAGTGGTATGTTGCTCTGACTGTAGTGTACAGCATCCTGGGTTCAAGACTTAGCAGTAATATGCATGATGGTAACACAGCGTTTTTTTCTAGCAACTTTCCAAGATTATACAAGCAATGTTTAAAATGTGTCCCTGGTTTTGAGCTCCACCCCAATAAATTTTGTCTTTTTCTAGATTTCTTGTGCTGCAAAGTTGACAGATACAGTTGAGTATCACGTGGATTTTACAAGGAGCTTCAGGGGAAAAGAAGTGTAGTGCTGCTTATGCTGAGTCTGCTTCTATTATTAATAGCATAACAGGTTGAATACTTGCTTTTGGTGCAGAAGGATGTGGGTTCTACTCTCACACGATATTTTTGGGGCTGTATTCCCCAGTATTGGCTTTGTCCAGGATTTTTGTGCTAAGAGGTTGAGAGCTATAGTGAGAACTGAATTCACTAAATTATAGCCATTTAAGTTTCAGTCTTCCAATCTTTCAGGAAACAGCTGATTTGGCATAGTGGTATGTTGCTCTGACTGTAGTGTACAGCATCCTGGGTTCAAGACTTAGCAGTAAAATGCATGATGGTAACACAGCATTTTTTTAAAGCAACTTTCCAAGATTATACAAGCAATGTTTAAAATGTGTCCCTGGTTTTGAGCTCCACTCCAATAAATTTTGTCTTTTTCTAGATTTCTTGTGCTGCAAAGTTGACAGATACAGTTGAGTGTCACATGGATTTTACAAGGAGCTTCAGGGGAAAAGAGGTGTAGTGCTGCTTATGCTGAGTCTGCTTCCATTATTAATAGCATAACAGGTTGAATACTTGCTTTTGGTGCAGAAGGATGTGGGTTCTACTCTCACACAATACTGTACTGTCTTGTACTTTTAAAGGGGGTGGATGCTGCAGTCCTGAGAATGTCCTCTTTGGCAGTAACAACTAGTAACTATGAACCTGTTATCATTTTGACATCCATTTCCTATTGCAATATTACTAACTTATAAAAACCAAACCACCAGTCTGACCGAACAAT
The DNA here is from genome assembly GCF_019279795.1 of Protopterus annectens. NCBI lineage: Eukaryota > Metazoa > Chordata > Ceratodontiformes > Protopteridae > Protopterus > Protopterus annectens. Next base: position 1,268,279,361 of record NC_056726.1, read on the forward strand.
GAAGGAAACCACCAGCAATTATCAAAAAACACAGTTTAATATCTCTTTTGTCTCAAAAGACTTCTTCAGAATAAAATAAAGTGCACACAGCAGCATCCCCTTATATATCAAATCAAAATAATTACCTAATAAAACAATCAATTTCTTAAAGTGCACTAGCAAAAGGCATACAATCATTAAAAGGCACGCATCTAATAACATAACATAGGCAATTCATGTTAAAATCTTCAGTCTTCTATTCTTCAGAAAACACTTAATATTCACTGAGTCATTAATGCCAGGTTTTTTGTCACTCCCTAACCTAAGCTGCCATATAGTTTCTCTTTGTTCCAGTTGGCCCTTATAGGACCCCCCCCTTATATTTCTAACTACATGTTCCAAAACAGCAAACATAAACTTTTTAAAACCACTTCATGTAATAGAATGATTAAATAGTGCATTGTTGATGTTCTTAGTTATAATACAATAATAGTGCTCTTTAATTCTTTTACTAAGTGGTCATGTGGGCATGCCTACATAAAATTAATTGCAAACAGAACAAACAGCAAGATAGACTATGCCACTAGTATTGCAATTGTATACACCATCAATAGAAAGTATCCTGTTCAAACATGGTAAATCAATATAGGGTCCCTCTAAAATAAAACGACATGAAGAACAAAAACCACATTTATACATCCCCTTACAGCATCTGCTGTTGTCAGGGGTACTTTTATATATGGAGTCAAATTGTAAACATTTTTTTAAACAGTTTTTTTATATACAAAATTGGGTCTGTCACCTACAACTTGTATTAATTCGCTATTTCCACATAAGATGTTCTAGTTTCTAGTAATAATTAACCTGATGTTAAATGCATAAACAGACATATCCAAAATACAATAAGTACCAAAAGTTCATAAGTTCATAGGTTTGTACTAGGTTATCGGCTCTAGGGCCTATACAAGCCACGCATAACAATTCCCTGGCTATTTCTTCCCACAGTGTTTACTTCTCTGGACCCCTGTCTAGCAGGGTGACTGATGTCGTATTTGTGTTAGTGCTGTTAGAACTTGAATTATCAACACCTGTGACTCCATGTGGCTTATTTGTAATAGTAGTAAAAACATTTTTTAAAATCGGTGGAAAATCAGTAGCCCTTCTTGTTCTAATTTCATTAGCTAGTTTGCCAAGTAAAGCTGAGGGGTAACCTCTAACCAAAAACATACTCTGTATAAAGCTGACTTCTGATTCAAAATCAGCTTCTTCAGAAATCATTCATGAAGCATGAATAAACTGACCCTTCGGTATATTATTTTTCATAAAAACAGGATGGTTGCTCAAATAATGCAAATAACTGTTAACAAAAGTCTCCTTCCTATGTATTCCACTTGTGAAACAATTATTAGATGTATCCCAAGTCAGGGTAACATCCAAAAAATGCATTGATAGCCCAACATTCCCCAATATAAATTTTAAAAAAATCACTGGAATTATTAATACTATCACAAAAAGAATGAACCTGGTCAATGCCACCTTCCAGGATAAAAAACAAATCATCCACATATCTGCCATAAAAAAACTACATGATATTGCTCCATAATAGGTCTGCCAGCACTATGCTCCCACCACCCAAGTACTAAATTGGCATAGGCCAAGGCCACAGCGGACCCCATAGCTACTCCTCTTAGCTGCTTGTAAATTTTCTTGTTAAATAAAAAATAATTGTTGTTAAGCACTAGTTCTAATGAGGTGCATAAAACAAATTTGCTGTCAGAATGAAGATAGGCTATTTTTCCCAAGAACTGTCTAACAAAATCAACCCATTGATCATGGGGGATACTCATAAACAATGATTGGACATGCACTGTAAACAAAATGTTCTTCTTAAAATCAAAGGAATACACAGAACTAAAAGTCTTAATCAAATCCAAAAAATGCCATGAGTCTTTAATAAATGAACCTAATTTTTGGACTAGTGGATTTAACATGTAGTCAACTACTAAAGAAATACCTTCTGTGACTGAATTTGGTGATGATACTATGGGTCTAAATGGGGGGAGGTTTAAGATTTTTGTGAGTTTTAGGGTTACCAACCATGTGAAACTAACTTTTTTGCTAATTGCTGGTGGTTTCCTTCATTGTTCGGTCAGACTGATGATTTGCTTTTTATTAGTTTTTGCTGCTGCTTCATCCTTGGGACAGCTGTTTTTCCAATATTACTAGCTTATCATTTTTTTATGTAACATAGGCAATTTATTCTTCAAGGACAACAGGCACTTTATTTGCAGATGAAACAATGAAATATAAAGTTGTTTGCTAGCAGCATCCTCTTCATTAGTTACATATCTATTTAGTGTGGAATTATTTAGAAGACTTTTACTTATGCAGAGATTGTGCATATTTACTGATACTGGTGGACTGTAGAAGTTTTGGTAGACTTTTATGATGGAAATGTTCTGAACTGGGCAGTTTTGTCATTATTGGTGCATGCTTTTTGTTTCATTGTTTACTGGAAAAATGTTCAAAACAGTAAATTTATAATTCCTTCTAACAACGGTACTGTATTATACAAGAAATATAATTTAATACAATCAGGAAGGTATATCAACGAACACATGTATGTTTCATGTGCAAGGGGCCTATGATTTGAAAAGAGCCCAAAGTTAATCTTTATCTGCCACTGGCCAGATGTATTTTCTTTGAATGTGGGTTTCAATGCTGTTTCAATTAATGTGAGTTTCAAGGGTAGAGAAGTATTAATGCCAAGTCTATTTTTATTGTGAGACTGCTTTGCTTTGTTTAGCAGATGTCTATTAATATTTGTGCTGTAAAATGTAAAATAAAACTTTTTAAAATTAAATCCAAATCATTGTAGAAGTAAAACAGTATGCGCATTACAGTGTTTATGGTAAATGGGGTGAATTAGCCAAGTAATGTGACATGGGAATGGCTGCAGGGGGGAGGGCTGTATATGAGGAGGCCCCATACCACCATGATTTTGTGAGGGGGGAAGGGTGGCAAACTCAAAGACAGCCCAAGGCGGCACAAACTGTAGCTATGCCACTGATCATTAGGCCATTAAGAATGACTTTCGGAGGTCCTAGCAGACTATAATATTCCTTTGCTATGTTATAATACTGCCTATCATTAAATGCCCTATTTTTACCATAAAACCCACATACTGCAAGTCATCGAAAACAAAATCCTAAGGTTCATCTTCTCCCTTCACAGTGAACATCATTGCTACACATTTAAAATAAAATGGTCACCATTTACTACAGGGTCTGGGTCTCTGAGGCCATATTTTGGTTGTTCTTCAATTTGCATTTGAAAGTTGATATCCCACAATTCCATTGGAGTGGGTGGGGTTACATGATTGTGTATGCAAATTTTATGTTAATTAGCATACCGATTTGTACCTACTTTTCATGGGCCTTTGTCCAGATTTTTGATGTTACCAGGTTGAGAGGTATGCTGTGTTTTAAATCAGTCCTTTGAGACTTTACTCTTCTGTCCATACTGAATTCCCGCTGTGAAATGTAAGTGATTGTACCTCTGGTGAAGCCAAAGATCTATCCTAGACATTCTGTATGTTTCTTTCCCTCTATTTTGCCTGCCTGCTTCAGACATTCAAATCTATATTCCCCTTGCTCTCCAGTTTGCTTGTCAGTTTCAGACATGGAACCGCCCTTCTATGGCAGAACTTCTGATAAAGGGAACCCCAATCACTGTATAAATAGCAAACACAACACCATAATAAGCAGTGGTCTTCCCTGGCTTAGTAGTCCCTATGTTAGACATGGAACTTGCATATAAGCTTCTGAACCTAACTAGGGTCTGCCAGTACATTGAGGCCTATCCCACTCTGTCCAAGAAAATCACATTTGTAATTGAATGCTTTATCACTTCTCTATGGTAGCATTGTCATTGCCTTGTTTCCAAGCCAGTTCACTTGCATTTTGAACATGAAGCCTCTAGTGTCCATCAGAAAGGAATTCAGGTAGTAGGGTTAAGAATGTGGTATGTCTCCCTTGTCTGACTTCACTGGGCTTGCTCTCAACACTATTCTGAGTCTGGGGTAGATATATAAGGTATATAATTTAGCAAGTTGATCTGTACTAAACAATATCTGACTTTCTTCCCAAATATGCAGTCTGTGGGTCATAGTAGTAAACGCTGCATGCCATGTTTGCAAGTATAGTTATCATAGTTATCCCAGTGGTCTAATTATGGCTCCTACCCCTGAGATGACATTTGCCACTCAGCTCACCCATGTCCCGTGCCAGCCCCTCCATTTCTCATGTATAGTCAAATCCAAGTCATCTGAGTCAAAAGTCAAGGGTTAAGCACTCTGAACTATAAAGTTGGATAAAGTCTACTTCAAGAGATGATGGCACTGTGAGTGAATGAAATGTATCACTCTTCTTTGACAACAAATCTGATAAAAATTAATTTGCAAAGTCCTTTAATAAAATACATTTTGTCTTCTTCAGTAGTTTAAGGTATGTAGTCTGTTTCTGAAGCAACTGCACATAACAAACCCATGAGGTCAGGTACCAAACTCCATGTATTACGGCATGTCGGTGTTGCAAATGGTAGTACACTTGCCTCTGGTGCGGAAGGCTGTGGGGGGTCTATTCCCACACCAGCTACATTGATTACTCACACTGCAGTGCAGTGAAAGAGTTTGCTGCACTCCTGATTATTTCCTTATTTGCAAGAGATGTTAAACTGAGGCCCAATCTGCCTGAGTTGGTGGATGTAAAAAATCCCACAGCACCTATTAAAAAGAGTAGGGAAAATTCCCCTGATGATCTGATTAAATTTCCCCTTGTAGTAAATGCCACCTTGGGTCTCCCCTGAAAAGAGGCTTCTAGCCTAGTGGGACTAACCCAGTCAGCTAAGGATAAACATATAAAGTAAATATAATGTATAATACCAAATTATACAGGTTTCAATATATTAACTGTGTTGTATTTGCATTTTGTTTTGATAAGAATGTATGACCTCTCAATTTTTTCTTCTCAGAGCTGAAACTTCCTGCCATTACATCATGAAAGACTAAATCCATAATACCTCCTTATGTATAAGCTACTGTATTGCCATGCTAAATGCATAATTAGAAGTTTCTTTCATTCTAAAAAGACAAGCTGTCAACTAAGTCTTACAGGTCGAAAATCTTACATTCTGTCTTGTGGCTGGGACATGGTAAAATAAAGGAGCACAACGTTGCGAGTCCACAGTGCTATTTTAATGTTAAAAATAATAAACCAAAGTTGTTAAGCGCTTTCATCAACTAGTATGACTTCTTCAGAACAAGATACCATTAAAAATTTCAAGTTTAAATACATATTGCTGGTTAGTCATTGGTTCTAATCCAACCAATTCTGTCAATGAAAAATCACTGTTCATGAATATATAAACACCAGTTAGTTAAAATTAAAATAATTTTACACAATAATAAATAAAACAAAAATCAAATACTCTCAAGACACAAATGATATAAAATACTAGTCCATCACAGTATGAACTCATCATACAAAAAATATGTATATATAGCCACAAATGTTATTACAAATTACTTTGATGTTATTAAACTAACTCTGCCTTTTCTTTAAAAATGGGCATTATAGTAATATGATCATTGAGTCCTGGTGGATAATCAGCAGCTAGCCTTAGTTGCCACAATAGCTCCTTTTTATACAACACATTTTGCCAATCTCCACCCCTCGCTTCAACTGTTACAAATTCAATTATACCAAACTTAAAGCATGTAAAGTTGGTACATAAAATACTATGCTTATATAATGCATTGGTATCTTTCTTGTTTTTAATATCATAAAGACGTTCATATATCCTGGTCTTGAACATTCTTTCTGTCTTCCCTATATAAAAGGAGGAACAGGTACTACACCTAGCTATATACACTAGTTTGCTAGAACAACAATTGCCACTTTTTAAGAAAACATGACTTTTATTTTGATTATCAAGGGCAATAGAGCTATCTTGCAGTATATAAGAGCAATAGGAGCACCTACCACAAGGTTTACTTCCACATCTTTTATCCTGTCTATTGTTGGAAACATAGCCTGTCTCCAACAAGGACTTCATATTAAGTCCTACCTTTGTGGAAAATATGGATTTATCACCCAATATACGGAATATCTCAGTATTTGTTTTAAAGATGTTCCAGTTTTTTGTCAAAATTCCTTTAATCTGAGAATACAAAGGACTATATTGCACTACACAAGCCTGTTGGAAATTAAGTTGATCCTGTACTATCATATCATTAGGTTCCTTGTTTAATCTGTCACCACCAGTACCTAATACGGGTATATAGGTGTCACCCCATTTATTAAGACCATCTGCAAGTATAGGGTCAATAAAATGTCCTGGATACCCTCTCTCTAGAAACATATCCCTTAGATTTTTAAACTCTGTTATGACATCATTTTTCATAGTTGTCATACTAGCTATTCTTATAGCCTGGCCCTTTATAATACTTTTTTTCTGATGAATTGGGTGGTGACTAGTAAAATGCAAATAACTATTGCAAAACGTATTTTTATGGCAGATTTTGGAAATAAAACCATCCTGGCATTTAATGATCTTAATATCCAGGAAATGAATTTCTTGTTTATCAAACTGGTAGGTAAACTTTAGGTATTCTGTAGTTTGGTTCAAATACTGAACAAACTCAAATATTTGTTCTGAGCATCCCTTCCACAAAATAAAAATATCATCCAAAAATCTACCGTAATGTATAACATTGGAGGAAAATAATTCATTTTGAAAAATATACTTGTGTTCCCAACCCAGGAGAACTAAGTTAGCATACTAGGGGGCGCATGCAACACCCATGGCAACCCCTTTAAGTTGCTGAAAGTATTCCCCTTCAAAAAATATATAATTATTTTCTAATATAAGATTCATTAGTTCACATATAAGTAATACTTCATCTGGGTTCAAAGATGAATAAGTAAAAAGAACGTCCTCAAAAAAGCATAAAGCTTCTGCTTTCCGAATACAAGAAAAAAGGTCCTGGATGTCTATAGTAAGAAAAAACTGTCAGCTGACCATAATTCCTTTTTAATTTGTCCTAAAAAATCCCATTAGTCCTTTAATAAATGAGGAAATTTATTCATAATATGTTTCAATTTTTTGTCCACATATACTGCTAGATTATGCGTTTTGGAACCTGCAGCTGCTACGATAGGTCTAAAAGGTAGTTTTCTCAAGTTTTTAGGATGTTTATTCAGTAAAAAATCATAGTCATCCTTTGATATTCTCTGGTCCATTAAATATTCATATAGATAACTATCTAATCTACGATATGAGATATATATTTCATTTTTAGAACATAAAGAATAACTATCTGCTTTAAATAATATATTTTGCATATCATTAGTATAATCTTCTGAACTGTATAAGACCACCCCACCTCCTTTATCAGGTGTCATGATTCTTATTCCCTTATCTTCCTTTAAGGTCTTTAAAAGGTTCCTCTCTTCAAGATTTAAGTTGGTAAATAATCTTCTTTTCTCTCCCCATACTTTGTATAGGTCCTCCTTCACCAATTTTTCATAAGCAGTAACTAGCGGATGCAATGGAGGATTAAATATATTACTTCTCTTGGGAATATCTTTCAATTCAACTCTAGAGGCTTTATCCAAAAACATAATATTCAGATTTAGTTTCCTTAAATATAGCTGTAAGTCAGCCATTACTTTAGCTATATCAGGTACATTAGTTGGAACAAATTTAAACCCTTTAGAGAATAAAGAGAAGAGTTATTTGGTAATAGGAACCTCAGAATAGTTGTATATATTGAAGCCATTTAAACTGTATTGGATATCATCTATACACTGTATTTGAACTACAGAATCTACCACTTGGTGTACCTGTGGTTCTGCTGTGTTGCCCTGCTGTAGGTTTTGTATGTCCCTTGTCTGCAATTTGCTATTCTCTCCGAGCGTCTGGGAAGCGGAAAATCCTGAGGATCAACTGAATAGTCTAACTCAGTTTCCCTATAATTATCACTGTGTAGTTCAAAATTAAAGTTAGAAATAGATTTAGCCCTCTCAGTCTTTTCATTTGCTGCATTATTAATATAATCATGTTCTCTTTCATAAAAAACTAATTTATCTGTGGGATATACCTCGTGTAGTTTATACTGTCTACTGTCCCTATCTAATTTCTTAACTTTTTTCTTAAAAATATTATCACGTTTTTGATCCACCCTACTGATAATTTTATAATACAAATTTTCATACTGTGCAAATAATAAATCAGTAATAATTTTTTCATTTAATACATTCATTTCATCACAAAGCCTTGTTTCCATTGCCTCATAAAAAGAGACAGTTTTACCTAATAATTCCAAACCCCATTTGTTGAACATATCAGTAAATATCTTAACAGTATCAGTATCATAATAAATTCCATAAGGAAATTTAAAGACTTTTCGTCCTTGTGGAACCAGTTGTCTTTTGATACATTCATTTAAGTAACACACTTCCATTTGGCACATTTTAAACGTGAACAATTTCTTCTCAAAAGTATAAATCATGTCTCTTAATGATTCAAAATTATACTGTCCAGTTTCCCTGTTGACCAGGGCTCCATTGTTTCATTTGGGGCTGGTACCACCAAAAGTAAAATGTTTTTGAAATAAAGTACCAAAACATTCATTATTGTTCTTAGAAGGTACAGTTTCTTTACAAGCACAAGATTCACACTTTTTGGTAGTATTTAAATGTTCTCTTCTCTCAGTAAACCTATTGTTTGTACAAGAATTATTATTATTAATAGGTTTACCATTCAAGTTAGTATAAACAGTACCTGTTGTTAAAACTTCTTGACATTGTACTTGTTTTGCGTTAGAAAAATCAACAGAGGCAGGTTCAATGTCGCCTTCAAACTGGACCACACAATTACTTTTGAAAGAGTTATTGGGTGAGAAAGCCCCTGTGTATCTCCTACTTCGACAAAACTGTTAGCGTTGCATGGAGAACACTTTGTTTTATTTATTATTGTGTAAAATTATTTTAATTTTAACTAACTGGTGTTTATATATTCATGAGCAGTGATTTTTCATTGACAGAATTGTTTGGATTAGAACCAATGACTAACCGGCAATATGTATTTAAACTTGAAATTTTTAATGGTATCTTGTTCTGAAGAAGTCATACTAGTTAATGAAAGCACTTAACAACTTTGGTTTATTATTTTTAACATTAAAATAGCACTATGGACTTGCAACGTTGTGCTCCTTTATTTTACTTGGTTTTCTTTTGGAGCACTTTGAGCACTATTTATTTGGACTTTGTGGCTGGGACATGGCAAAGGGGGTGTCACAATTGGGAATGCTAATTAGGCAGAAGAGGATGGAATTTATTCAGTATTACAATCTGGCATAAATGCTGATATTCATGCAGCTGTGTAGCTGTTTAAATGAATTTATGAACTTTTCAACAACAGAGATTTTTTATTGCTTTTCAAGGAGGGTTACCAAGGGTGCAATTTAAGTAGCTACTGGTCTGCTTCCATTGAGAATTAAGATGTGATGATGCCATACTGAAATCAGTACATAAGTAAGAGGCTACACTTATAAACAAGTGAGTTAATTTTCTTTGTCAATAATGCTTAGAAGCTATATGTCGACAGGGACAGATGAAAATTATCTTCTTGGGTGGCGAAAGCCAGGGTACCTTTTTGGCTAGGCTTATATAGGCCCTAGGGCCAATAGCCTAGCATCTACCTATGAACCTATGTTCATAACTGTCCATTACCAACTATGACATCATTTTGTTGGTATGGTTATATAGAAAAAATGAGTAAACAGTAAAATTAAAATAGATAACTCAGTATAATCTTCATTTTTACAATATCTCTTAAACTTGATTGTATAACTGGAAATTAAATTAAATATAAAAGAACGATGCTTCAAGAAGTGAGCAATGCACTTTATATTTTCTGATCTACATCAGACTCAGAGATGCTAAGTAATTGTGGATGCAAAGATGCAGATACAGGGATACAGAGGTGCATATCCCTGTATGGGGATGTAGACAGACCCTGAAAACATATGCCTGTGTTGTTGGCGTTGTTGGTTGGAGTTTTTTTTTTTACTCCAGGAATTTCAGTGAAGCTATTTTAGACAAAACAGTCTTCAGCAAACATGTAACCAATTGAATAAGGTCAGTGTGGGAAAGCTAGTTTGTTTTTAAGTGATTTATTTTCTATTTGCCATTTCTTGCGGAATAAAGAATGCTAGTTCTATTTTATAAATAGCTGTGATCAGAAAGTTCATAAAATGGGAGCAACTGAGAATCTGCTACAGGGTCAGTACCCCCAGTATGGCTACCCATTTCCTAGATATTAAAAATATCTTGGCTTTAGAAGTTCTTCCCTTTGGCTCATGACATGTTCACCGACGGAGGAATATAAAGCTTGATTAGTAAGGAGGAGTTTAGACAACAGCTTTGACACAAAGGTTACAAGAGAAAATCAGATATTTACTTGCATATTGTATTAATTGGCTTGACTATTATACATAAACCCATTACGTGATGATAATGGATTCAGTGTCGCCATTTGACAGCACATTTATAAGTTACCACCAATTAACCTTATTGCAAGCAGATCTATTGTTTGTTATTATTGCATTTATAAATGTTATGTCATTTGCCATAGTTTAATCTTTTTAACTTTTATTTTGTCAACTATCTCTCAATATAATATGAAAACATAAGTCTTTGTTCAATACACCTTTCCTAACAATCCATTTGAAATGACTAAATGAATAAAACGATCACTATACTTAAAAGAATACAATAAAATATAAACAAGAACAAACATTAACTGTAGTTTAAATTTTCAATTTTGATTTTGTAACTAAGGCACATAAGTCTTGCTTTCAAATAAATTTGGATGGCGCAGTGGTGCAGCCTCACAGCAAGAGGTTATCCAGTTTGATTCTTGGCTGGGGTACCTTCTCTGCAGAGTCTGCATGTCCTCCCTGCGTTCATCTGGGTTTCCTCCAAGTACTCCAGTTCCTCCCATGTTACAAAGACATGCATCTGGAGCATTTCTCTCCTGGCCGCTGCTGGAAATTGGCTTCGTTACAAGTCGGACTTTCCCAGTAAACAAATTTTAAATAAAAATAAATAAAAATGAAAAGCTTACCCCTAACTGATCTTCATTGTTTCATTAATTCTAGTTTGTCTGTTCTGTTTTTCATCTTTAGCTGGAATGGTTTTGATAAGGAAAGCATCTTAAATCTTATTTTATTGTATTCTGAATGATCTAAAGAAATACCTTTTCTGCAGATACTAGTCATCCTGATTTGATATTAAATTAGTTTTTTCTGCTGAAAGTTTGAAGCATCCATACTAATTGTGTCATATCTCACAGTTTTTTTGCTCTCTGGGGGTACCCTGAAGCTGTGTCACTACCACTGCTTCTGTTGTTGCTTCATTAATGAAATTCTCTGTTATAAAACTTTTTTTTATTGTTTCACTGCATTTATGTACTGTTTTATACTGTTTTAACTGTATTTTTTATTGCTAGATACTGTTTCATTACTCTAATTGCATGTTTACTGAATTACTTAACTGTAAACTGCTTTTTCTTACTGAGAGTTATATTTTCTGTTTGTGAGTGCTCTATCTGAGCTTTCCTGTGCATTTTTGATTTTTTGAGGTTTCTGTGTTCTACAGCTAGGAACTGTAATAATGTGCATTACTATAATTGTCTGTTTACAGTTAAAAGCATTCTCTAGAGTCTGCTTGCTCCTTGATCTGTTTAAAACTTTCATTTAGTGGCTACAGCTAGGAACTGTAATTTTTCTCACCCACCCTCCCTAGTGTTGTGGTGTTCTTATACTTGGTGGCTTTGCAGTTGCCCACCCATACTGTATATTTGATCTGTGACACTCCTCCCAGTCTAGTGTCATTAGTTCATTCAATCTAATAGAGAACATCTGTGAAAGCCAACCCACTCAGATTCTTAACGTTGAATTAACTTCTGTTCCAGCTTTCTCCATTTCCACTTTTACTGGAAAAAAATTCTAAGCTTGCTTCCCCCCTTTCCTGTGGCAGGTCTTGTCCAGACACGGATTTGCTGTGTCCAGGACTGTTTGTGAGCTCCTCAGCCCCCCCCCCCCAGTTAAACTATTCCTGGCGCCATAAAGTCTGCTCTTCAAATTTTCCCTTGCAACTAGCTAGCTTTTTAGTTTTAGCACTCAAATCTGTTTCTTTGAGCTCAGCACTTGTTCAAAACTCATTGTAAGCACTAAATAAGTTACAAATTACTACAGCACTCAACTTTCCTCACTTGTCTAGAGGAAAAATATTTTTAGTACTTAATAAATAAGCACCTATTCAGGCATGTCTAAAGGTCAGCTCCCGGTGTTTTCTCCTGTCTACCTGATGAATCTGGGCATCTTGGGACAATGCAGTAATTGCCTCATGTACACAGACAACCCTCTCCTCCTACCACCCAACACTACGACCTGTGAGAGATGCACTTATATAGCCAAACTGGAAGCAAAGATCTCTTCACCGAAGACTGGACTAGACGTCAAGAGGAGAAGGTAAACCGTACCACACTCATCACATAGTCCCTCAAAACCTACACCACCAAAACACACACACAGAAGCACAAAACACACACCTACATTCGCGGAGGGTCTCAGTAAAAATCTACCCAAACAACCGAGACCTCCAAAGCAGAAATGCAAGTAACCTCCACCCCCAACACAACCCAAATGACACATGGCCCACATACCCAGTCTGCCACTCAACTACAGCCCATAAGGCATAATGTACCCAACACTCTAGTCATAGGTGACTCTATAATCAGGCACACTGATGTTTCACTCACCAGGCTAAACAAGGAAAAAATTACTGTCAGCTGCCTGTCGGGTGCCAGGATTCGCCACATAATGTATGCACTCAGGTCACTCCACAACAAGTACAAATATGACTCTGTCATTGTCCATGTTGGTGTGAATGACCTGAGATGTACCTCCCTGGACTACATGAAAAGAGACATGGAGGAGCTCTCCAATCTTGTAGCCCAGGCAGGTATGACCCTAGCCCTGAGTAGCATCCTGCCGTCACCCAGAATGATACCACAGTACAAGGACAAAATGATTGACTTTAACAATTGGCTAAGCTTCTGGTGTCATTCTAAGGGAATCCAGTATCTGTCTGCCTGGGATGACATGATCGACAGACCACATTGCTTTGCCAGAGATGGCCTGCACCTGTCACCCTTGGGATTCCGGATACTGGCAAAGGCTCTTGCCACCCTTATAGTGCCTTTTTTAGGCAAGGTTCAAATGACAAATTCACCACCGTAACAGGTACAAGCAAGCAAAATCTGAGGGTAATGCTACTCAATGCTAGAAGTCTAACCCTCAAAATGCACTCACTCGAGGCACTCCTTAAAATGGAGAACATTGACATCTGTGCAGTGACAGAGACCTGGTTCAAAGCTCCAGGGAGCACCCCTGCATTACCAGGCAATAATTCATACCACACCTTTCGGCCATCAAACCCGGACCGTAACACTAAAGGTGGAGGCGTGTCCATATTCATTAAGGATATCGACCTCTCCAAGCTAGTTGCTCAGCATAATGCATCCAATATTATCCAAGTTCAACTAACTCTGGGCAAAACTGCAATCCAGATTGTAGCTTTCTACAGACCTCCCCCACCATGCCCCAGGATTCCCACTCCTCTTTTCTTGATACACTGGAAAATATTAAGGTACAACCCAACACTCTAATAATGGATGATTTCAACTATCCTACCATTAACTGGAAAAACTATTCATGTACCAACTCTTTTGCTCAACGTTTTCTGGAAATCATCAATTCCAACGCCTTGGATCAACTTATCTACACCCCCACCAGGGGCAGCAATATCCTAGACCTGGTCATCACCAACATGGGTGACCGGTGTTCCACACCAGAGGTCAGCTCCTCGTTGGTCAGATCTGACCACAAGCTAATCACCCTAGACATCCACATCCCATTCCCACCCCCCATTAGGAAAACAACCGTAAAATATTTCTCCAAAGCCAACTCCACGCTTCTTAAGACAGAAGTGGCAAACTTCATAACACCCATGCAGATGGAGAATAGAGGTACGACTGCAGAATCCTACACAAATGCACTTTATAAGCACTTACACGAGTGCATGGATCGTGCTATCCCTAACAGAACCAAGATGCTATCCTCCAAAAAAGGAAGCCAATCTGGTGGTCTTCTGCCATAAACAAACTCTACAAAAGAAGAAAGAAACTGTTGCAAAAAAGAGTAAAATCTCATGATTGGAGGAACTCCCTGGTCAGCCGCAGTAAGAAGCTGAGATCCCTCATAAAATCCTCCAAAGCTAGTTATGAAAACAAAATTGTCACTGATTCTAAAGACAACCACAAAGCATTCTATAGCTATGTCAAGAATCTCAATGGCAACACTCAGATCTGCTCTGAGTTACAGCACAATGGCACTAAATATACAGAACCAACTGATATTGCCAACATCCTGGCAGGTTCATTGCTAACTTTACCCCCCTCTCACCCCCTAAAGGGCCCATCTTTATACCGGAAGAATGCAAAGTTCCTGTAATCATGGCTGCACAGGTAAAAACCTCACTCTCCAAAGCCAAGAACACAGCATCCATGGAACATGAGAACATCCCAGGCTGCCTTCTACATGAACTACAGAATGAACTGGCACCCCACCTGAGTACCATGTTCAATCATAGCCTCACCTCAGGCTTTATGCCCATTGAATGGCGCACCGTGATGGTTATCCCATTCCACAAAGGGGGGGGTCACAACAGACCCCGGGAACTACCGCCCCATTAGCCTGATGAGCCTGGTCTGCAAGACCATGGAATGTATCATCATGGAACTCATAAACAAAGACATTGGAGATCTCCAAACTCTGGACCCCACACAGTTCAGGTTTGTAAAAGGCAGATCATGTCTCCTAAACCTGATAGACTTCTTTGAAGTAGTCACCAAAGCCATAGATGAGGGTAAGGTGGTTCACACAGCCTATCTAGATCTTGCCAAGGCGTTCAACACCATCCCCCACTCTGGAATTATAGATAAACTCACTAAACTAGGTATAAATCCCTATGTCACAAGGTTGCCAACTGGCTTACTGACAGAACCCACACTGTGAAAGTAGCAGACTCCAAATCAGACTTCAGACCAGTGACAAGTGGAGTACCACAGAGTTCAGTCCTGGGTCCTCTCCTGTTTGGTATCTAATTCTCTGAAGAACAGGCTAGCACAGAAGGTCTTTGGCTAACTAAATTCGCAGATGGCTGCAAACTAGGAGCCATAATCAAAACTCTGAATGATGTGGACATCCTACAAAAGGGCCTCACTGAGACAGATGCCTGGTGTCAAAGCCATGGTCTCAAGCTCAATGCCAAAAAGTGCATTGTCATCCGCTTTGGTAAAAACTCTGTACACATGAACTACCACATAGGCGGTAGTCTACTTAACACTGAAAATGTGATGAGACCTTGGGAAACAGGTGAACAGTAGTCTTTCCTTTGATAATCACATCGCCACAGTGGTCAGGAAATCCTTCTATGTGGCACACCTCATTAGAAAAGGTTTCTCATCCAGAAAAAAAGAGGTCATTGTTCCCATCTACTCATCACTCATTCGACCCATTATAGAGTACAACGCCCCTTTTGGTATGTACCTCACAAGACATCTACAACAACTAGAATGGCCACAAAAATACCTCACAAAGAGGATTACTGGTCTCAAACAGATGCCTAGCCAGACCGACTCAAAAAACTCCAGCTTTACTCCGTTGCATATCGCCTACTCAGAGGTGCTCTCTGCCTAGCATACAAAGCTATGTCAAACCCAAAGCTGTTGGACATGCTTCACTTAAAGAAATCCCAATCCCTCCGAGCTACACGCTCTAGGGACCTAAACCTTGTCACCACAATGAACAGAACATGCTGGAGGGATAGATTCCTGTCCCAGAGACTTCCCATACTCTGGAACAGACTACCTATCTATGTCAAACAGAGCTCCTCATTAGCAGTCTTCAAGAAAAATCTTGATGATTGCATGGGTAATAGGAAATTCACCCCAGGGATCACTTCTGTGGTTCTGCATGACAGAGGCACAGGAAAATAACTTTCTTAGGTGGCAAAAGCCAGGGTACCTTTTTGGCTAGGCTTTTATAGGCCCTAGGGCCAATAGCCTAGTACCTACCTATGAACCTATGGAATGCATATCAAGCTCAAAGCTTACCCAGTTTGATAATGATGTATCTGTCTTCACTCCATCTGTGTATTATGTACTGATTTTATATACCCTTCATTTGCAACAGATATGCAATGCCTTTGGTAAATACATAGCAGAATGATGCTGGACTGAAAAGGGTGAGTAAGCATAACAAATCAACAGGCAGCTTAGTACAAAAAACCTGACTGAATAACAGCACCTATCCCTCCTCCCATACAGTCAGCACTTCATTTCCTGGAATGCGCTTGGATTACCTGGGTAACAAGTAAAGAAGAGACTTCAGGTGATAGTACAATACTCCACTTTGTTATAAAAGGGAGCGGATTGCCTTGCTGCTATATTCTATGACAATGGACTGAAGTAATAAGGTACTGGGTGTGTCCTTTGGGAGGCAGGCTATGTCTGTTGTTACTCAGGTTATCAGTATATGCCACATGTTGTTAACAGACCCAGACAAAAACACTTGATCCTGCCATTTGAAACTGTTCTAGCAGACTGCCTCCAGATCAGCTATCAAAAACCTCTCCCCACTTTGGATATCAGTTCAATGAGGCAGAGTATCCCTTCTTACCCTGGATTCACTATGGCAAATACTTTGTCCTGGTGAAGTTGATAACACGATTGGTTACTTCAAGAAGGCAGGCAGATATTTAACATCCCTCTCTGGCATACATGAAATATGCAGAATATGTTTTATGTTAAAACAGAACTGCAGTATAATTTGTACTTTTCTACCAAAGTACGTTATACCATTGACTTACTATGGTGTAATCTATCCCAGAAGTCCCCAATTTCTTAAAACATTTTATTTTATTTGTGTTAGATATTCTGCCATTATGTAATTCCTTGTGTCAGTTCATTGACACCTAACAGTTGTCATAGCTATCCCACTCATATTTTAATACACACTCTGGATAAGTGACATAACCCATATCCCAGTACCAGAAAAAGAAAACAGTGGCATACAGTGTAGAAGATTTAATAGGCTTTCCACTGGTTGTTGTTGTGTCTTTCGGCTTTTACCGGTTAGGGGTCGCCACAGCAGAACTCCGGTCCGCTAATGATTGGCAGTAGTTTTTTACGTGCTGGCATGCCAGGCCTAACGCACAACCTTCAACAAAGGAACGCCCATTCACGAATGTCGCCACACATAAGACGCTCTAACTGAGAATCGAACGGGCAACATCTAACTCTGAGGCGACAACGCTACTGCAGCACCACCACCGTGGGTTCATAGGCTTTCCACTGGTATAGCAGTTAATTATTGAATAGTGTGCAGTCTAGTTACTGAGTTGGAAGAGACACAATCGACAGCAGACGCGTCACTTACTTGTAAAAAAACATGCAAGTGTCATGAGCAAGTTCAAGTTATTGTTTGTATGTAAGTACAGGTACAGTAGTACAGAGGTACATGTACTATTTTCTGCTCACCCAGCAGTGCTGCTTTAAGTTAAGCATAGCAAAGAGCAGTGCAAATAAAATGTAGTAAAGCACAGCTAAATCATTAATCATACCAAGGCACCTAATTATAAAATAAAATAAAATTCCTACCATGAGAGATTTACTATCAATCTACAGTATATTAAATTAATACATTTGAGAACATTGCTCTACATGATTAGTCACTTAGTCTGGCAGATTAGCACAGCAGTTAAGACTGAACTGCTTATGAGCTTATTCATGTTCTTTTTGCTGTGGCTCTGGCATTTTCCATTTGCTTACTTTGTGACTGAGTAAACAGTAACCAGACTATATTTCAAGGCATCTCCTAAAACAGACACTTGTGCTTATTATGTTTACTTAATCAATAAGTACATTTTAAAAATGAGCTTTCCCTTCACGACAGTCTGTATTCTGGAGAGGCCATTTTGTTTTGTAGAGCAGACAAATTAGGCATGAGTTTATTTGTTCATGTTTTGGGATTGCCTTCCTGAAGAGCTGAACTCTGCAATCTCATATCTCATTAAGTTAACATTCATGATTCATAGGTGAGGCAGATTAATGCAATGTATTACTAAATAATTGATTCTGTGGTAATCTTTGTGTCAGAGAAAGGCTTGCTTAAACTGAACTGAACTCCTTTAATTGTCTCAATGGACATTATCAATTTTCCTCCATAGATGGACACTCAATGAGTCAGTCAGTGAGAACTTCTGCAGATAGGCTCTTGTACCCAGGAAATGTATGAACATACTGGGAATGCAGCTGTATGAAACTCAGTGGTCCCCATTGTTAGACATGTCTGATTTCAGCAATTCATATTCTTTATTCAGCAATATCACCAAATGATCTCAAGTCTGAGTGCTTTTAACTAACCTTATAGACTAAAATCTCCTCCTGTTACTCACTGTCATAACAGCTGCAGAGTACTGGTCTGTAAATAGCCTTCTATATTATAAGTAACCAAGCACCTTTTGAATTCCTTCAACTAAGTAGGACTAGAGTTTAGGCAAACACTTGTTCTAGATACTTAAACATATACTGATACATCTGCAATAATGCAGAAATCCACTATACCAGCAACATAGGAGGCAAAACTAATAACACCAATAACACAACCTCCTGTGATAACCCGTGAAGTCAGAGCAGATGAATACTATAACGGAATTTTGATTGCACATTCTTAAGCTGAATTTTCATGTCTGAATTATAGTATTCATCTGCTCTGACTTCACGGATTATCACAGGAGGTTCTTGTGTTACTGGTATTTACATCTGCAGTACCATTTGCCACAATGAAATAGACTGCCCTTTCACTTACAAACCAGAGTACTTCACTGGCAATTTCATCTATTTCACTATAATATCTCTCAGCCTTCCCCTCATCTCTCTATACTGCTTCCACCCTCCACTTTCAATCTCTCTACCTCCATACAAAATTAAATCAGTACTTCTTGCTACTATCCTTCCTTTCCCACACCCAGTCTATACTGTTAACACCCCTTGCCACATAAATTCGTCCTCATTCATATAAATATTTTTCAGACTTTTAGTATTAACCGCACATCTCAAAATCCACTATAAGCCTACTGACTGAACACAGTCTATTCTACATTTCCATTTATACTTTTCCAAAATAAACCCACCCTCCTTTCTATGCTCTATCCTTAAGACTGTTATATGTCTTACATTTCAGAGCAACACATTGCTCATGCTAGTATTTGCATGTTCGTATCTATTCTCCTACTGCACATTTGACATACTATCAAAATCCATTAACCTCACAATTCCAACAAACGTTTTCTATTGTGTTCTTCCAGTATAATTCTTCTGAACCTCAGCTCCCAATCACATCCTATCTATATCAGCACTCATATAACCTACTGTTCAAGTGCAATTATCCAAAGCAACATCCACAAACTCACACACTAGGTATGGGTCCTAATGGAGAGATGAAAAGTCAGCAAGCAAAGGAGAGTAGTAGTGTTGAAATTGAATTCATCCTCAAGTCTTAGTGAGTACCTTCATGAGGTGGTCCCTGTTTTTCACAAAATTTCACCAAGGCAACACTGATATATATACTGTATCTATATAGCATATATCATGGACAGAAGTAAGTCAAAAACAAAAAAAGATAGCTGGGTGCACAAGACCCAGGATAAAAAAGTACCCAATCCTGGTAGGTGCACTGCTGCCAGGACTAGAAAAAATTGCAGTGTAGAATCCTCAAAATATCGAAATATTCCTACAATGGGACCAGGCTTAGTCCAGGGGAAGGATGGGCCCCCTGTTCTAGAAGGAAATAGCAGTCCACCAAAATCGCAAAAACTGATAGGCCGAAAAAAACGTAAAGACAACAGAGTAGACAACTGAGGATAAGAAACAAATTATGTATTGTTACCATTATGCAAAAAGCTCAGAATTTTGAGAAAGAGGATATACAAAGAGATGAAGAAATAAATTAGAGGAAAGAAAAATACTTCCACAGGAAAAACTATCAGAAGCTTCAAATGAAAAATTGCATTCATTAATACAACAGATTTTTGAAAAACAGTATATAGATCAAGAAACTTTGATCTGTTTGGAAAAAGAATCATCTGAAGAAGTACAAAAATATAAACAACAAAACAGGATATGAAATGAGATGAAGTAACAGGCAGAGAGATTGAAGCAAAGTTAAAAAATCCTCTAATTGAAAAACCCCAGATAAAACCTAGATATTTTTGAAAAGCATAAATAAAATTATGGACATGGCTAAGAAAGAGATTTGATAAGGTGCAATATTTATGCAAAAGAGAAAGCCAAGTTAATTAATATAGAGAAGGCAGCCTCAAAGATATTAAACAAAAATACAGGCAAAGGTATCCAGATATGGAAAATTTCACAAAAAAGAAATTCATATCACAAAGATGGGATGTAGAAAAGAAGATTAGTAAAGCAGAAGTTAAAAAAATAGAAGTTGAAGTTATGGAGTGCCTGCAAAGTGAAGGATTTAATGTTGAAGGTCTAAAACAGAATACTTTACAGCAAGATGGAGTGAGTCCTGAAAATAAGGAGAAGCAGGAAGATCAGGAGACATCTGAAGAAGTGATATGGACATGGGAAAGGAAAAGAGATTTAATGTGGTGTAATATGTATGCAAAGGAGAAAGCAAAACGAATCAATGCAAAAAGAGCAGCACCAAAGATATTTGAAGAGAAATACAGGAAAAGAAATCCAGGTATGGAAAACTTTACAATACAAAAAATAAAAAGATTAAGAGGAAAAGTAGAAAAGGAGATTAGTAATGGAGAAGTTAAAGAGATAGAAATTGAGGTCATGGAGAACCTGCAAAGTGAAGGATTCAGTGTAAAAATCTAATGCAGTAAGCACCACAACAGGACAGAGCAATGGATATCCAAATTAAGGGGAAACCAGTGGAACAGGAAGCAATTGGTCAGGTGCTATATCAAGATATTTTGAAGCCTTCCACAAGAAACCAGAATAAACGTTCACTTAAAGCTAGACAGCAAGGGAAGGAACAGAAAACTGTGGAAACTCTGATGCAGTCAATGTTGAGGAGTGATAGGCCAGTGAGTTCCCATATGACAGAGCAACAGATGGCACAGGATGAAATTGAAGCGAACGTGCCACAAGAAGATGCTATAGAACCTTCTACAGAATGCCCACAAGAAATAGAAAACAAGGGATGTGCCCTCATTCTGGAAAAAATGAACTAAGAGAAGAGTTACTTGATCTAATTGACAAAGATATATATATTAAGATCAATGAAAGAAATAGACTGCAGAAGGTCAATAAAACCTAAAAAATCAGAAGTCTGATAAATCAAATGAAGACAGTAATTAGGACTGTCCATAGAGATCCATGTGATGTAACAGAAGTAAACAGGATATATTACTGTGCTGCTAAATTAATAACTGATAAAGTTCTACCACAAGGACACAGGGTAGTGAGGGAAAGGAAGGGGAGAAATCAAATATCATCATGGAAATATCGACTAGAGAAAACTATAAAGCAGTTAAAACAAGAAGTGTCACCAGGGCCGGATTAAGGTGGGTGCTACTGATGCTGCAGCATTAGGCCCATTCCTGAAATAGGCCCAGATGAAAACAAACGAGAATTTTCCAGAAGCTGAACAGTTTTCTTTTGCTATATTAACCTCAAAATAATTCTTAGAATGAAATTTGGAGTCTGACTTTTGGACGCCTATACACAGGGTTACTTACTATATAGTTACTATTATTCTTTGTGCTGTGATGTAACTATAACGTCGTTGTGTTTATTGTTAACTGAAGATTTCAAGTTAATGCTATAAATTTTACGTTAAACAGTTTACTTTGTGATATATTTCATACTGTTTCGTGCACTTTTGCTATGGTGTCTCAGCTCAGTGGATAGGATAAAGCGAAAAAGAAAAGGAAAAAAGCAGCAGAACAAGAAAAACTTTTGGCGAAAATTCTAAAACTGAGTTCATACTTCGGAGTACGAGCATCTTCATCTCAATCGTCTGCATCAGATGCAATTGCGAGTTCGAGTGCTCCTGAAGACCAGGCCAAGCAAGATGAACCTGTTGAAGCAAGAGAGAATAAAGAGCGGGAAAGTTCAGCGGAGAGAGAAGAGGTGAAAGGAGATGCTATCACTGAAGCACTAGCACTGACGCTGGAGGCTTTTACCAATGATTTGGGACAGTGGGGTGAAATTGATGATGACACTCAAGAATATTGGGCCAAGAAAGGTCCAAAAGACTGCCAACATACTGAATCAAAGTTTGAAGAGAGTGCCAGATGATACCCAGACGAGTCTTTCCAACGACGATGCACAAAGACCTTCTTTGTGCATATGCATCCGCTCAATGGCGAAAAATTCTGTCGACAATGGTTGTGCTACTCACATTTTGACAGGGAAGGTGTTCTGCTTTGCATGCAAGTTGTTTGGCAGCAGTGTTGTTCAAGCAACCAAGTTCGCTTCTGGCGGTTTTGACAACTGGAGGGCAGGCGAATCCAGAATAAAAATGCATGAAAGCAGCGATGGTCATCGCGAGGCTATGTTGTCCTTTGCAAGCAGACAGAGGGAGGCTGATCATGTTGACTACCTAGCCGCCAAACAGGTCAATGAAGAGCGGTGTTACTGGTGCCAGATTCTGAAGTGGCTTATCGACGTTATGATAATCCTAGCTAAGCGTGGTCTTGCTATAAGGGATGTGGATGAGATCATAGGTTCCGCTCATAATGGTAACTACCTTGGCATCATTGAGCTGTTGGCGGAGTATGATCATATTAGAAAGTATGCGAACCGCGGGAAAGGTCACGTTTCCTATTTGTCATCCACAGTTTGTGAGGAACTGGTGAAGCTCATGGGACAAAAGGTGCAGGACACCATCATGAAAGAAGCCAAGGAGGCAAAGTATTTCTCTGTCTCGATTGACTCAACACCTGATGTATCACGCCTCAATCAGCTAAAGATTGTTATCCAGTATGTTCTGCCGTCGGGCCCAGTCGAACGGTTCCTGACATTCATGCCTATGATGATGAGACACACAGCGGAGCAGATGGCTAGCATACTTCTGAACTTTCTGAAGGAAAAAGGCTTGGATATTGCTAACTGCAGAGGCCAGTCGTATGACAATGTGTCAAACATGTCAGGATGGTACAATGGTGTCCAGGCAATTGTGAAGCGAGAATGTAAATACGCCACTTTTATTCCATGCTGCAACCACAGCCTAAACCTGGTAGGAGATCAGGCTGTTGAAAGCTGCGGTGGCTGTACCAGGTTTTTCGATTTTGTCAGTGGAATATATGCATTCCTGTCTGACTCAACATATCACTGGCAGCAACTAAAGAATCGCTGCATGCTGCCACTCAAGGGTTTGCCTGGAACACGATGGTGTGAACGTGCAGATGCTGTCAAAGCACTGGTAGATGGGTGGAAGAGCATTCAGGAAGTCCTGGATGAGCTTGCGGCAGATAAGGAGCAGAAGGTAGATATGAGAAATCAGGCCGAGGGATTTTCGAGCAGGATGGCCGAACTTGAGACAGTAGTTATGGCGACTGCCTGGAATGATATCCTTGGCCGTCTCAACAGTACGAGCATTAGCCGCCAAGATCCTACAGTCAGCCTGAATACGGCAGCTGGCTTGATGGCATCACTGGTCGACACGGTTCAGTTTGCACGGGACAGATTTGATGTGTATGAGCAGATGGCGACAGAAAAGGTTCAACATGGAGAATACAAGGCTGAGCAGCATCAAGGCAGTAAGAGAAAGTGAATGCCTGATGAAGGAGCTGCAAACAAACCAGATCTCAGCCCAAGGAAAACTTTCAAAACTCAGACATATCTGGTCATGATTGACAGTCTATTAGCTGAACTGGAAAAGCAGATGAAGGCTTATGACGGTATTTGGATTTCTCTCAGAGCTAACATCATTGAGCATTGAGCAGATCGAGGACAAAGCTAAGAATCTCGATTTCTCATATCTAGATGACTTGGAAGACACACTGCTGGCTGAGCTGATAAAATTTGTTGCATTTATGCGCACTCAAAAACCAGTGACTGTGAACGAATCAGCAGAGCTTACCATGTACAAGCTTTTGTCATCATTGAATCTTTCTCAAACATTTCCAAACATCGAGATTGGGTTGTGCATCTATCTGTGCATGATGGTGTCCAATGCCTCTGGTGAATGGAGCTTCTCAAAGTTGGGAAAAGTCAAAGGAGAGCTGCGGTCCTCAATGGGGCAGGAAAGGCTAAGCATGCTGGTGCTTATGAGCATTGGGCATGACCTGCTGCGCAGCCTTGACTTCACTGATATGATTGAAGAATTTGCACTTGCTAAGGCTTGAAAAACAGCAATATAAGTAAACAGCACTAGTGCAGTAGTAAGAGTGACAATATGCCTAGGTAGGCTAGGTCAAGTTGATCTGGTTTAGCC
This sequence comes from Protopterus annectens, assembly GCF_019279795.1. Classification (NCBI taxonomy): domain Eukaryota; kingdom Metazoa; phylum Chordata; order Ceratodontiformes; family Protopteridae; genus Protopterus; species Protopterus annectens. Next base: position 1,268,304,007 of record NC_056726.1, read on the forward strand.
TTTTCTGCATTAAGTGCACTTTTCAGACAATTGCTATTGAATGTTGATGTTACATAGCTTGATGTTAATCTCGGGTTGTTACGATAATATGTCGACACATCGTTATTATTATTCATGTTTAATAAAGGCTGGTTGGTTGCGTCACAAGCAATTAAGGCTTCTTGGTCGGTCTGAGTGCACATGTACGGTGAGTGTCAAATGCACATGCACCGATGCCAAGAAAATATAGGCCCTTTTTGCGCTGCAGCATCAGGCCCAATTTGGAGTTAATCCAGCCTTAAGTGTCATTGTTAGAAGACTATAGAAGAGGGAACAGATCAACAAAAATACTAAGAAAGATAGATGTGATAAAAGCAAAGCACAGTATTAGAACAGACCAGGCTCTATCATGCACTATCGCAAATAAACTAAAATTTCAGCACAGGTGGAAAACCTTAGACGATATGTAGATAAATATAAAGTAAAAGTACAAAATATGCAATTTATTGATTACCCAAAAACGTTTTATGGAGAATTGGGAAACAAGGTAAAAGGAATTGAAAGACTGCCAAAAAAAGAAGAAAAGCTCTTTGAAGATCATGTGGAACATAACAAAGATGCTAAATGGATAAAAGAAGTAAAAGAAATAATAAGAAGTTGGAAGGTACAGGATATGAAATGGGAAAGAGATTGAAGCAAAGTTAAAAAAGCCTCTAATTGGAAAACCCCAGGCCCAGATGCAGTACCTAACTTTTGGTTAAAAGTATTAACATCTTTGCACAAAGATTTAGCCATGAGTAAGAACCATTTATATGCACACCCCGAACAAAGAACAACCTGACTAACAACAGGTTAAACAACAGGTAAAACAATGCTCCTACTTAAGAGTGAACCTGCAAGCTACCCTAGAAACTATAGACCAATAACTTACCTTCCGATGACTTATTAACTATACACAGGAATTGATGCCGACAAAGTTTATAGTCATTTAGAAGAAAATTTAATTATGGTAGTAGAAGAAAAGGGCAATAAATGAAAGTCATATGGAAGAAAATATCATTTGTTGCTAAATAATGTCATAGTGGAGAACTGTAAAAAGGGGAAGAATCTAAGTATGGCATGGATTGACTACAAAAAGCATTTGATAGTATCCCACATTCATGGATAAAAAAGTGCTTAAAAATGTATAAGATACACCCTACACTGATTGAATACATTATAGTGTCCATGAAACAGTGGCAGACCACTTTGCAATTAAACCGTAATAAAGGACAAATGATTATCACAGGGATAAAAATTAATTGGGGGATATTCCAGGGTGACTCTCTGTCACTGTTGCTATTCTGCCTTGCCCTTAACCCATTAAGCTGTCTACTTAACAGCTTAGGCCATGGCTATAATTCGAATCCCAGAAAACAACAAAGTCTAAAGACCTCTCATCTTCTCTTTGTCAATGATTTAAAACTGTATTAGCTCATCCGATGAGGAACTGAAATCACAGCTGCAGGTTGTCAAAACTTTTTTAGATGATATTAGAATGTCATTTAGTCTTGATAAATGGGTAAAAGCAATCTTTAAAGCAGGAAAACTGTAGCACCAGGAAAATATCAGTTTGGGACAAGAATGTGATATAAAAGAACTTAAGCAAGAGGGAGTGTATAAATATTGGGGAATTGATGAAGGATCCGCAATAAAACATGAACAAATGCAAATAAAACTTAGTAAGGAATACTTTAGAAGACTTAAATTAATCCCAAGTAGCCCCAAAACATGCTACATAGATTAGAAATTAAAACAAGAAGGTTGCTTCATGCTCATCAAATGATCTATAAAAATCAGTGTATACCAAGATTATATATTCCTCGTTCTGAAGGAGGGATGGGCCTCCTTGAAACTGATTACATGTATAGCTCTGCAATTGTGGGACTCCACACATATCTGCTGACTTCACAAGACCCAAATGTAGTGAAAGTTTTGAAACATGAGGAGGATGAATCTAAAATGACTTCTCTACTTAATCTAGTAGAATCATACTGGCGTCAAGCAAGAATGGAAATCAAACCAGAAGTAGATAAAAATCAGGCAGCAACTGAATGTGTCAAAAATCAAGTTGATCCGGAAAGAATGCAGGAATGATTAATGAGAGGTGAATTCAAACCAAGAGATGAAAGATTAATATTGGCAGACCAAGATAGTGGGCTACGTACTCACTGGTTTACAAAGTCCATTGAACATGTGGGAGAAACAGACAAATGTAGGTTTTGTAAAACAGAACTGGAATCAGTTGCACACCTTGTCGCTGGCTGTGACATACTAATGGCAGAAGGACTGTATACTTAAAGGCATAATAATGAGTCAAGACTGTTGTACTGGGGATTGTGCGAACATTGAAGTGGCCAAAAAACACTGGAAATATAAGAGACAAAGATCATAGAAAATGGTGAGGTCTGCATCACATGGGATCACCCATTACCAACAGTTCAAAGGACAGATGCTAGAAAACCAGATATAGTGGTCCAGGAAAAGAAAACAAAACTAGCATTGATCATAGAAATCGTCACACACAGTGACTATAGTGTCCTGTGTACAGAGAGACACAAAGTCATAAAATATCAGGATTTGCAGGGAGAAACGACAGCAATGTGGAAGAAAGATACCCAGATAGTTCCAATACTAGTGGGAGCAACAAGTCTAATAAAAACGAGTCTACAGTCCTATTTAAATACGCTACCAATACATGTAGCTCCACACGAACTGCAGAAGGAGTCATTACTGGGCACATTGTGGGTGCTGCAGCACTTTTGGCTAACATCAAAGAGTGAAGCAATACTAACTTCATGAACTTTAATCATACTTTGATTTAGGAATGGGGTCCATTCTTATCATGGTATTAGAAACCCTAAAGATTTGGAGAAATTAAAAAATAGGTATTAAAGATAAAATCAAGCAAAAATGCCTCTATGCATACCATAGTACCTCCATTACCATAAAATCTAGTGGTAACATCCAGCAAAACCCCTAGCCCAGCTCAGCATGTATATAGGCACTAGACAGCATATCCTTTTCAGCTCATTTATCATTGCCAATTTACCCACAGTCCCACAATGGCCTTATGAAGTATGTATAACAAACTCCCTGAAGTGCATGCATGAATAGCACTACATACATAATACATCCTATTTGCCACAGAAACCTGGATCCTCCAAGAAAAAAAGAGGAAATTACCCCACCAGGCTATAACATTATCAGATTAAACAGAGTCATAAAAAGCTAGCATGGTTACTTTCTACAAAAACACAAGTATACATCTTCCTTTTCCCACTCATCCTGACAACATTCTCTAACATGGAAATTATACTGACAATTATGGGTATACACATACCCCCATCCAACAATGTTAACAAACTTGAAGAAATTATCTGCTAGACCTCCTCAAAAATCCCTGATGAATCCATAATATTGGCTGATGTTAATATGGATTTGGCAAATCATGCAATCAGAAAATCCAACCAACAAAATATATGTGTACAAGTTCACCAACTTATGACCTGACTAACTATTCATAACAAAGCTACAGCTGGACAGCAACTTTCAGTTAAATCCTAAAATCCTCTCCAAATAAAATATCATCCCATGGACCTGTGTTAAACTGCTTAAGTAGTCACTTACCAACCTACACCATAAGGCACCAACGCAACAGCCCCAAAACATGTCATTACTGCCTGGTAAGAAAACTTACTACTTTTCATGAAGACACTTTTATTAATAAGGTAACGCAAAAAAACAAGCAAAGGGTTACAAATACAATCTAAGACCAGATAAAACCCTTTTCCTCACAGCTGTAACCTTTGTTTCAAAACCAGAAAAATAGGAACCACAATGTACACAGGAAAGTACTTTTAGTGCTTTCATTCGTTTAATATTGAACTTCATCAGAAACTATTTACAAAACTCATTGGACAAGTTTAAATACAAGTGGAAATGACATCATGTTTGCTTCAACCATTCACACTTTAAAACACACACCTTAATTAACAATCAAAATTTAAAGATGCAACAGAGCAATTGTGAATAATCTCAAAATTCATATAGTCTTGTATTTTAAAACACTCTTTATGCTGATAGTGTCATTGACACCCAGTGAAAAATCCACTCTAAGAAGAATGTTCCACTTTTCTTGTTTTTCTAAATAATTATTGAAAGAATCGACAAATATTTTTTTATCAGCTTTTTCAAGCAGCAAAATTTCAAACTTCCTGAAGTCTAAACACTTCTGACTATATTTGGCTAAGCATTATTGTTATGTTTTTTAATAGCTAATAAATGTTCTCTGATTTTGTGGGAAAATTTTCTTATAGTTTTACCTATGTAAAAGTGCTGGCAGTTTGTGCAGGTGGCCAGATAAACTATACCTCTACTGTTACAATTGTAGCAATCTTTTGCTACAAAGGAAAACCACAATGCTCAAAGAAATAACTGCTGTACTTGTTAATATATCTTTATTATTATTATTATTATTATTATTATTATTTATTTTTATTTGACATTTGTTAACCGGGTTAGTCCATCTGAGCCAATGGCCCATTTTCAGTGAAGATCCGAGGAGAAAAGCTCCAGCAATACAAACATAAAAAGATAACAGTAGGCAATATACAAAACTCAAGAAAAGCAGTGCAGCAATACAACATAAGCAAAAACTACATATGCAGTAATCGGGTAAAATTAATAACTGTAATAAAAATAAAACAAAATGAAGTAAATGCAACTAGTACATTTAAGTGTTTACAATAACGACATATCTTTCCCAAGTAGCATAATCTAGTATTGTCTAGTGAGCAGATTAGTCATTGAATTATTAGAAGTAGATAGGTAGTGAAAAGAAAAAGAAAGGAAATGCAGATTATGTAGAATTTATCTGCAATATTTGCAGTTATTACAAGGACCCATTCCACAAAAACTTTTAACTGCATGATTTGAAACAGTAGATGTTCATTCCAATAAATGCTTCAAATTCAGGGTCCTCATATACAAACTTCGGTTGAGTTCCTAAAATCTTAGTTAAGTCAGAATTGTCTAAAATAGTTTTCCAATTTTGTTCCAAAATATTTCTTATGTCACAATCATTTAAACTCATTGGTATGGGGAAGGAAAACTTTATATCATTTTTGTCCTATTAACTGTTTTTGGTGTAAAGGCAGCATTCAGAATAGCTACAAATTGCATGTTCCTGGCTTGTATAACTTCTGATGCAACTTTATTCAGTTTAGTTAGCAGATATCCCCTATGTAAAAACATCTTAAGAATATTTTCAATTTCTTTGAGGAAATCTGAATCAGGGCTGATTAATCTACTCGGTCTTATAACTTGACATCTGAAAATATTGTATTTCATAAACAAAGGATATCTGTGAAATGCAAGTAATTATTAGCAAAGATTTCTTTTCTATAAATGCTACTATTAAACCTTCTATTATTAAACCTTCTATTTTCAAGGTCAAGGGTAACTTGAGTGTCCAAGAAATTACTAGTATATCCTGTATGAACAAATTTCAGCCATGGAACACTTGTATTGATCGCTTCAATAAACAAAAAATGTTCTTCCATATTACCTGTTCAAATGAGCACCAAATCATCAGCATATAATTTGTACAAAGTAACATATATATATATATATATATATATATATATATATATATATATATATATGTATATATATATATATATATATATATATATATATATATATATATACACACACATTGTGAGAACTAGAACCCATGGCAGACCTGGTATCACAGAAAGGAAAAGGCATTGTTTTGCAAGAATTTCCAATTTTACATTGTTTTTTTGTTTTTGTTTTTTGTGAAGTTTGGTTTGTGAAAGCAGTGTTCTCTTCATGTTGAAAGGAGTATTTTAAAAGGCAACATGATTACATGTGAACATGTGAAATATTTATATTTAAGAGTATGGAAATTGTTTCCCATCTACTATTTTTGCTTCTGTTTCTAGATATCCGCATCCCTCTGAGGAATCGGGTAGTAATTTACTTTGTGGATAGCAATACACAGTATGAATTTGTTACCAGTGGTACATATTTCGAACCTCTCGGATTAAATTTGTTAATTGATTTAGTGGACAGTATATCATGATTAGAGGTATACAGCTAAGAAACTACACACTTAGTACAACATTATAAATGTAAACAAATGCCAAAAAATAAATAAATTATGAACCTGACACAAATCCATTTAAATTGTGTTTTCACTGTTATTTGGGGGGATTTGTTAGCATTTACAAGAAGTACAGTACACTCTTCATTGTGTAGCCAAAATGTGTGAACTGCAATTGCCAAAGAACTGAATGCATATGTTAAACTGGTCTCCCAGGATATGGCATTATTATGGATTACCTTCTATCAGGTCAAATGCAGCCATTTATTTAATCCTTCATTACAGTTGTGAGATTATTCAGTACTATGGATTAGCGAAAACATTTACTCTATCACATATGCATGATCTATGATTTCTTCATAGATTTACTTCTATTATCTGCAGCAGTCTAGTATGACTATCAAATATTTAGAAGACACAAGAACCTTCATTTTGTAAACCACTTCTGTATTATAGATTTTTTGGCCTGCAATATTCCTCAGATAGGTTGGGTTTAATTAGGTATCTGTCACGGGAAGACTTGTTTGAAGAGAGATTAAGATTGAACCACTGTTGCCGATTTGCTCATCCATGGGGGAAGGTATTGTCTGATATCTACTATAAGAATCATACCTTTAAAAAGCCAGAATAATTGCATCTCTCACACTAAGGATGTGGTAGGAGCAAACTTGTCAATGAGCCTAAACACTCTAGTTGGGGGCATGGCTGTTTGGAACTGCGCACTCAAAAAAGGGTAGATTTTACACTGCATATTCTGCCTAATTGTAATTGTTAGGAACATATAACACATTTCCTAATCACCTATGGGTAATGATGGCTGTGATATCAACATCTTCCCTCCCTGATTCAGTGCTCTAGAATGCCAGTCATTACTGGAACAAATAGGCCAATAGGGAATTGGGAGCTCGATGGTCATGGGGAATTGGAGGCCAGTTTTTCACATCATATACAGTGCCAATGCATGTGCAATATCTGATATGACAAATAGCATAGAAGGTAGTGGAAAAATAACTGGGATGAGCAAATAAAGCTAAGATAACTGGGGGAATGCTTTCTCATACATGTGAACTCTTTGAGAGTCCATCAGTATAAGTATCAGTGGGCGGCGCAGTGATGCAGTGGTTAACGTTGTCGCCTCACAGCAAGAGGTTCTCTGGTTCGATTCTCGGCTGGGGTACCTTCTGTATGGAGTTTGCATGTTCTCCCTGTGTTAGTGTGGGTTTCCTCTGGGTACTCCGGTTTCCTCCCACATTCCAAAGACATGCATCTGGAGCATTTCTCCCCGGGCCTCCGCTGAAAACAGGCTCTGTGGAACCTAGTTGGACTTTCCCGGTCAACAAATTTTAAATAAATAAAATAAAAATAAAAAAGTATAACCCAATGAAAGTGCACACATCCTGTTATCCCTGTTCTAACTATGATCTGCCAGACGTTTTTCACTTTTTATCACTACTGGCATCAGCACAGTACCAAAAATCACAACTTCAGTAAGAAAAACATAAGAAAGAAAACATTAACATTTTATTTAAAGAAAATGTAATATTTTCTTTTGCTACTGCTAGTATGTTACATATCATGACATACAACCCCAGAGGTGTACCTCTGACAACAGTCCAGTCAACTTACTTTGAATTTTATATTTTATATTTGATTGAGTGAGAAAGAAAAAGTAATACCATTTCTAGAATATAAGATACTTTAATTCATGCCAGTATGTAAACATGGTGGTGCTCCCAAATGCAACTGATTAAATATATTCACAGACAGGCATTCAAATGTTATTACAGGAAACGCACTGTTGTGATTTTGCTTCAAACTTATTTATTTACATTTCTTAAACAGAAAAAAATATTGTAGTCATAGGGATGTTTAGTCAATTTGCACAGATACTGCATGCAAATTAAATAAAGGTATTATAAAGTAATGAGTAACAGATTAGACATGGTCACATGCAAACAATTAGTGACATTCACTACTAGTAAAATAAAAAAAAAAGATGATAATTATATATACAATTTAGGAGAAGCATTGGTATAATATGATTATCTATATGGCAGACTTTATAAATATATTCATCCTGAAAGTATGAATCAGTTATTCTGGTCTAGATGTCATGGTAGCCATTTCTATAGATATGAAGCATTTAGATGGCAAGATCATTTCTCTTATCATAAGTTTAATTAAAAATAGTTGGAAGAAGATTGGACACTAACGAGCACAGGAGCATCTGAATTCTATCTAATTAAGCGCATCCAAGATGAGACATTAGTCAATCTAATATAGTCTCTGCCATGCTATATTGATTCATTGATGCAATTTTCTTAATCATTGTATATTACACATGTAAGTTGCCTAGGCTTTACGTGCACTTAAGATATTAATTGAAATCAGGAAAATAGCATCCTGATCCTGGCTAAACTAGGAAGCAGCAACCTACAAGCAGTGGCTTGGTAGAGAGGTTTATATATCCCACAAAATGGTTATATACAAAGTTAGCAGCAGGGAACAAGTCTTCAGCATACAGCTGACTCCTCTGCTAGGGTTATTTTCAGCTCTTACACGTCCAGAAGGAAGCAGATCCACAGAAAATGGAATAAAGTCAGAAATCAGATATACAAAAAAATGGAGTAATTTCAGAAATACAGGATAATTCAGTGACCTATTTATGAAATGACCTTATAGTAAAATGTCAGGCAGAAATAATTAGCATGCTGCAATGCTATAAGGGCTTTGGAATGCAAATGCATGCCTGCATTAAATGTAACATTAGAGGAGATGTCAGCTATGATGTAATACACAATAAATTGAAATATTATACTAGAAAAATAAATTTTAGAGGATGCATGCATTGTTTGTCAAGTGATAAAAAAAGCTTTAAAGAAAAATGTGAGTAGTAAAAGAATGTAAAAGAATGACCACCAGCTGGATGGGATTCATGTCAGTCAGTCAAGTGCACTTACAGTTAAAGTTAGTTTGGTGAAAAAATTATGACAGAACAACGTAGATTTTTTTTTTTTTTGCACATGAATGAACAGCCCCACAGCCCTGAATTTATGTATAGCTACTCTGATGTTACACAGCAGTGGAGAGATGGAAAGACGATACTGTCAGTGAAAGCTGTTGTGGAATAACTTTTTTAATGAGCTGACTTGCTCTGTAAGGGCATTTTCTTGATTGACTGGCTCCCAGCTAATGGCTGTAATGTGTATGCAGGTTCTCCTGAAATGAAAATTAGGGACGTATAGTGGACCATTTAAGGGTAATGTTAGAGATACAATGACAAACACAGACACACACAGCCATACATATATCTATATATCTATAATATATATATATATATATATATATATATATATATATATATATATATATATATATATACATATATATGGGTCTACTTCAGAAGATCGACAGACCATTTGATCGACACTCATTTGGTCGACAGCTCATTTGGTCGACAACCAGTATTCAAGGCACTTAACAGGGATTTGCTCACCTCCCCAATGCTGTGTGACCCTGGAGTTGATATATATAGTTACGGGGTGTGGGGGTGAAGCCCCCCACCTACTTTCGTTTAAAATGTGTAGTTTTTCTTGTATTTTCATGCTTTTAAATGTGTGCCCCCCACAACCCCCCTAACTATATATATCAACTCCAGGGTCGCACAACATTGGGGAGGGGGCAAATCCCTGTTAAGTGCCTTGAATACTGGTTGTCGACCAATTGAGCTGTCGACCAAATGAATGTCGATCAAATGGTCTGTCGATCTTCTGAAGTGGACCCATATATATATATATATATATATATATATATATATATATATATATATATATAGATATAGATATAGATATAGGTCTACTTTGATTCACTGAAAACTCATTTCACTGAATTCCAATTCACCCTCAAAAAAATCACTGAAAGCTCAAATCACTGGAAACTCATTCCACTGAATCGCCTTTCATGGAATGTAAGTACTGTTGGGCAAATAAAACAGATATGCCCTTTTCCCCACTGTAGTGAGATCCTTAAGTTAGTATATATAATTGGGGGGGGGGGGGGTTGGGGAGCTTTTCTATTCATGAATTTAATTTTACTGAAAGCTAACAGTATAAACAGCTCCACCCCCGAACTATATATACTAACTCCAGGATCACACTACAGTGGGGAAAAGGGCTTATACATTTTATTTGCCCAGCAGTACTTACATTCAGTGAAATCTGATTTAGTGAAATGAGTTTTCAGTGATTTGAGCTTTCAGTGATTTTTTTGAGTGTTTTGAAATTCAGTGAAATGAGTTTTCTGTGAATTAAATTAGACCCATATATATATATATATATATATATATATATATATATATATATATATATATATATATTATATATATATATATATATATATATATATATATATATACACAACTAAAATTAACCGCACTCAAAAAAAAATGAACGAAGAGAAGACATTTTAACTAAGAAATGAACTTTGTGACAATAACAGCATTCAAAAAATAGTAAATCACACCAACAACTCTTGTAGTACTTTAGCGTTTTCGTCTTATTTATTATCAAGACTTCTTCAGAAAGACATGTTTAACCAACATGTCTTTCTGAAGAAGTCTTGATAATAAATAAGACGAAAGCGCTAAAGTACTACAAGAGTTGTTGGTGTGATTTACTATTTTTTGAATGCTGTTACTGTCATGAAGTTCATTTCTTAGTACATATATATATATATATATATATATGATATATTTTATATATATTTATATATATATATATATATATATATATATATATATATATATATATATATATATATATATATATATATACATATATAATATATATATATATATAAAATGCACACACACACACACACACACACACACACACACACACACACACACACAAATATATATATATATATATGTGTGTGTGTGTGTGTGTGTGTGTGTGTGTGTATGTATGTATAGATATATATATATATATATATATATATATATATATATACTACCTCCATAGTCATGCAAACACCATAAAAGTGCAATCACCATATTAAATAAAATCCACATCCCCCATTCAAGTTGGCAGTAGCAGCAGCAGTGGTTAACCCAATATGTAAACTGCACACTCATCTAATTGTTTTGTTGACCATTCTTTAGCGGTCAGCATTTTACTTCTCTTTCTCAGTTACTTTTTAATATTACTTTTTAATACTATAATTGGTGAGGATGTGCAGTGTAGTCAGGATTTTTAAGTTACCCATTTAGGTATTTTTTTCATCCCATATTCCCAGTTATAAACATAATATTGTTTGTGTGTATCTATATGTAACAATATAGACAGATTATATGCCTTGATCACAAAACTCCCTGTGGATGTGTGGCTCTTCAAATGAAGACAAGATAAAAAAGGGCAAAATGATTTTCCAAATTATTGACATCACTTTAATTGCAAGGGTAACCTTGAGTTTTCCTCACATTAAAAACATTATATTATTCATTATTTTACTGTCATTTTAACTACTTTTTTCATATTACTGCATATCTAATAAGTGAAACCACAAACAATGAAGGAGTAGGGATTAGACAGTCAACAGTTAGTCCTGCATGTATTTTGAAGACTTAAAATGGAAATTTAGATTAATATGTCTTTTCTAAACTAGAAAATAAAAAAATGACAAACAAAGCATTTCTTGTGTCTACATTTCAGAATGCAAATGATACCTCATCCAGGGTTGTGGAGCGAACCAGGAAATATATACTTCTACAAAGTAATCATATTTGCTGAATTGTGGCTCAGATGAACCCTGTCATAACACATACTATCATTACTTCCATAATATTGTTTGTCTGTAAGACAACTGTAACTGTTGATGTGCTGCATACCACTGTAAAAACATGTCTGTTGTAAATTGTGTGTATACTGATCATGTCTAAATATCTAAATATATCTGTAATTTTTCTGTGCGGAGCTTTTCTCCCCAGGCCTCTGCTGAAAAAGGGCCTTTTCAGCTCAGTCAGACACCCAAGTTAAAAAATGTAAAATAAATAATACTGTCTGTGCAATTACTTCTTTACATGTATAAGTCCTGCTCGAAACACCTCATTCTATATATTCAACAATTTCACTCTTGCATGGATTTAATGAGCATTTGCATGTATGTGGTGATCATCTAATGTATCTATTGAAATGTTATTACTGTTCGAAACTTAATTGAACTGTATTTAGTGACCATTTTGGATGTAACTATTGAAATATTGAGTACTGTTCAAAATTGACCTATGTATTTTGTTATCTTTTATTTTTGTATGCAATTAATGTGAAGCTTTTCTCCCTGGGCCTCCACTGAAAATAAGCTCTTCTAGGCCCAGTGGACTTTCCTGGTTAACAAATGCAATAAATAAATACATAAAATAAATGAATATAAAGAATTTTTGCTTGCCTGTTACAGAGGATACTTTGTTGTTCAATGATTTTCTACTAATGTCAACTTGTTACTTGTATATTTTATGGCTATAAAGTGCATGCTCTCTGCCTGCATGCTCCCTGGAACTGCACATATACATACATATGAACATATACACATTTATATACATTTCTGGATCACTGATGCACATTTCCGCAACTTTTAATATACCACAAAACAGTAGTCATTGCTGCACTTAAATTTACATAAATACAAAACACAGCTCTCTCTCTTCAAACTCCTGGAACTCTAAAATGTACTATCCTCACTGTTTCATGGTTCCTGGCAAGCCATAACGATTCACTAATGCAATTTTCTTAATTATTGCATATTCCACATGCAGGTTTTATAGGTTTTGTGTGCAAAAGAAGAAGCAGATGTCAAACGTTAACCAGTAATGAAGATGAATGTTCATGAATTTAAAGAAGTAGTGGTAGACAGACCGGCCTGGCGTGTCAAAATCCATGAGGTCATGAACAGTCAAACTCAACTAAATAACTGAAAAAACACAATTCTTAAGGAGTACATACAGCTTAGATGCTTTCTTTGACAATATTATATTTTGCTTTTTTTTCTATTGTAATTTCATGAGCATTGCTAAAAATGAATCCTTGTGACCCAATTCAAATAAATAAACAGAATGATTTTCCAATGAGGTGAAGCAGGCAGAAACAATTTATTATTGATCTTTTAGAGCAAGTTATATGCAGGATAGGTTATGGAATATTGATATGAGGCTTTATTAGTTGCTAAATGGACTTGGAAACAAGTCATACTGGACTGGTGGTTGCCTGAATTTTATTGAAGACTTAGGTTTTTATAGAAAAGAATATCTTACTCATTTTTTGGACTCTCTCTGGCATTCTCAGACATAGACTCCCTAGGTAACTAGAACTGCTAGGATTATATAACCCTCCATATAAGGAGAAAGGAGGAAAAGCAGGACTCTCTGCCCCCATAGAGCCTGAATATTACACAACAACCTACCTTTATTTATTTACTACATTGTTTTATTTTGTTAACTGCTTAAAAAATGACGGAAGACTCTTTTCAGCCATGGTTTGAGTTATTTAGGGAAGTGCAATGAAAAAGAAAACACTCACACACATATCGGAATATAGACATTGGTATAAGAAGACAACAAAGTATCAGTAACATAGCAGGAGGTGAACAATACAAAGAATACAACAAACAGGGGATTGGCAGTGTCAGTCACTAATATACACTGTGATATAGCATTTTACATGCTATACGTGTAGTACTATTAGCCATAATGGAGTGATCCTATGGGGATATTAGCTTTTGCAAAAGAGGTATACCAATTCTCATAGCTTGTAGTAATGGATACTGCAGTTGTCAAGTACACATTGATGTGGCTGAAACACACAGGAACAGATGACTCATTAATATAAATGTGCTTGCTTCAGAGATACAGGGTAATTGCTCACTTCAGTATCTATTCAACTTGCTTCTGTTCTGGTGTGTTGATATCAGCTCATCCTTATACTGGTGTAGTTATGGAATAAATGCACAACTCGGTATGCAGTGCAAATATGTGTTAGAGACCACCACCCCTTAAGTGATGTTACCCTATAGACTGGTCTCACATAGGTGCATGTTTGAGCATCTACATGAATTGCCATGAAAGTTTTAATATCAGGCTATTCATTATCTCTCAAGTCCTTGCTCCATTTTAGCTTGCAGATCTGTTGTGAGACCAGTGCAGACAGCTGACAACATACCTGCATTATGTGCATTACTACATATACATTATTACTAGCATTTCTTTGAGACTAACAAGCAAGTATTCGCAAGTGATGCACTCAAATGCCTCTTTGAAAACAACCAAAAGGAGAGCATCATCTTCATTATTGTAATCTGCAGTGATCTGCAGATATTCTTTGTATATGGCTAACCAAATACTATTATAAACCTTCAACTAAACAGTTACTTTTTTCCAGTACCATTTTGTTCATTAGAACCAATGTACCTGGAAATTCATTTCAAATTATTACATTATTACATTTGAAAAACACAATCTGTGTACCCTATTAGTCCAGACTCTTGATTTGGTATAATGATAATTAAAGCGGTGACCATCTTCCAACTGACTTTAGGCGGCTCTCTAGAGGCTTTCTGCCAATAAGTAGTATTGGCCGTAATCATCTGAACTTGCATAACACCATGAAACTGTCTAATGGTAGGAAAGGAATAGCATTTCTTCCCCAGTGGGAGGATACAAATGCCAGCTGCAGTTATAATGGTGCGCAGACCTCCTGTAGCACACTGTAAATGCTCTCCCGAGGATTCCAGTACTGTTCATGTGATATGCAATGTGACTCACTAATGAAAACATTAATGAACAACATTATATATTCAGTTTATAATCTGCCATAATGCGATTCACACATGTGCAGTAGTAATGAATGTCTCATATTCTGTGCATAATTTGAAGGGCATCATAGCTCCAAAGAATTCCAGTCTATACGGACATAGGTAGCAGTAGCACAGGGGTCTGCACGTCGCAAGAAAAGTTGTGTGATGGCACACACCACAATGAGACTGCAAGACAGGTTAAAATCAAACCAACATCAAGGATCCCTGTCAAGTGTATTGAGAGGAAAGAGGTTAGACATTCTTACCATAAAGATAAAAGGGTGGAGAAGTTTATGAAAGCACTGGGACTTACAGGGAAAACAGCCATTGATATACATACTATGAAAAATTATTTTCATTAACCCACAAGTTTTATGACATTATGAGGAAGACACTTTTCAGGCAACATTGTTAGATTTCAAGATATATACAACAACAGGATGTGCATATGCTCATACTTATAGCAGACAAGAAAA
This sequence comes from Protopterus annectens, assembly GCF_019279795.1. Taxonomy (NCBI): domain Eukaryota; kingdom Metazoa; phylum Chordata; order Ceratodontiformes; family Protopteridae; genus Protopterus; species Protopterus annectens. The sequence continues at coordinate 1,268,319,475 of NC_056726.1, forward strand.
CCCCATGCAAACAATGCAGTTATAAAAATTCATGGTTTTTACGTTAGAGATACTTGCACGGAGTCAATATTTGAACAACCCATAGCTCATTATTTATGTTTTTCATTCATTGTCTGCTTTGTTCTTTGTCTATATTTACCATAGTGGAGGGGGGGGGTTATCATGGCTCTCATGGAGGGGCTTACCTAAGGGATGTCTGACTGCACAAGCATGTACCACCAGTAGTTATTTCAGCCACAGTTCACTGTAATACTATATATCAATTATTTTCAGACTGAAAGAGCATTGCATGAGTCCACCCATGAAGGCTTGCCTGTTTCCTCATTTGCATAAATAGCACTGGGAAAGCCACAAGCTTTCACTCTGAACTGCCTGCAGTTACAGAACTATCCTAAGCCTGTGGAATTGCTTCCCAGAGCATATATTGCTTTAGAATTCCACACAATTCTTTTCATATATTGAAATTATATTTGCTTCACTAGTAAATGAAAGCCTTAGATATTGCCATGTATTTGGAAAAGTCTTGCTGAAGATAGTATAAGTCGTAACTAATGCAAAAGT